>NC_133662.1:26553495-26883495 GCF_037893015.1 Macrotis lagotis | reverse complement strand
CCTGTTTTCCATTAGCACAGATTAGTTTAAAATATTTTGCAATTATTGCTTCCTATTAACAAAATGGATAAGGTAGAGAGATTGAAAAGATCCACAGTGACTTGGGAGAGTACTCTAGAATTCCTACCAGTAACAAAATTACATCTGGTCAAGCTATTGGATTGGAGAGACAATGCAAACTTTCCTGTTATATTCTATTCCATTTTCTTTTCATTTTACTGTCAGACAGAGCTGTATAGGTGTGAAGGGAGGGAAAATGAAGAAAGAATTATGGTTGGGGAAAGACAGTATATCTATTAGCTACTGAGCGACCAGGTGTCTACCCTTTTTGGGTTGTGTGTGTGTGTGTGTGTGTGTGTGTGTGTGTGTGTGTGTGTGTGAACTCTTACTGGAAGATAATAAAGAGAAAGAATGAGATATTTGTTCTTTCTCAGGGTTCCTTGAGTGCTTGTGCTCAAGGTGATGTATTACTTCAGAAAGATTACTATCATTCAAGACTGATATGTAATTTTTTTTGCTTTTTCTAGCTTTATTTAAAACTAAATTCCTTGGGGCATGCCAATGGAGGATTTCAATGAGTCATACTGAGCCTGGCTAACTATTTCAAAGACTCATAGAATCTTTGAGTGGAAAAGGATCACAGAATTTAATCTCTAAATCACTTCTATAACATTTCTATGTGATTTTAAGGATTTTGTTTTATCCTGAGGCAGGGTGTATGATTAGAGGTAGAAGAAACATAGCAGTAAAAAGGAGTATAAGGAATTTGTCAGTCACAAAGAGGCATAATCTAGAAAATGAAGAATTATGGTGTTATATCTTGATGGAAACACTGGAGAACTGAGAGGAGCTAGGATGATAGTTTTACTATAAGAGCCAAGACAGGCAGGACAGATTCAGTTCTGGTGTCTTTGAGAACATCTAAGGATGATATCTTGTAAGTAGTGCTATAAAAGTGCCCTCTTCACAACTGAGACATTCTCAAAGATATAGATGGTTCTATATGGACACTACAAAGAGATAAATGATTCTGCCACTGTTTGAAACCTGCCTTATTAGATATATAATGTGGCAATATTTTTATTCTATTTAGCCCCAGAATACATACATTACAAAATAATCACAATTCATAGTAATTCAAAGAAATTGTTCTAAATATACACACAGGAAAATAAAGTGGATAAAAATGAGTTCAGATTGTCACATACAGTTAGATAAGCAATATCTTGAATAGTCAAAATGGTCAGCATGATTGGTTAATGAATTGAACTAAGAATTAAGGAGTTAAGCATGAGGAGGATATCAGTTTAGACAAAATTTTGGAAACAGTAGTTTTTTGGTGATCATAAGTATTCTATACTCCCACTTTTTTAATGCTAGCATTCTCTCAATGATGAAATTTGCTCAGGAGTCATGAAATATAATCTTAGAAATAAATCATAAGAAATTCAAAAGGCTATTGAAAAATGTGGTAAATGTAGGTAAACTCCAATATTTTTTGTCTTGATACCAGTCTTAATGTCAAATATAACCTGCTTGAGAACTGGAATAAAAGATATGTATCATCAGAAATGCAGGAATATTGATCATGTATAAAAATAAGAGATAACATGAATGACTCAAAAAACTAAATTATCCCCCAAAGTTATTAAAGGCACTAAGAGTAAGGTCTCCATAGTCATGAGTGGGTCATCTGTTGAACATTTAGGGAAAAAAAAAGGACAAAGGCAGCAAGGTGGAGAAGTGGACAGAGTACCAGTCATGGAGTTAGAGGAACTAAGTTCAAATACAGCCTCAGACATTTATTAGCTGTGTGATTTTGTTCATGTCACTTAATTTTGACTACAAGAAAAATATATAGAAAGAAAGCATGGATAAGAAGCATACTGTATAAGAAGATGTGAAGGGAATGTCCACAAGGTCTTTAAAGTGTCAATTATGTAAACTTAGGTACATCTTGAATCCTATATTGTTTTAGTTCTGCCAGAAAAAATAAAATATTTTAGATTTCCCCTTGTTCTCTTTAAAAAATGTTCTTACAAATAATCTCAGCACATGCAAGTCCTTTAAATCCAGACCAAGTCAATGAAACTTGAATTGAAGAAGCTTAAGGAATAGGAAAAAAAAACATGGATGAAGCAGAGGATTAATAAAATAATGTAATATCTTTTATTTATCCTCACTGTCATTTTCTGGAAGTATAAAAGGAGAATGTCAGTGATATGTCATTGTTCTTTTTTGGATAAAAAAAAAACCAAAGCCACGAAGAAGCCAAAGCCCAATCATAAGTTTGGCTCATTGCTTACCAAAATGTGTAGAAAATTGAGTTGATTATTAGAGAGGAGAACATCTTGTCTGCCATAAGATTTGATATCCTTCTCTGCAAAGTAGTTATAATGTAAAAACTGGGGAAAAAGAAAGATTTTTTTCCTGCCCAGTGACTTTTTAAAGTAACCTTCTTGATGATTAGCCCCATGTCTCAGACTTGACTGTCCTTTGTTTCAGTTTATTAAAAGATTTTACCCACAACTTTTATTGCTATATTACCTGGAATTTCCCTGAGTTCTTATCCATCTACTCTCAGCCTTCCCTTATTACAAAGAATTTTTTTAGAAGAAAAAATTCAGCAAAACCAATCAAGACCTAAAAAGCTTTGACATTAAATGCATTGTTCCTGCCCATGAACTTCTTTTATTTACCTGAGTAGGTACTTATTGTCTTTTCATGTCTCCTCTTTGGGACCAAATATAGTCATCATAATTTTAGATTTATTTTGCTTTATGGCTGTTGTTCTTTACATTTCCATTTCCATTGTTGTAGTCTTTGTGTGCAATGTTTTCCTGACTCTGGTTACCACACTTTGTATCAGGTTTTTTTTTGTCTTTTCATGCTTCTCCATATTCATCATTGTCTTACTTGAAAATTCCCCCTTACTGGGCTATTCAAGTCTTCTCCAAATAAGTGGTCCAGTTCAGTTCCAAAGAAAGAGGCCAGAGAAATCCAGATTAATTATATTAGTAGTTTAATAATCCAAGTGGGATACTCACATCAGGGAAAACTTAGGGCATGGTTAAACAACATATTGGAATTCCCATAAAGATCCCCCAAAACTAGGTGGTAATTATAGAAATCAGACAAAGGAAGGAGAATTTATAGAGTATATAAGTGTAAATTGCTGATATTTTTGGGTTTCCTCTGTTCATCACTAAGCTCAGGTTCCAAATATCTGGGTGCTGTATCAGTATTGTTTTGCCTGGGGACCTGGTGCATGCAAGGTCTTGTACTGACCACTGTTGTCATGTCCCAATCAGTGTGTTCTCTTTTGACTTACATTAACCTTATTTTGCATAATTCATAGATTTCACTGATAGGATCTCCAGATTATTATTATTATTATTATTATAGTTTTCATTGACAGAAACTTTAAATTGGAGCCTCATATTATTCAAGACCTTTACTGCAAGAGACTTTCACTAGAAAATCCACATCATGGCTTTCACTGTTTAAGGGATCCACATTATTGTGGCTTTCACCAATATGGAGCCCCCAATCATGCTTGTTATTTTGTACAAACCAGTAATATTCCATTATATTTACATACCACATTGTACATCCATTTCTCAGTCTATTGGCTTGATTTTCCATTGTTTGCTACACAAAAAGTGTTACCATCAATATTTTGTGCTATATCAAGCCTTTGTTTTTCTGACCTCAGTTTATAAAGAAAATTTTGTGTACACACACACACACACACACACAGGTCTTGAAGGTTTTAAAAATGAAGATGATCAAAGAAAAAAGCAAAGAAAGGAGAGTATAGGGAAGATAAAAGGGAGGGTATGGGATGGAAAAGGAGAAGGGAGAAGAGAAAGAAAAGAGGAAGAAAGAAAAAGCAAAAGTAAAGAAGAGAAGAGAAAGGGACATAGAAAAAGAGAGGAAGGTAAGCCAATTTAACAATCTCTAATTAGGCAGCATGCTACCATACTGGAAAGAGTATTGACTTTTTATAGTTCAGGAACCTGCATTTAACTCCTGTTTCTATCACTTATTATATATATGACTCTCTAGGCCTCCGTTTCCTCAAATGTAAAATGAGAGGGCTGGGCTAGATAGCCTCTTGTCCCTTTATAGTTCTAGATCCAGGATTCTATGATTAAACATAGCCTACACTGAGAAAGTAAAAAAAAAATTAAAGTTTCATACCTCAAGGAGGTTATATTTCTACTGAAGGAATATAATAGCAAATCCAAAAACAAGAAAAAGTAATTTTGAAAAAGAGAAAGTACTAATTTTTTTTAGAAGCAAATATCAGGAACAGGAAATGCCTGTGGAAGCTATTGCTTCTGTTTTGCTTTGATGGAGCCTATGCTCTAAACAGGGGGAGAAGGGCCTTCCAGCCCTGAAGATAACTTATGCAAAGGCATGGAGGCAAGAGAGGTAATGTCATCAATGAATAACATCTAGCAGGTCAACTTGACTGAAATGGGGAACACATGAAAGGAAACAATATGAAGGAAAGCTGGAAAAGAGGAAGCCAGACTGAAAGATTTTAAAGGTCAGACTGAGTAAAGTTAGGAAGGGGGGGAGATAAAAAGGGAAAGTAAGGAAGGAAGGGCAAAAAAACCCCTAAAAATGGAGGGAAGACAGTGATGGGAAGAATGGAATAAGAGAAAGGAGTAGATTTGGGAAGGAGGGATTTCAGGGACAGGATGACTTTTAAGATCTGTGTGCAGGGCAGCTAGGTGGCACAGTGGAGTCAGGAGGACCTGAGTTCAAATCCCACCTCAGATACTTAATAATTGCCTAGCTATATGACCTTGGACAAGTCACTTAACTCTATTGCCTTGCAAAAAAAACCAAAGTAGAACAAGATTTATGTGCAAGGATGATAGAATGAAAAACAGCAGTACCAGTGATCAGTGAAATCATACCCAAGTGATCTCCTGCTTTCTTACAGGTGAAATGCTGCTTCTATTAGATTTACAACTCTCATATATTGGCATTTCCCCTCATACTCCACTTGGGGAATGTTGTACAAAGTGGTATTCTTTTTAAAACCTCTCCCAGCAGTCTCTTTTTATCACAAAGTTCACTCAGTCCCTTCCAGATTGAGAAGCATCCTTAAGGTCTCTGCTTTTGCTATATTCCCTGTCTCTTATGGGGCCAATCACCTGGCTGGTGTTGCTGGCTGTACTCCAGGCACCCATGGCTCTTACTGGAAACCTCAGTAGGATGACTGAAGGGTCTGTTCCTGCCAGTTACTTGCTAGGAGACTTTGGTGAAAGGGGAGGAGGGAGTGGGGAAGGGAAACTGTTGTTTTTATACAAGACTCAGCATATGAATCCCTCCAGGCAGTTGGCTAGAGACAGCTTCAGAAAGGTCTGGCTGAGCCAAACTTCAATCATACCCTGTAAATGTTTACATCAAAAAATCCTGGTCACTGTATTTCACTAGGCACTGGGTGCCAGTAGCCTTTGGCATTGTCTTTGATTGGAAAGAGAATTCAGATTCCAGATTGGGGTGGAGTAAAGAACAACTTGTGTTGTAAATTTGAAGTGTATAGAAGCAAAGATACAAGGTATAGCACTTTCACCCTTTTAGACTGGGGACATGTCTCTCCTCTCAATAATGTATGGGATCTCAAATGCTGAAAAATGATCCTGCTTTTATTATAGGTCAAAAATGTCATAGAGCTTTGAGTTGTCTTATAGGTTCAATTCAATTCAAAGAGCATTTTTAGATGCATACTATAAACAGTATACTATTGTAAATAATAGGAAAATATAGATGAAAAAATTACAGTTTCTATCCTCAAAGACTTTCTAATTCAGTCTTAGCTTTAAATATGATCAGAGAGAAATTACTTAACTTTTTTGAACCTTAGTTTCCTCATAGATAAAATAAGGATAAAAATCTTACAGATTATTGTAAAGTAAGCTTTGTTAATCTTAAAATGTTACATAAATGAACATTAGTAATAGTAATAACAGTTATACTTCTACTTACTGTAGTAGTAGAGAGATAAGACTACATAAATAATTATAATGCAAGCTGAAATGCATTGGAGAGTTTCTACAGAATAGCCTGGGTGACAGAAAAGATTTTGTGGAGGAGGTGGTCCCTGAGTTGGGCCTTTAAGAAGAAAAAAATTTCTGTTTCATATACTTATTATTTTTAACACTTAAAAAAGATTTTTTTTGAGTTCCAAATTATCTCCCTCTTTCCAGGTTTTCCCCTATTCACTGAGAAAGTGGGCAATATGACATATGAAATAATGTAAAACATTTTCATTTTAACTATTTTGTAAGATAAGAGAGCAAGAAAAATACCATGAAAAAAGTATACTTCATTTCTATTCAGAGTTCATCAGTTCTCTCTCTGAAGGCAGAAAACATTTTTCATCATGTTGTTCCAGTTGTTCTGTCATTTCAGACATGTTTGATTCTTTATTACCCCATTTGAGTTTTTCTTGGCAAAGATAATGCGGTGATTTGCCATTTCCTTCTTCAGTTCATTTTACTGGAGGAAATTGAAGTAAACAGGATTAATTGACTTACCTAAGGTTACAAAATTGTAAATGTCTGAGGCCGGATTTGAACTCTGAAACAAGTCTCTTGAGTCAATACTTAGCACTCTATCCACTGTGCCACCTATTTGCCTATTTTTTTAAATCATGAATCCTTTGGAATCATCTTGAATCACTGTACTGGTCAGTGTAGCTAGGTGTTTCACAGTTGATCTTTATTATAATATTTCAGGTACTATCTACAGTGATTTGGTTCTATGCACTCTGAATTAATTCATATAGGTCTTCCCAGGTTTTTTTTTTTAAGATTTTTCAAGGCAATGGGGTTAAGTGGCTTGCCCAAGGCCACAGGGCTAGGTAATTATTAAGTGTCTGCAACTGGATTTGAACCCAGGTCCTCCTGACTCCAAGGCCGGTGCTCTATCCACTGTACCACCTAGCCGCCCCCACTGCACCACCCAGCTGCTCCAGTTTTCTTTTTTTAAACCATCCTTTTCATCATTTCCTATTGAAAAATAGCATTCCATCACAATCATATATCACAGCTTGTTTAACCAATTGATGGGAATTCTCTCAATTTTGGATTCTTTGCCACCACAGAAAGAGCTGCTAAATATTTTTGTATGTGTAGTTCCCTTTCTTCTCTTTGGGATACAGATATAGTAGTGCTATTGCTGGGTCAAAGGGTATGAACTTTTTTTTATAGCCCTTTGGTTGTGTAGTGCCAAATTGTTTTTCAGAATAATTCAGTTCACAACTCAGTAAAAAAATGTGTTAATATCTCCATTTTCCCACATTCCCTCCAGTAATGGTTTTTCCTTTTATTATGTTGGTCAATCTGATAGCTTAGTTTTATTTTCACTTATCTAATCTAGTGGTTCAGACATTTTTATATGACTATAGAGTGCTTTAATTTCTTCTTCTGAAAATTATTTGTTCATATCCTTTGACATTTATCTATTGGGGAATGGTTCTTAGTTTTATAAATGTGACTCAATTCCTTAAATATTTGAGAAACGAGACTTTTATCAAAGAAACTTGCTATAAACATCTACAAAAATATTATTTCACTGTTTATGGTACCATTAGCAAAATGTTATTTCCCTGTTTATCTCTTTTAATTATGTCCATTTTTTGCTGTTGATGTGTATGAAATAATGATTTTTACCCCTGTCTTTTTAAAAATCTCAGTTTAAGTGTAACAGATTCTGTTCCAGCCCCTTATTTTAATTCTGTGTGTGTCTTTCTGTTTCATATTTCTATACCCAATTGAGTGTGTAAATATGCCTACATACATGCATGTACATACGTGTGCATTCTTCCCTTCTTTAACCAGTTCAAATGAGAATGAGGTTCTATTTTTCTCTTCACTGTAAAGGGTCTTCTTTTGGTTGCCTCGTATGGAAGATAATTTTTTCCCCTTCTTTTGTTTTAGTTTTCTATTTTAAAGGACATCCCATCATAATCAACTCATTCCCAAACCCAATCTTTCTAATAGCACTTAAGCATGGTAATATTCTGAGTTGCATATATCATTTTCCTTTGTAGAAATGTAATTTAACCTTGAATCACTTATTATTCCTTTTTATGTTTATTTTTTTATGCTTCTCTTCGGTCTTGTATTTGAAAGATTATTAGGCTAGTCTTTTCATCAGGAATATTTTAAAGTTCTTTTATTAAATATCTATCCCCCCCAATGATTTTATACTTAGTTTTTCTGGGTGCACTCCTCTTTGTTATAATCTCAACTCTTTTGACTGTTTGCAAAACTTTGCCCTTGATTTGGGAGCTCTGGAATTTGCATTTAGTAGTCCTGGAAGTATTCCTTTTGCTAAACCTTTCAGTAGGTGATTGGTGGATTCTTTCAATTTCCATTTTATCCCTTTAGATCTAAGATGTCAGGGCAGTTTTCCTTTATAATTTCTTGATATGTGATGTCAAGATTCTTTTTATGATCATGGCTTTCATGTAGTACAATAATTCTTTTTTTTAAGTGAGGCAATGGGGCTAAGTGACTTGCCCAAGGTCATACATTTAAGTAATTATTAAGTGTCTGAGACCAGATTTGAAATCAGTTTCTCCTGATTCCAGAGCCAGTGCTCTATCCACTGTGCTACCTAGCTGCTCCAGTACAATAATTCTTAAGTTATCTCTTGATCTATTTTCTAGGCCTGCTGTTTTTCTGATCATATAGTTCACATTCTCTTCTTTTTGTTTTTTTATACTTTTGCTTTTGTTTTGTTATTTCTTTATGTCTCAAGTCATTAGCTTTGCCCAATTCTAATATTTTAGGAATTACTTTCTTCATTGTACTTTTGTGCCTCTTTTTCTATTTGGCCCACTTTTTAAGGAATTCTTTTCTTCAGTTAATTTTTGTGTTGTTTTAACTACTTTGATAGCTTTTTTAAGGAGTTATCTTCAGTATTTTTGGTGACTTTTTTTTAGGTTTCTTTTGCAAGGCAAATGGGGTTAAGTGGCTTGCCCAAGGCCACACAGCTAGGTAATTATTAAGTGTCTGAGACTGCATTTGAACCCAGGTACTCCTGACTCCAGGGCCAGTGCTTTATCCACTATACCACCTAGCCGCCCCAATTTTTGGTGACTTTTTAAAAAACAAACTGTTAGTTCTTTTTTTCATAAGTTTATTTTATCATTCCCATTTCTTTTCTCAATTTTTCCTGTCAATCTTATTGCTTTCTTTAACTCTTCCAGGAATTCTTGTTGGGCTTGTGCCCAATTTGTAGTCTTCTTTTACTTTTAAATTAATTTTTATTGATTTCTTTTTTATCATTATAAGTTTTTAACATAAATATTTTAATTGATTTTCCAACTACATAAAATAGTACTTTTTACCAATCATTTTTTAGCAAAGTTTTGAGTTTTATTATTTTTCTCCACCCCCACCCCCCACTTCCTTCCCCCTGACAGAAAGCAATTCAATGTAGGCTCTACATTTGTATGCTAAGCACAGTTCGAAATGGAATGTGTTGTGAGAGAAGAATAAGATCCAAAGGGAAGGAAGAAAACATTAGAGATAACAAAATCACATAATACATAAGATAACTTAAAAAAATTAAAGATAAGCTTTGGTTTGCATTAAATTCCACAGCTCCTCCTCTGGATACAGATGATATTTTCCATCACAAGTCCTTTAAAATTGTCTCTGGGGGCGGCTAGGTTGGCGCAGTGGATAAAGCAGAGGCCCTGGAGTCAGGAGTACCTGGGTTCAAATCCAGTTGCAGACACTTAATAATTACCTAGCCCTGTGGCCTTGGGCAAGCCACTTAACCCCATTTGCCTTGCAAAAAAAAACAAACCCTAAAAAAAATTGTCTCTGATTGGGGCAGCTAGATGGTGCAGTGTTTAGAGCACTGGCCCTGGAGTCAGGAGGTCCTAAATTCAAATTCAACCTCAAACTCTTAATAATTATCTTGCTGTGTGATCATGGACCGGTCACTTAACAAATTCCAGAGCTCCCAAATCAAGGACAAAATTTTGCAAACAGTGAGAAAGAAGCCATTAAAAGGCAAAAGAACTGGGATTATAACAAAGAATAATCCACCCAGCAAGCAGTTACCTAACTGTGTGACCTTGGGCATGTCACTGCCTTGTACCCCCCCCCCCCCAATTGTCTTTGATTATTGTACTGATGAAATGATTATTGTACTGCTGAAATGAATAAGTTAATCATGGTTGATAGCACCCCCATGTTGCTATTAATGTGTATGATGTTCTCTTCTAGTTCTGTTCATTTCACTCACCATCAATTCATGCAAGTCTTTTGAGGCTTTTCTGAAGTCCCATCCCCCATGATTTCTTATAGAACAATAGTGTTCCAATACATACATATACCACAATTTTTTCAGCCATTCCCCAACTGAGGGGCATCTTAATCTCCAATTCTTTGCCACTACAAAAAGAACTGTTACATGTGGGATTTTTACCCTTTTTCATGATCTCTTCAGGATACAGACCCAGTAGTGGTATTCTTGGATCAAAGGGTATGCACATTTTTACTGCATTTGGGGCATAATTCCAATTATTACCCTTTGGGCATAATAATTTTCCAGAAAGGTTGGATCAGTTCACAACTTCACCAACAGTGCTTTAGTGTCTCCTATGTCCCACATCCCTTCCAACATTGCTCAGTGTCCTTTTTAATCATATTGGCCAATCTGAGAGGTGTGAGGTGGAACCTCAGAGATGCTTTAATTTGCATTTCTCTAATCAATAATGATTTAGAGCAATTTTTCATATGACTATAGATAGATAGCTTTGATTTTTTTCTTCTGAGAATTGCCTTTCTTTATCCTTTGACCATTTATCAATTGGGGAATAACTTTTTCTTTTATAAATTATGACTCAGTTCTCTATAACATTTTAGAAACAAGTCCTTTGTCAGAAACACTAGTTGTAAAAATTATTTCCCAATTTATTATATTTCATATTGTTCTTTTAGACTTTGATTATAGCTGTTTTCATGTTGTCTTCTTCTGAGTTTGTCTTGATTTTCACTGACATAACAGTAATTCTTTATTGTTAGTTTCTTTTTTGTTGTTTGCTCATTTCCCCAACCTTTTCTTGACTTTGTAATTTCCATTAAATTTGAACTCTGTTTGGGGAGGCAGTGTCCCAATTTTAAGACTTTTTCACAATGCTGTTTTCAGAGCTAGCTCTGAGAGTCGGCAAGTTTTTGGTGCTTCCAAGGCATCCTTGTGGTAGGGGAGGTATGATCAGTGCTGTACTGATCTATGTTACAGTCCTTTTTCTTTTTGTCAGGCAATGGGGTTAAGTGACTTACCCAAGTATTAAGTAACTTACTTATGTATTAAAGTGATTTACACATGTATTAAGTGTCTGAGGTGGTATTTGAACTGAGGTCCTCCTGACTACAGGGGTAGTACCCTATCCATTGCACCACCTAGTTGCCCTATACTTTGGTCTTTACCCAGGAAGGACCACTGTTTTCTGTGGCACACAAGTGTTATTGCTCCTCTTTCTTTGCCTTGGAACTGTGACCCAGAACTGCATATAGGCAATGAAAACATCAAATAGAAGCCAGTATTGTACCCAGTGTCAGGCTAGGATTCCCTGAAATCTCTATTCCCTGCAACCACATCTAAGATCCACCTCTGATGTGGCAGCATATACCAGGCATATCCTCACCCTGGTTTCACAGATATGTCCTACCAACCCCTTACATTGACTTAGGTTGGAAATATGTACCTCCCTGACCTTTTTTTTTTTTTAGGTTTTTGCAAAGCAAATGGGGTTAAGTGGCTTGCCCAAGGCCACACAGCTAGGTAATTATTAAGTGTCTGAGACTGCATTTGAACCCAGGTACTCCTGACTCCCAGGCCGGTGCTTTATCCACTACGCCACCTAGCCATCCCCTCCCTGACCTTATGATGACTTTGTTGTTCTAAAATTTGACTTGACATGTTACTTTAAAGTTATTTGGAAAGAAATGTTGAGAGAGTTCAGTTGAGTTGTTTTCCCTACTCTGTCATCTTGACTCCACCCAAGGAAAGATTTCAAGAAATGTGGACAAAAATCTGTCCTAAGCATTTGTATGCTATGTTAATACACAAGAAGTGACAGAGTTCAGTAAGGAAAAACTTTGGCTATTATATGAAGTATGTGAGGGGAAAGGGACATAAATATGAGATAAATATTCAGACATGACTAATGTAAAAGCAAAAGACATTATAAAAATGTAAATTTCAGTAAAATAGACTAGATTATATTAGAAATAATAGGAGATTAAAAAGGTAAATTCAAGCTATATTGTGTGTATAGAGCTCAATTCTAGGTTAAAGATTTATATTTTACATTGTAACACAAAAACCATTAAATGTTTTTAAATAGAATTAGGTTTGGAAAGGGATTTTTCAATCTTTATATCTTCCTATATATTTTTTTTAATAACTGGAAGAGACCTAGGAGATCCTGGGAAATGACAATAGCTTTATATCAATCAATATTTTAAAGGATGGTTGATAATCCTATTGACTGATAGTTGATTATAAGTACATTGCTACTCCACTTGGTCTATTTGACCAATTTCACTTCATAAAATAATGAAATTATAGTTGCAAGAATCTTAGACATTCTCTGGTCTATTGTCCTTATTTTATAGAGGGAGAAACAGAAGCCTAATGATCAAATAACTGCCCCAGTTTATTTCTGTGGTCAGTAGCAGAACTGGGATTTGAGACCTGACTTCTGACTCAAAAAATCAATCAATTGTTCTTTCCACTCCATCAAGGAGTACACTATGTAAATTTTTCACCTTCAATTTTCAAATGCTATAGATGTCAACCATGGCTCCCAAATGAAAGAATTAAGGTATTCATTGGAGAAGGGGGGGAACTAATTAAACCAGTAATTGATGACTTGAGTATTTCATATAACTTTCAATAAAAATAACATCACATGACTGACTCATTTTTGAAAATCATCTCTAATATTATAAACACACAAAATATGGAATATCAGTGAGCAGTATACATATTTATCCACAAAAAAGTCTAAGTATAAACATGAGATAGGGACTTTGGGACAACTCAAATGTGAGGGGAAAAGTGTGCAGGAAGAGACATAATATTGTCCTGCTTTCTGTCTTCCTCTTCTAAAGAACAGATCCCTGAGATTTCTTTCTGCTCCAACATTCATATAATTCTATGAAATTAATGGAGCTGTCAATATCATTAATAATGAACAAAACAAAGTAATTAGGGGCAAATCACAACTATGGGTCATTTTGCTGGTAAAAATAACCATCCAAATCACTTGAAGGCCTGACCATATATTAATATGGCCATGTTTTACTGCCACCTAAAGGTTACAATAGTATATAGCAAGGGTCAGATTTGGGTCAGAGTAGACTTATCACAGAATAGTAAAATGATTTAGAACTAATTGGAAAGGACCTTTAAAAAGATTAATTCCTAATTTTTTAGGTAGCTGAAACCCAAAGATTGATAATGTTGAAAGGAACCTTACAAAATTAGCCCAAACCCACCTTTTTTGTTTTTCTTTTAGGTTTTTGCAAGGCAAACGGGGTTAAGTGGCTTGCCCAAGGCCACACATCTAGGTAATTATTAAGTGTCTAAGACCGGATTTGAAACCAGGTACTCCTGACTCCAGGGCCGGTGCTTTATCTGCTACGTCATCTAGCTGCCCCCAAACCCATCTTTTTAAAAATGGAAACTGAGGTACAGAGAAGTAAAAGATTTAAGAATCATTAGAACAATAAGTGGAAGAGCTGGAAATTGGATCTTTGCATGCTGACTACAAGGCCAGTTATCTTTCTACAATATTTTATTAAACAACCAATCAGATAATACTAAGAACATAGTAAGTATTTTATACTTCTATAGGTTTTGATGGACATAAAAGTATAAAACATGATCTTTACTATCTAGAACATTATAATCTCTATGAAGGAACTAAGGGAAAAATAGGGTCAGAATAGGGTAGAATCTTGGGTCAGAAACAATAAATCTTACACTTGGGTCCAAGAAATTAAGTCCATAAATTCAAAGTTGGAAAGATGTGATCAAAATTAAAGAATAATATTCATCAATTGAAGCATTCTGTGAGCTCATCTAGTCTAACTCCCTCATTTTACAGATGAGGAAGCCACAACCCATTAAAGTTAAAGGATTGGCCTATGGTCACAATTGTAGAAAGTGGTAAATAAAAAATTAGATTCAGATCTCTCAGCAGAGTTAAGATTTCACCGAAGCGTATGGAACAGGCCTTTTAAAAATAGTCTGAGGAAATTAATATGGGACCTGAATATAAAAATTCATATCATTAGACAAAAAATTAGAAGAGAATGATATACCTTTTGGGGCAGCTAGGAAGTGCAGTGATTAGAGTACTGGACCAGAGTTAGGAAGACTCAGCTTCCCGGGTTCAAATCTGGTCTTAGACACTTACTAGCTGTGTGAAGTTGGACAAGTCACTTAACCCTATTTGCCACAGTGTCCTCATCTATATAATGAGCTGGAGAAGGAAATGGTAAACTATTCCAGTATATTTGCCAAGGAAACCCCAAATGAGGTCACAAAATGTTGAACACAACTGAAACAATTCAACCACAACAATGAGATATCTTTCATAGCTATAATTAAGGAGAAAATTCTTAACCAAACAAGGGGTAGGCACAATCACAAAAAGTAAATTCGATATTTTCAAGTACTTGAAATTTAAAAAAATTTAAGAACAAATCATTACTTACTGTATAAGTAGTCAAAAATATGAGCAAGGAATTCCTAAAAGAATACCAAATTATTAACAATCATATGGAAAATATCTATGAATCATTAACTAGAGATATATAAATCAAAACAACCTTGATGTTCCACTTCACACCCAATGTCTTGGCATAAGAAAGAAATGATGGAAATAGTTAATGCTGGAAGGCCTAGTGCCCTATTGGAAGAACTGTGAATTTGTTCAGTCTCTATGGAAAACATTTGGTATTCTTTATATTAGTCATATGTATACAAGAAGATCAGAAAGATCATAAATCAAAATATTAATAATTTTTATAGTAAAAAAGACCTGGAAAAAATAGATCATGATTAAATTAATTGTTCAACAAATTGTGATAACATGAATTTAATGTGAAATTACTGGGTCCTAAGAAATAATTGGAATAGCAAGTTTGACAACAGTTAAAAAAACACACTCAGAGAGAAAATACATCCTCCCTTCTTTTCAGTGATCAAAGACTATTTGTAAAGGAAATGCTCTCACACAGCATTAATGTGATGGGGTTTTTCTGAAATACTTTTTTTCCTCTTAAAAAATCATTTAAAAAATATAGGACAAGAATAGGAAGTAATGGGAGAGAGTAGATTCCTTCTCATTGGAAGTCTTCAGGTAGAAGACAGATCCCCACTTGTCAAATGAACTCTAGAAACTAGATAGAGTTCAGAGGAGAAAGACATTAGAAAATAGTCACAGAAAGATTCATGGAGAACATGAGTGTTGTTCTGTGTGTGTATATGTTTTAAGTTAGGGACGTATAGGATAGGAATAGGCAAAGGAGAAAACATTCTGGACAAGAAAGACATGAAGGAAATCTTGGAATGAAGAGAACACATAATGTGGTTCAGAGAACAGTGAATAGAAGGGCTGAATGGAGAAGAGAAGCTATATTGAGCAAAAAATGAGACATTATTCTGGAGAGGCAGAGGAGGTTTGGATTATGAAAGGTGTTAAATACCAGGAGAGTTGTTTAGACTCAGTGGAACAGGAATAGGATTCAATTGATGGTTTTGATCATGTTGTTGCTGTTGTTCAGTTATTTTCAGTGATGTCTGACTCTTTGTGATCCCATTTGGGGCTTTCTTGGCAAAGATACGGGGAATGAGTTGCTATTTCCTTCTCATTTTACAGATGTGGAAACTGAGGCAGACAGGGTTAAGTGACTTGCCCAGGGTTGTAAACCTAGTGTCTGAGATTGGATTTGAACTCAGAGAGATGAATCTTCCTGACTCTAGGCCCAGCACACTATTCACAGAGCCACTTAGCTGCCCCATGTCACAGGTAATTAAAAAGAATTTGTGACTTGACTAGAAAAATATGTTAGGGATCTACTCTGGGCTAGCATCTGACTGTAATTGCATGGTGATATAGTTTCCCACCACCTAGAATCTCATCTGTCAGAAATGAAATACTTTTGCAGATTCAAGGAAGAGATCTGTCACTCAAAAACTATCCCTTTTCTTCTTCCTATCTTTTTAATTCTGTTCATTCATTTAATTCACTTCCTTCTTGTCAGGACAAGGCTGGGAAGGAAAGGAAGAGGGAGAGTGAAGAAAGGAGAATCATAGGTAAGACGGAAGGAGATTCAAAGTGTAAAGGAAAAAAGAAAAGATATAGTTATTAAATTCTACTATTGTTAAGTGCTTTACCAATATTATATCATTTTATTCAACTATCTTGGGTGGTAAGGACTATTTTTTTTTAAATCCACATTTTAGAATTGAGAAAAGTCAGGCAAAGAAGAGTTAAATGGCTTGCTTGGGGTCACAACTTGCAAGAATATGTGACTGAGTTTGAACTAAGGTCTTCTTGACTAATGGACCAGTGCTCTATTCAATGAATCACCATATTGATTAGAAAGGAGTAAGAAAATTTGGATTCTAGTCCAAACTTTGTCAGTTGTATGATCTTGAACAAATTACTTCCCTTCCTTTATATCGATTTAGATTATTTTAAAGATCATTTTTACACTTATCACCTTGTAATTCTAGGATGAACGTGTGGACTAATACAATACAATAATTGTATTACAATAGTATTAATACTATACAAATCAATACATAGTGCTAATAATAGCAATGATTATCATTTATATAGTACTTTAAGTTTTGCAAAACACTTTCCATTTATTATCTCATTTGATCCTTACTATAGCCCTGTGAGGTAGGTGCTATTATTATTATTATTTCTATTTTACAGATGAGGAAACTGAGGCTTACACTAGGGTGAGAGGAGCATACTGCTAGGATCAGAGGCAAGATTTGAATTAAGTATTTCCTCACTCTAAATCCAACATGCTATAGATTGTACTTATGAAATTATGACTTTAAATAAATATAGTTATCCCTTCCACATTATAACTTTCCCCATCGCCATTTTGATATATTGCAGAGGTACAAGAAAAGGAATCTGGAGGGTATTTTATGGAAGCCACAGAGGACACAAAGGCCAGTGATGATGTAGAAAATGTTTAGAAATGCATATAAGATATGGATAGTATTGCACAATATCAACATATTTTACCTTTAATACCACAATATAGTTTTTTAAAGTTAAATTAAGTAAAAAATTAAAATTTGTGAAAAGAACACAAAAGCCAGTAGACATATAGACTAGAAATGTATAGATATCTTAAAAACTGTAATAACTGATAAATGCATAAAATGTCTGTACTGTTAATGTTACCTGTACAGTATATATTTTACTATTTAATAAGATAAGTGTACAGCTACCTAATTTATTTTTCTTAAAATTAAATTTGCAATAAAAGAGCTGCACTTTTATGCAGATATGGGGATGCTAAGTGTGTGTTTATAGCAATCTCTCACCTGACATATCACAGTAATCTCTCTGTGATCTTTGTATCTTGAGTTTCTTGTATTCTGTGTCATTTAAATAGCAAAAAGAAAATCAAATTTTTATGTGCATTTTCCATATCTGGAATGGAAGAGTATTACATCTAGACTCTGTGATGTGGAAGAGATGACTGTTATAAGGTGGGCCCTAAACACAAATCGCAAAATAAGGAAAGTACCAGAAATGTCCGTCCCTCCCAATGTTCCCCTTCCCACCTCTAAATAGCGTTTAACAAATTGTTAAACTTTGGGCCAGAACCTACATTTTAAAACTTACTCTGAAACTTCTCAGCTGACAGTGATTAAAGCACAGGACCAGAGGTTTAGATCTAGAAAGGATCTAGAAGATCATTCAGTTCAAACCTCAAATTTTCTCAAGAAGGAAACTGAGTCCCAGGGAGGTTTTGTAACTTACTGAAGGTCACACAGGTATCAAATGTTAGAGGTGAAATTTGAACCCAGATCCTTAGATGTTGATGTCAACATTCTTTCTTCAATACCAAGCTGCCTCAGTTTTTTCTCAACTATATAAGAAAGGCTAAAAAAACTTAGTTACTCCTACTAGTTATGAGAAAAAAGGTTTTATATGCCTTAAAATACCAAAGAGATTATTAATGAAAAATATCTTGGATGAAAAGGATAAAAAGATTTCAAAGTGAAAACTTAGAACCACAATTAGCATTTGGGGAAATGCCTTTTTCTTTCAGGGACATTTTCAGGACCACTCAAATCACACTCCTTCAGAAGTGATTTATTCTATGTATTCATAAAATTTTCACCTGGTTTTACTTCCCTCCCTCCACCCCCCACAGAAGGCAGTTTGTCAGTCTTTACATTGTTTCCATGGTATACACTGATCCAAATTGAGTGTGATGAGAGAGAAATCATATCCTCAAGGAAGAAACTTAAAGTATAAGAGATAGCAAATTTTTCTAAATTTAAGGTAATAGTCCTTGGTCTTTGTTCAAATTCCACAGTTGTTTCTCTGGATACAGATGGTATTCTCTATTGCAGAGAACTCCAAATTATCCCTGATTGTTGCATTGATGGAATGAATGGGTCCATCAAGGTTGATCATCGCCCCCATGTTGCTGTTAGGGTGTACAGTGTTTTTCTGGTTCTGCTCATCTCACTCATCATCAGTTCATGCAAATCCCTCCAGACTTCCCTGAATTCCCATCCCTCCTGGTTTCTAATAGAATGATAGTGTTCCATGACATACATATACCACAGGTTGCTAAGTCATTCCCCAATTGAAGGACATTTACTTGATTTCCATTTCATTGCCACCACAAACAGGGCTTCTGTGAATATTTTTGTACAAGTGATGTTTTTTTTTTATTTTCTATTTTTTTAAAATTTTTATTAAAGATATTATTTGAGTTTTACAATTTTCCCCCAATCTTGCTTCCCTTCCCCCACCCCCACCCCACAGATAGCACTCTGTCAGTCTTTACTTTGTTTCCATGTTGTACCTTGATCCAAATTGGGTGTGATGAGAGAGAAATCATATCCTTAAAGAAGAGAAGAGAAGTCTAAGAGGTGACAAAATCGGACAATAAGATATCTATTTTTTTTCTAAAGTAAAGGGAATAGTCCTAGAACTTTGTTCAAACTCCACAGCTCCTTATCTGGATACAGATGGTACTCTCCTTTGCAGACAGCCAAAAATTGTTCCCAACTGTTGCGCTGATGGAATGAGCAAGTCCTTCAAGGTTGAACATCACTCCCATGTTGCTGTTAGGGTGTACAGTGTTTTTCTGGTTCTGCTCATCTCACTCAGCATCAGTTCATGCAAATCCTTCCAGGTTTCCCTGAAATCCTGTCCCTCCTGGTTTCTAATAGAACAATAGTGTTCCATGACATACATATACCACAGTTTGCTAAACCATTCCCCAATTGAAGGACATTTACTGGATTTCCAATTCTTTGCCACCACAAACAGGGCTGCTATAAATATTTTTGTACAAGTAATGTTTTTACCCTTTTCCCTCATCTCTTCGGGGTATAGGCCCAGTAGTGTTATTGCTGGGTGAAAGGGTATGCACATTTTTGTTGTCCTTTGGGCATAGTTCCAAATAGCTCTCCAGAAGGGTTGGATGAGTTCACAGCTCCACCAACAGTGTAATAGTGTCCCAGATTCCCCACATCCCTTCCAACACTGATCATTATCCTTCCTGGTCATACTGGCCAATCTGAGAGGTGTGAGGTGGTACCTCAGAGAAGCTTTAATTTGCATTTCTCTAATAATTCATGATTTAGAGCATTTTTTCATATGGCTATGGATTACTTTGATCTCCTCATCTGTAAATTGCCTTTGCATATCCTTTGACCATTTGTCAATTGGGGAATGGCTTTTTGTTTTAAAAATATGACTCAGTTCTCTGTATATTTTAGAAATAAGTCCTTTGTCAGAATCATTAGTTGTAAAGATTGTTTCCCAATTTACTACATTTCTTTTGATCTTGGTTACATTGGTTTTATCTGTGCAAAAGTTTTTTAATTTAATGTAATCGAAATCATCTAATTGGTTTTTGGTGATGTTCTCCAACTCTTCCTTAGTCATAAACTGTTCCCCTTTCCATAGATCTGACAGGTAGACTAGTCCTTGATCTTCTAATTTGCTTATAGTATTGTTTTTTATGTCTATGTCCTGTAACCATTTGGATCTTATCTTGGTACAGGGTGTGAGGTGTTGGTCTAATCTAAGTTTCTTCCATACTAACTTGCAATTTTCCCAGCAATTTTTATCAAAGAGGGAGTTTTTATCCCAATGGCCAGACTCTTTGGGTTTATCAAACAACAGATTACTGTAATCATCTCCTGCTTTTACACCTAGTCTATTCCACTGGTCCACCACTCTATTTCTTAGCCAATACCAAACAGTTTTGATTACTGATGCTTTATAATATAATTTTAGATCAGGTAGGGCTAAGCCACCTTCTTTTGCACTTTTTTTCATTAAGCTCCTGGCAATTCTTGACTTTTTATTTCTCCATATGAATTTACTTACAATTTTTTCTAACTCGTTAAAGTAATTTTTTGGAATTTTGATTGGTAGGGCACTAAACAGATAGTTTAGTTTTGGTAGAATTGTCATTTTTATTATATTAGCTCTACCTATCCATGAGCAGTTGATATTTGCCCAGTTATTTAAATCTAATTTAATTTGTGTGAGAAGTGTTTTATAATTGTTTTCAAAAAGATTCTGAGTCTGTCTTGGCAAATAGACTCCCAAATATTTCATATTGTCTAAGGTTACTTTGAATGGGATTTCTCTTTCTAGCTCTTTCTGCTGTTTCTTGCTAGTCATATATGGAAAAGTTGAGGATTTATGAGGGTTTATTTTATAACCTGCAACTTTGCTAAAATTGCTAATTGTTTTCAGTAGTTTTTTAGATGATTTCTTGGGATTTTCTAGGTAGAACATCATGTCATCTGCAAAGAGTGAGTTTTATCTCTTCCTTCCCAATTCTAATTCCTTTAATTTCTTTTTCTTCTCTAATTGCTGATGCTAACATTTCTAATACAATATTGAATAGTAGTGGTGATAATGGGCACCCTTGTTTCACCCCTGATCTTACTGGGAATGCCTCTAGCCTCTCCCCATTAAATATAATGCTTGTTGATGGTTTCAGATAGATTCTGCTAATTATTTTAGGGAATAGTCCATTTATTCCTACACTCTCTAGTGTGTTTTTTTGTTTTTTGTTTTTAGGTTTTTGTAAGGCAAATGGGGTTAAGTGGCTTGCCCAAGGCCACACAGCTAGGTAATTATTAAGGGTCTGAGACCAGATTTGAACCCAGGTACTCCTGACTCCAAGGCCAGTGCTTTATCCACTATGCCACCTAGCCGCCCCTACTACACCACCTAGCCGTCCCTTCTAGTGTTTTTAATAGGAATGGATGCTGTATTTTGTCAAAAGCTTTTTCAGCATCTATTGATATGATCATATGATTTCTTTTTTTTAGGTTTTTTTATTTTTTTATTTTTATTTTTTGACCATATGATTTCTGATAGGTTTGTTGTTGATATAATTGGGTATACTAACAATTTTCCTAATATTGAACCAACCCTGCATTCCTGGAATAAATCCTACTTGATCATAATGTATTATCCTAGTGATGACTTGTTGTAATCATTTTGCTAAGATTTTATTTAGGATTTTTGCATCTATATTCATCAGGGAGATAGGTCTATAATTTTCTTTCTCTGTTTTAACTCTTCCTGGTGTAGGTAACAGTACCATATTAGTTTCATAGAAAGAGTTAGGCAGAGTTCCATCTTTTCCTATTTTTCCAAAGAGTTTATATAGGATTGGAACCAATTGTTCCTTAAATGTTTGGTAGAATTCAGTTGTGAATCCATCAGGCCCTGGAGATTTTTTTTAGGGAGTTCAGTAATGGCTTGTTGAATTTCTTTTTCTGAGATAGGGTTGTTTACATATTTAATCTCTTCTTCATTTAACCTGGGCAACTTACATTTTTGTAAATATTCATCCATTTCATTTAGATTATCAAATTTATTGGCATAGAGTTGGGCAAAATAATTTTGAATTATTACTTTAATTTCCTCCTCATTGGTGGTGAGTTCACCATTTTCATTTATGATACTAGCAATTTGGTTTTCTTTCTTTTTTTTTATCAAATTGACCAGAGGTTTATCAATTTTATTGGTTTTTTCATAATACCAACTTTTTGGGTTTATTTATTAATTCAATAGTTTTTTTGCTTTCAATTTTATTAATTTCTCCTTTAATTTTTAGAATTTCTGATTTGGTACTTAATTGGGGATTTTTGATTTGTTCTTTCTCTAATTTTTTTAGTTGCATGTTTAGTTCATTGATTTCCTCTTTCTCCAATTTATTCATATAAGCATTTAGAGCTATAATATATCCCCTGAGAGTTGCTTTGAATGAATCCCATGGGTTTTGGTATGTTGTTTCATTATTATCATTATCTAGGATAAAATGGTTAGTTCTTTCTATAATTTGCTTTTTGGTCCACTCATTTTTTAAAATGAGGTTATTCAGTTTCTAATTTGTTCTGGGTCTATATCTCCTTGGCCCAGTATTGCATATGGCTTTTATTGCATTGTGATCTGAGAAAGATGTATTCACTATTTCTGCCTTTCTGCAGTTGATCGTTAGGTTTTTATGTCCTAGTACATGGTGAATTTTTGTATAAGTTCCATGTACTGCAGAGAAAATGGTATATTCCTTTCTATCCCCATTCAGTTTCCTCCATAAGTCTACCATATGTAATTTTTCTAACAATCTATTTACCTCCCTAATTTCTTTCTTGTTTTTTTTATGATTCGATTTATCTAGATCTGATAGCGGGAGGTTGAGGTCTCCCACTAGTAGAGTTTTGCTGTCTATGTCTTCCTGTAATTCTTTCAGCTTCTCTAAGAATTTGGGTGCTGTCCCACTGGGTGCATATATATATTCAATATTGAAATGACTTTATTGTTTATGGTACCTTTTAGGAGGATAAAGTTTCCTTCCTTATCTCTTTTAATGCTATCTATTTTTGCTGCTGCTTTGTCTGAGATAAGGCTTGTTACCCCTGCTTTTTTTACTTCAGCTGAAGCAAAATATATTTTTTTACTCTATATGTATCTCTCTGCTTCAAATGAGTTTCTTGTAAGCAGCATATCGTAGGATTCTGGTTTTTAATCCACTCTGCTATTTGCTTACGTTTTAAGGGAGAGTTTATCCCATTCACATTCAAGGTTATGATTACTAATTTTTTATTGCCCTCCATGCTATCTTCCCTCTGTTTGTATTTTTCCCCCTTTGCCCCCCTTTTATCCATATCCATATCCATATTCTGAAAACCACTCCCTTCATTGTGTTTGCCCTCCTATATCATACCCTCCCCTTTCTTTCCCCTTTCCCTTTTTCCCTTTTCCCTCCCCTTCCTTTTGTTATTTCCCCTTATTTCCCTCACTCCCCTTCCCTTTCTCTGTCCTCCCTCCCCTTTTCCCCTTTTAATACTTGAAAGGTTAGATGTTTTATAAGTTAACTGAGTATGAGTAGGTTGACTTTAAGCCAAGTCTGATGAGAAGAAGATTCAGGTGTTTCTCCTCTGCTGCCTTCTTCCCCACTATTACTATAGGTTATTTTGTACCTCTTAGTGTAATGAGATTTACCCCATTCAGTCCCCTCCCTTCTCTCCCATCTCTTTCCTGTCCCCCTTTTTAGGGCTGTAGTGTGTTTTTTTTAGATCATTCTATCTAAGTCATAGAAAATTATGAGTGTCTGTCCCTTCTAGTTCTGTATATTCTATCGAATAGAGTCAAAATTCCTGAGAGTTATTAGAGTCTTTCTCCCAAGTGGGGTTAAAGCCAGTTACATCCCATTAGATAGTAGTCTCATGGATAGGTTATGAATGTCCATCATTTCTGGCTAGGTGTATTCTCTCTGTTAGAGTTACATATCTCAAGGTCTATGAGAATCTTTTTTTTTTTTACCCCCATGTTGGGATATAGCCAGTTTCAACTTACTGGATTGCATTTCTTTTTCTTTTACTGCCCCCCCCCCCCTTTATTTTACCTTTTCATGTGTCTCTTGAACCTCCTGTTTGATGTCCAAATTTTCTGTTTAGCTCTGGTCTTTTCATCAGAAATTTTTGGAATTCTTCCATTTTGTTTAATGTCCATCTTTTTCCCTGGAAGAGAAGGCTCAGCTTTGCAGGAAAGTAGATTCTTGGCTGCATTCCAGGCTCCCATGCTCTTTGAAATATCTCATTCCAGGCCCTTCAATCCCTTAAAGTTGATGCAGCCAGGTCCTGCATGATCCTTACTGTGGCTCCTTGATATTTAAATTGTTTCTTTCTGGGTGCTTGCAGGATTTTCTCTTTTATCTGACAGTTCTGCAGTTTGGCCACAACATTCCTTGGTGTTTTCATTTTAGGATCTGTTTCTGGTGGGGATCAATGTACTCTTTCAATAACTACTTTGCCCTCCAATTCCATGATATCAGGGTAGTTTTCCATCACTAGATCTTGTAATATTAAGTCCAGGCTTTTTTTTCTCTTCAATGTTTTCAGGGAATCCTATAATTTTCAGGTTGCCCCTCCTCGATCTATTCTCAAGGTCAGTGGTTTTGTTAATGAGGTATTTTACATTTGCTTCTATTTTTTCTATGTTTTTATTTTGTTTAACTGACTCTTGCTGTCTCATGGAGTCATTAGTTTCTGTAGACTCCTTCCTTTTTTGGGGGGAGGAGTTTTCTTCATTAACCTTTTGCGACTCCTTTTCCAATTGGTCAATTCTACTTTTGAAAGAGTTTTGCATTTGACCAATTGAGGTTTTGAGAGAATTAGTTTCTTTTTGCATTTGCTCATTTGAGGATCTGAGAGATTTATTCTCCTTTTGTGTTTGTCCAATTGTACTTTCTAAGGTTTTGTTTTCTTGTTGCAAGGTATTAATTGTCTCTCCCAAATTTTTAAGCTCCTTCCTTATTTCTTCAAGGCAGTCTTTCTGTGCTGGAGACCAGATTGTATTCTCCTCAGAGGTTCCAGGTCTCTCTGAGTTGGGGTCTTTCCCTTCCAGGAATTTTTCTATGGATCCACCTTTCCGCTGACCCTTCTTCATTATGCTAAGACCTTGAGTTGGGGGGCGCTGGTTCACCTGGGCTTGGGATCGCTAAAGGCTTTACTGAGTGCAGTTTCTCTGGCTGGCCAGTAGGAGGTGCTGGTTGCCCTCTCTGGAGTGTCTGTGACCTTGGTTGAGAGGCCTTCTCCCTTTGCCCGAAGGGAGGAGTTGGAAATATTGAATTCTTTTGCCTTCAGTCAATGGTGGGTTTTACCCTGGCCTGAGGTCATTCCTCAGCTGGGTTGGTTCTTCTGCTCACACACCTGGGCCTGAGGCAGAAGTAGTTTGCATTTGTTTGAGAAGAGGCCTCTGTGCAATGGAGGCGTGCCCTCAGAGTTTCTTAGACCCAAGGAGTCTAGGGATGGTGTCTCCAGCTCTCCTGCACCAGAACTCTTCCCCCAGTCTGGTACCCAAGCTCCAGGGGGACAGCACCAACACCAGAGCCTCTGCTTCCCCATGGACCCAAGCCCCTTTCGTCCAGCCCCACCACTGATCCAGCAGGTCTGGCTATCCGGCCCTCAGACTCTTGGTTCCAATTCAGCTGTTAATCTGTCTGATCCAGGGCTGATCCTCCCTTTGAACCCAGACTCACCCGCCCGAATTCGGCCAAAGCTGCTGTGGGAGACAAATCCTGAGGTAGATGTTCTTTCTCCTAGCTTTTCTTTCTGGGTTTTGTGGGTTGGATTTCTTTTAAGAGGTTTGTTTCATGTGATAGATGGGGAAGAGATCAGGAGACTTTAGAACTGTGCTTGTCTTCTCTCTGCCATCTTGGCCAGAAGTTCCAGCCTCAGACATTTAATAATTACCTAGCTGTGTGGCCTTGGGCAAGCCACTTAACCCCATTGCCTTGCAAAAAACCTTTAAAAAATGCAATAAGAAAGAGGAAGATGAGGAAAGGCTTTGAGTAAGAGGTGGCTATTGGACTCACCCTGGAAAGTTAACGAGGATTGATTCTAAGATGTGGAGGTTAAGAAAAATGTATTCCTGATCTGGAGAAGGAGCTATTCAATGGCACCAGTGGAATGCTGAGTAGACAGATTTGACTAGAATGGAAGTCATATGAAATAAGAACAGAAAACTAAGTTCGTCAGATTGTGGAAGGTTTTAAATGCCAAGTTGTAGTTGTCTGCATTTTATTCCAGAAGTAATAGGGAACCATTGAAGGTTCTTGAATAGAGGAATGACATGATCTAATCTATGGACAATTACTTTGGCTATTATATGGAGGATGGATTAGAGAGGAGAGATGCTAGAAATAGGGAGCCCAATTAGGAAAGTACAGCAGTAATTCAGGCAAGAGGTGTTGATGGACTAAAGTAGGATAGTGTTTGTATTTATGGAGAGGAGACAGAGCTGAGAGAAATTGCATGGGTAGACCCAATGAGACTTGGCAACTGTTAGAGGGGGGTGGTGAGGGAGAAGGAAGATCTCAGAAAGGAAAGATCAGCATAGTGTGGATTTGAATCATCCCAAAAGTTTCATATAGGATTTGGAACTTGAGTTAGGCCATAAAAAAATACACACATATGTGTGTGTGTGTGTGTGTGTGTGTGTGTGTGTGTGTGTGTGTACACATAAATAAATATAGATAGGATTTAGATTAATGGCAAAAGCTAGGGAGGGCATTAGAAGCCAGAACTAGCCTGAGCAAAGGCAGGGAGAGGGCAATAAATATGGTGGACAGTACAGATTCCCATCTAGTTGCTATTTGTGAGTGCTTATAAGGGTCAGCAATTGATTCTACTCTTCCAGTCCTCTCCTAACCTGTTTGACACCAACATAGGTGTTCTGTGAATCTGCTAGGCACCATTCACTCCCTCTCCACCCCCCCTTCAAAAAAAATATGAATTTGCTCCAGACATTAGAAGGTCTGAATTATGGCTCTGAGGGAAGGAAATAATAGAGAAGTAGCCTGAAAAAATAGGAGGATCATTAGGACAGAGTAATATCATGGGAGGCAAGACATAAACAATTTTATTGCTTTTTATAGGGTTTATTAGACATATAATACTATTCCTTTTTTAAAGAAAATTTCATAAGGCACTAAGTAATTATGCATCCTTCTACAGAACAACAAAGGGAAAAAATCCACCCTAATGATTTCTTTTTGAAAACTTGTAATATTGGTCTAATTTTAAACTCTAGTCCACCCTTTCCCCTAGGAGGCTTATACTCTCATCATTCATTTTCAGAAATTTCTATAAGAGTCCTGCAGTCCTATAAGGGTCATTTAGGCAATAGTATTACCAGTGCATTGATGATTTCCAAACTAAGTCAGAGAACAATGGAGCTGGAGAACAATGGTATAGGAACATAAATATTAGCTGTACAGCTTCAGATATTCCCATTCATGGGATTTTGGTGGGCCCATGGGGGAGGCAATTGAGTCTTTATGAAAGGGTGGATGAGCAGGTAAGACTCCTATTCTCTGTTTGATAGAAGGGTTGAACTTGGAAAATCTCTTTCTTAAGTGGGGGGAATTAGAAGTGCTCTGATATGCTTGAGAAAAAGTTGGTTTTTTTTTAATGTTAGATGATATAGTCATAGCATCACAGATTCAGAGATTCAGAAATAGAAGGGACTTTAAAGATTTTAATGATCTCTAAATTAACAACTGTCTCATTTCAAAGGAAGGAAAACTGCAGTTCAGAGAAAAGAAATGCTTTCCTGAGGGTAACAGAAAGTTTGAGGCAGGATTTGATCCCAGGATCTTTCTGACTCTGAGTTGAATATTCTATACATTATGCCAAGTCTCTCTCTTTTAATCATCACCTCTAACTTCTCCCAAGGATGACCCCCACACAAGTCTGGAAAACATGCTATACTACTGCCCTGCTGTTCTCCAAAGCTACTCAGAATATTTTACTCTCTAATTGATGGTGGCACAGTGGACAGAATGCTGGGTCCAAAGCCAGGAATACTAATACTAATACTGATTCCTGAGTTCAAATCAGACCTCAGGTACTAAGAAACCCTGTAATCCTGGTTAAGTCACTTAACCCTATTTGCTCAGTTTCCTCATTTGTAAAATGAGTTGGAGAAGGAAATGACAAGCAACTGTAATATATTTGCCAAGATAATCCTAAATAAGATCACAAAGAATTGTATATGACTGAAAAATAACTTGGGCAAGTTATTTAATCCTGTTTGCCTCAGTCTCCTCAACTGTAAAATGAACTGGAAAAGGAAATGGCAAATCACTCTAGTCTCTTTGTCAATAAAACTTCAAATGGGAACATAAAAAATCAGACTCAACTGAAAAATAATTAAACAACAAAAGTAATGGTACTTTTTAGAGAATTAGGATAGGTTATAATGGATTATTCTTTTATCTTTTAGATTTTAGATCAGAAAGAGATCTAAAAGGTCACCTAATCCTCCCCTCTCTTCCGTTTTGTAGTTGAAAAAACTAAGATCCATAGTGGTGAAATTATTTGCATAAAATCATACCAGCAGTTGAGAGTAGAGATGTATTTGAATCCAGGACTTCGGACTCTAGATTCAGCTCTTTTCTCAATACATAAACCTGTCTCCAAAATGTTCTTGTTGTTTTATCCCTGAGTTGTTTCTGTGACATTTCTTGCACTTTACTTGGTCTGTTTATTCTACCTTAACTTGACAACTCTCATGCTAAGCAGATCATTGACTTCAGAATGAGAATGTAACCTCTTTGAGAGCAGGGACCATTTCATTTTTGTCTTTGAATCCCAAGCTCTTAGCGGTGTTAGGAACATAGTGGCGTGTATTTGATAAATCCTTGCAAGTTTTGACTGATTGATAACAAGAACAAGAGAGTTTGAATCAATTAATTTAAACTAGTCACACTTTGTAATAATTTTGCTTTAATGAATATAAATTATGAGAACAAGTTTTGCTTAATAGCAAGAAAGGATGTTTACTATATTTTCTTTGAATGTGACCAAATAATCATGTGAATAACCAGATGCCCATTTTCAGTAATTCAAAGTACAACTGAAGAAGAAATCTTAAGGAGGTGGGGGTGGGGAGACACTGAATCATCTCAGTCATGTCTGACTCTTTTTTCCCCTATTTTTTTAAAAAATAAAAATACTGGAGTGGTTTCCCAGATCATTTTATAGCAGGGAAAACTGATCCAAACAGGATCACACAGCTAGTGAGATCACACAGCTGACCACCCTTTCATTCATTCATTCATTCATCCCATGTTTGAACTTTAATTAACACAGAATGAACAGAGCTTTGCCCCTATATATTCACATCCATCATGTATGTGTTCTTTCTTCCCATGGCAATTACAGTCTCAGTACCTTACCTCACAAGGTTCCCATTACATGGTACACTTACTGCTACCATTATCTTATTGCCATAGAATCTTTTCTGGTCCCATCTACTCTTCTTGCCTCTTTGGGTACAAAGGGGAGACTAGAACATCTTTCAATGTTGCAGTCATTCACCAACTGTCCTTTGTAGCATTGCTGCTGTTTCTTCCCCCCCCCCTTTTTTTTACATTTCCAGTTACAGCTTTAATCCTCCCTTTACTAGATACATTTTCTTCTTTTAGCTACAGAAGCATCACATTCTCTGGCTTTTCCTCCTACTTGTCTAATCACTTCTTCTCTAGTTCCTTCATTGACTTCTCTCATCTTCTTGGTCCTTTGGCTCCCCAAAGGTCAGTCCTAGACCCTCTAATCCTGGCATTGTCATGTGTTTGACCTTTAGGAAAGCAGCTAGACCTCAGCTTCCTTATCTATAAAATGGGAATGGGGGGATGTCCCTTCCAACTTTATATCTATGACCCTATGATTCCATTAGAAACTCTGAGTTTTCATAGCAGAGAAAGGGTCTCAGAAATCCTGGGTGCCTTGAAGGAGGAATGAAGAAGCCAGTATGCGAAAGTACAAAATAAAGGAGAAATAATTTCATAAAGGCTCAACCCTAATGATCTCCATCTGCGGACACACACAACAGTTCATGTTGAATCTCCTTAAGATCTTGTGGCTTGTGGAGAGGGATTGCTAGAGGTCAAGAAAGAGAGAAGATCCTAAGTCTGGAGTTGGTCACCTAATCCAATCCCCTCATTTTACAGAAAAAAAGAAACTGAAATCAAGTTAGAAACCACAAGATCCTGGATCCTAGATCTGAAGCTGGAAGGGACCTCTGGAATAATCAGGTATGCTCCCTTCATTTCACAGATAAGTAAATTAAGGTCGAGAGATCTAGTGAATTGCTCAAAGTCACACAGCTTGTAAGGTAAGGAGCTGTGACTTGAGTCCAAGTCATGGTAAGAAGAAGGACAATAATATCATGTCCATTTTCAAATTATTTTCTTCCCAGAAAAACAAAATCAAAACCAAAAACCAAAAAACACCACCAAAACCTGCTTTCTTAAGAAAATTCCTTCTAATTTGGATTCTGTGGTACTTAAAATATTTTTCAAGTGAATCTTCCCACACACTGCTTCAATAGCAGGTTCACCCTTTCCTAGGACTTTATTAGGGGTGGAAATATACAAATATACAAAAATCAGACTTGCAGCAGACCAAGAAATCCTTTACTTCCTGGTCTGGTCAGTTGGTGACTTTGTCCAGATGGTCTATTTTGACCACTAGATGTCTCTCTCTGCCTGGGGGACACTCCAAGACACCAAGGGTCAACACGTGGGATGGCTAAAAAAACAACAAAGAATCCTAATCTCCAGCAACATCTTCCTCAGATGTTTGTACTGCAGAGGAAGTTTAGCACAGCCGGGATGTCAAAGAAAGCAAAATAAAATTAAATTAAATAAAACAAAACTACTCAGAATTGGAATCAGATTTCTTTTGTTCTGGGGGGAGGTTCTCATCAACAGGAATGAGCCTGTCTGGCATTCTGCACATCATGTTTGGTTTGATTCACTGATCTCATGAACACAGTATTGTTCTTCCCAAGGTCTGTTTGTATTAAGTTTCTCCCTTCGTCTGGCTTTTGCAGAAATGCAGCTTCGGGGTGAACTTGAGGACTCTTAGGGGCCTCTTGGAGAAAAAAGTCAGGAGGGTGGGAAGTTAAATTGCAGCACTGTCCCTTTTCTTCAAAGATGCTGGTACTAATTCTATTGAATTTCCTGTGCCTTTTGGACTTGGAAAGAGCCATGATGTTATTCCAAGTGTCAGAGAAGAGAAGGGAATACATTCCAGGAATGGGAATGATCTATGTGCAAATGCACATATGACATGTCCCTTCTCAGATCACAATCCCCTCCAACTTGGAGTAGACTTTATCCATTGTATGGATAACTTTTGAGGGGTGAGCCCCTTGGCATTCAACTAGGTTTGTCCTTGGATGGTGGTTGGTGCTGGGTCCATTGAACCCATGCTTGATGCCTTTCCTATTTGGTAGTATCTGCTTTCTTATTTGGTAGTATCTGCTGATCTACAGTCTTTGAGAATTCAGATCAGCAACAGCACAGGAAGACCTTAGGGGAGGTATCTATGAATATTACTGAAGTTTATATAAGTTTGTGTATGACTTATCTCCAGGTCTATATCCTGGAGGAATTTCTTAAAAATACTCACTTTTTTTTTTTTTTAGGTTTTTGCAAGGCAATGGGGTTAAGTGGCTTGCCCAAGGCCACACAGCTAGGTAATTATTGAATGTCAGAGGCCGGATTTGAACTCAGGCACTCCTGACTCCAAGGCCGGGTTCTATCCCTGCACCACCTAGCTGCTCCTAAAAGTATTCACTTCTTAAAAGTGGGTTTACATTGCCAATAGGATAAAAGAGGGTAGGGAGCAGACCTGTGATTTCAACTGTCAGGAACAATAACAACAATAGCCTTCATTTTTGTAGTTCTTTACAGATTGCAAGTACTTTGTATGCTATGTTATTTGATTATGACAGCCCTGAGGAAATTGAAGCTAAGAGAGGTTGACTTACAGCTAGTTAAGTGCTGAAAGCAGCATTTGAACTCAGATTTTTCTTACTCCACCTGTCAATTCAGACTGGCAACTTCTCTGTAGCTTGTGTGTGTGTGTGTGTATGTGTGTATGTGCAACATACACACATACACACACACACACACACACACACATATATATATATATATATATATATATATATATATACACACACATATAAATAGGGTTACCTACTAAGAAGTGGTATACTTTGTTCAGTCTGATACAAAATATAAAAGGCAAGATTTAAACAAAAGTTTGTTTCTGAGGCCAGTACTGCACACATTGAATTTTGGAGAGAAGTTCTAGAATAAGCTTTCTATAAAAACTCCAGTCTATCTCTCTAGTCTTATTTTACATTTTTCTCCCTTATATACTTTGTTCCAGACAAACTGAATCACCATCTGTTTCCCAGTTGCATCTTGTTTTCTCCCACTTTTACATATGGACATAGACCATTCTTATTCCTGGAATGTATTCCCTTCTCATCTCTGGCAGTTGGAACCCAGTTTCTTCAGGGCCTAGTTTAATCATCTCTCCTTCCTTGAAGCCTCTGTTTTCCCCATCTGAGAGATCTTTCACTTTCTCTATGTTGTCTAGTCTTTTCTTTTGCCTTTGTAACATGCTTGTCCATGGGCATGATTTAGAATAAAAATTGTTTAATAATTTCAATTGTATCTGACTTTTTGGGCACCATTTGGGGTTTTTTTTTGGTAAAGATGTTAGAGGGGTTTACCATTTCCTTACATAGCTCATTTTACAGATGAGGAAACTGAGGCAAATAGTATTAAGTGACTTGCCCAGGTCACACAACCAGTAAGTATCTGAGGTCAGAAGTTATGATGCCAAATGCCAACTTAAATAATGACTAAAATGACAGTCTAACAGACTCACAGATATATATGGTAAAACTTGTATCAACTGCCAGTATTAGATTTTGTTATTAATTGGCAAGTGTCAAACACCTGTGATTATTTCTTCATTCAATTGCTAAGAGCAAGGTGCCTACATTTGTGGTACCTCCTTTTTAACTTGCTGTCATTGGTCAGTTACAGTGCAAAGGGAGGTTGATGACCTTTTCTCCCTGGGCATTGAATTAAAAAATTAATTTCCTAGTTTTATAACCATTTCCTCAATCTATCAAATGCTAATTTAAATATCTGTGTCTTAGTACTAATCAATGCTATGTGTGGAGGGAATAGACTCTGACAGAGTACCGATGAAAATTCATTTCTTTGTCAATCATTTCAACCAGCACACTTAGTTCCAATCAAAGTGACCTTACAGATGTTACCTGTATGTGTCAATAGATAAAATGGCATTTCCTATCTCTTTATTTTTGTACAAATGATCCCCATTTCGGGAATGCACTCCCTCTTCTCTTCTGCCTTGTGGAATCCTTAGAGGTCTTTTAAGACTAACCTCAGGTGTCCCAGGTAAGCAAGTCCTTTCATGATCTCTTCAATGTTTAACAGCTCTCTCCCTCTTAAAATTACTTCCTATTTACTTAGTAGAGTATGTGCTCTCTCTCCTTAGGAAGTATATTATTATCATAGAACTACAGATTTAGAATGAGAAAGGATCTTAGAGACAGCTGACTCCAAACCTCTCCTTTTATCAACAAAGAACCTGAAGCCAGGAGAGGTTTCAGAATAAAACCCAACGTAATAGTCAGCATTTATATAGTGCTTTAGGGGTTGCAAACACTTTATAAGTAAATATTCTTATAAGCTACTATTAACCCCATTTTTCAATTGAGAAAAACTACACCAGGATTCTTAACTTGTCCAGAGCCACCTAGCTAGTGAGACCAAAGAGGAATTTGAAACAGGTAATCTGGTCTTTCTGTTAGCTGACTCAGTGCTCTTATCTATTACACCAAGTTGCCTCTCCTATGTAAGCTTTTTATGAACAAGAGAACTTTCATTTTTATCTTCACACAGCACCTGGGACATAGTATAAGTACTTAAATGTTTATGGAATTGCTGAATCAAATCATATCCTAAAATCCTTCATAGGCTCTTTACCAACCTTCCCAAATTCTGTTCTTATCATTAGACTATAAAACCTTAGTTAAGTTTACCCACCCTTGTCAAGTCCTGGCATTTGCTTAACTTTCATCCAATCTGGCAAAGTTTCTCCCAGTCATTTACAATATATCCCACTGAGTCTTATCTCACATTGTTCTTCATGCCTGAATAGCATACTGTACTCCAATCACTGAATATTATTTTCTTAAGGTCCTTTCTCTCTATCTGCCAAAATATCTCCTGGTATTATTCATACCTCCATAACAATAATTTTCTGACTAAACTGAGTATTTCACAAATGAATGCCTATTCATTAGTTCATGAAAATTATTTCCCATAAAAAAGTATGACTGTAAATATGAGGTTACCCAATAGTTATTAGCAAATAATCTCTGAATAATTTGCATCCAGTCACTTGTGTTTAATTTGACCTTTCCATTTTTACCTACTGGCATATTTAATTAACTGACTTAACTCTGTCTTTATTAGACTGATGTGATCACTAAGTACTCTTTAGTTTTCTACACTAGCTTTCATTTTTATGTGCCATTATATCTCTCATAGAGGATTGCACAATCACTTCAGTAAATGAATCGTTAACTTGAACTTGGGAAAGCAACAGTGGCTAGCATTAGCAACCATTTACTAATTTGCCAATCAAGGGGCATTCACTGATAGCTTATGCATTAGATTTTTGACCATATATATTTGTTCTTGCATCTCTCACAGGGTAGAAAATGAAACCTCTTTTCAATAGAAATGATTCTAATGATGGTAAAAATATGTGTCATAGTGTCAGAACCAGACTAAAATGGATAGGATAGAGGAAAAGAAATTAATTTGTAGGAAGGTCACTTTAGCTCAGGACTGAAGAACCCAGGGGTAGTGGTTGCTATTTATTTGTTTATTTGCTTAGTTGACAGTTTTGAATTATCTTCCTTCTTAAGGAACTAACCATTAAAAATAAATGGGAAAAAGATGGCATCAATGAAGGAAAAGCCAGCTGGCAATTCTCTCTTTAAATGTTTTAGCAACTATTGCCAGTTCTTCAGTCATTATAGCTATTTATTATCTTCTTGGGGAAAATTGAGATCTTGTCCAAATCTACTTGTGTCTTCCTCTGGGAAATGAGTTGTTGATGGGACAGCCCTGGGAAATCTATTCTCAATCCTACAGAACAGTATTTCCCATGTTTTGCAAGTGAGTAGCAAATCATCAGGGTCCTCCAATCTGGCCACCTATTTTATATTTACAGACCCATACTTTAGCTCAAGCCTTCTTAAGCTTTCTGTGCCATGGATAAATTGGACAGTATAGTGAAACTTCTGGACCCCTTCTTAAAATAATGTCTTTAAATACATCAAATAAAATACAAAGGCTTACAAAAGAAACTAGTTATATTGAATCACAATTTAAAAAATTATTTTTAAAGCTCATGAACTCCTAAAACTTCCTATTCTAGTTATTATCTAAGTAAAATTATTTTTTCATTTATCACATCGATCAGAGTTATAACTATGAATTTTTGCAGCTGGGGCACAGCAAGCACTGTGATATCATGCCCTCAGTTGAGGAGTAAAGACACTGTCCTTTGATGAAGAGTGATAACCTCAGAATACTTGTGCTTTTGGGCATGCCATTGGGCATCTTATAATTTTTGGCCAATTATCCTTGATCACCAGGTGTTTAACTTCTGTGCTGAAAGTTTGCAAATAAGTACTTTAAGATTCTTTCAAATTTAGAACCATGGACCATAGACCTGGTCAACCCACTCTGGCTTTGCCTTTTGATTTTTTTCTTGCTAAAAGGGATGGTGATACAAATCAAGCTATCTCATGGTTATCCAATTGGGAAAAGGAGCACTACAAATCCAAGATGGTAACCTTCATGTCCTCAGGACTCTAAGAAATTCTATTTTTGCCATTTCTCTTTCCATAAGGGTTTTTGTATATTTTCCTGGAGCTGGCTTCCCAATACTTACCTCCCTCTCTTGTCTGATTTTAAAAATGTCTTGTATGTAGTAAGTTTTTGGTAAATATTTTTAAAATTCAATTTCATTTGACTTTAGATAATAAGCTTGCTTTATGTTTACGGTTTTCATTCTCCCAGGATTGGTGTTGCTGCTGTTTATTCCTGTGACCCTGCCCTTTTGCTGAGAACCACAAATGGTCAGCCTATAGACATGAAGCCAACACAAATAAACCCAAGATGTTAGAAGACTTAATGAGTGACTTTTCTTAGTTAGTCAGCCTTTATGTAAAGCTCAGGACTGAGGACTAATAGAGGCATTCAGGTTTTATTAAGGGATAGCCAAATTTTATGATGAGAAAGCCCAGGGAACTTAGGAAACTTTCCAACCCTTATTGAAATGTAAGGATACATATTCTATATAGTAATAAATGCTTGCTGATTCATTGGTTGACTGGTCGATTCCCTGTGTTCTTGGGGTATATAGACCATTGGTGGAGATGTTTGGAACAAGAGGACCTTTCTAACTACCTCCTAGAATCCCCAATTACTCCTTGAGGTGGTTGTCTGCTCAGTCATTCCATTCCAGTAAGGACTGCCCTGCCCTGGGCCAGTAGACCAATGCAATATAAATACTATGTATTCAAAACCCAAGTTCTTTACCATTTTTTCAGACATTCTCTCCTTTGGGTATGTGTGGGGGAGGGGAGGGGAAAATCCTTGTTTCCTCACCAGGAAGTATTGAGGAATTCAATGTAGCAAGCTGTAAACAGATTGTTTAGGAGAAAACCAGTAGAGGTTCTTGAATAGTTTATTGGTGAGTCATCTGTCCAGTAATACACCCAATTCATAGAACAATCTATGTGTATGGAGAGAACTAATTACAGCCCCTTTTTCTTAAATGAGACATTAAACATAATTATTAAAAAGAAATGTGTATTTGTTCACTTGTATTCAGATGACTATTTTTTAATACCAATGCATTTTATACTAAAGCATTTATTAAGCAGCTACTGAATGTAAGGGGCTACAGATGCAAAAGTAAGACATGAAATATTCTTTATCCTAGAGGAACTTCCATTTTTCTGGAATAGCATGACATGTATTCAGATAATAATGCTAAACATTTATATAATCCTTCAAAGTTTGCAAAAAGTCTTAATAATTATTTACTTTGAGCATCTTGATAATCTCAAGAGGCTAACTTTATTATACTTGATTTTGTTCCCATTTTCTAGATGGGACTTCTGAGGCCAGAGGTAAAGAGTGTCCAAAATTTCAGAAATGGGGTAAGAACCATGGTCCTCCTGTCTACAAGTTCAGTTTTTCAATATCAGGTACTCTTTGTAAGTATATGTGCCTCATGGTCCACCCCGTCCCATTCTTTCTCCTCCATTTTGGGTAAGGGCCTGACCCAAAGAGATTCAATTGCTGTCTTTGGTTTGTTGTCCCACCACAGAGTTTTGCTCTAAGGAAAATTTAGAATGCCTCATCTGCTGACTGACTGGTCCTTTGCCAAATGTTCCCCCATAGTGCTGTTTGTAACACTTGTGGATAAAAGTAAGATTAATTCTAGATTATCTGAAATCATAAACACAAATCTTCAAAATGGGAATTGAATTCAAAAAAGGATGAATAAGTAGTAAACTCTGATCTCCCAAAAGAAACATTAAAGAAATAAAAATAATGGCAAAACTATCTGACTTCCATTATTCTGGTTCCTTTGACCCTCCTGAACTACTTGGACAATATGAGTGTACTGACTGCTCAAGAATGGTTCATTTGCCTACCAATTAAAATTTGGACTTCTTAGCTTGGTGTTCAGGACCCTTCACATGTTGGCTTCCATTTACATTTCAAGGCTTTATGACCTCTAGCCTCCAGTCAGACTAAATTATCCATCATCTTTTGTACCTGCCATTCCTTCTCCTTGGAATACCTTCTATCTATATATAATTTCCTATCTATCCTTTAAGGTTCAACACACAGGTTACCTCTTCCTTCTCTCATGAATCTAGCCAGAAGTGATTGTTCCCAACTTTCCACTTCTATAGATCTTTGTTCATTCTCACAGGGTGCTTAATCACTGTCTCATATTAATTAAATATCTAGTTATATTTTCCATTAATGAGATTCTGGGAACCAAATTTCTTTTAATAAAGTTATGGGTAATGAAGAAGTGGGGGATTAAAATCAATCTGATCTCTTTAAATCAGCAATGATGTGGAGGAGATGGTGAGAATAGTTTTAGATATAGGCTTTCTAAGGTAGATAAGGCACTTCCTTGATTCTATGTATTAGATAGCCATAGTGACTTAAAAAATTATTTAAGACAATGGAGTTAAGTGACTTGCCCAAGGTCACACAGCTAGGCAATTACTAAGTGTCTGAAGTTGGATTTGAACTCAGGTCCTCCTGCCTCTGGGGCCAGTGCTCTGTCCATTGTGGCTGCCCTACTATAGTGACTTTTGGGCACAGACAATTCATTAGTAATCGAGAAGGTGTAATACATACAGTTCCAGACCCGGAGACAGGAAGACTCATCTTCCTGTGTTCAAATCTAGTCTCCAACATTTATCAGTTGTGTGACCTTGGACAAATCACTTAATCTTGTTTATATCAATTTCTTTGTCTGTAAAATGATCTGGAGAAGGAACTGTCAAACCAGCGCAGTCTTTGCCAAGAAATCCCCAAATGGGGTCATAAAGATTTTGTGCTATCTGACTTGACCCTGTTTACCTCAGTTTCCTTATCTGTAAAAGGAGCCTTAAAAGAAAATAGCACTCCAGTATTTTTTTTTTTTTTGCCAAGAAAACCTCAAATTTGATCACAAAGATCTGGATAAAACTGGAATGACTGCACCACTACAAAAATTCATTAGTAAAGGGTCTGTGAGGTGACAGGTTTGGTAAAATTGCATTCTTCATTGTTTCAATCAGAGGACTCTGCAGAAAGAGGAAGAGACTCCTATTAAAGAAGTTAAGCAGGTTTGGCCTCCGGTTATCTAAGAACAAATAATATACCTAACATACTTGTTCTTGACATACTCTGTATTTTTTTTGGTCAGATCCCTCTCCCAGCAGTTCATCAATCAGATGTGCATCAGAAAAGTGCAAATAAAGTTGGGGGGGGGGTGGAGTGAGGTTTGTGGAAGAAGGTCATTTGTCAATAAGGGGAGGGAGGGAGGGAATATTTGCCTGGAGCAGATTTGTGCCTTTTTGCCCCAAAGTAGTTCAGGTTTTCTTCCTCTGTTCATTTCCCTTTCCCCAAGTTCAGAAACCTGTTCTAGTTTTGAACTTCTTCCTCTTTTAAAAAATGTTATTGATTCTAAGGGGAGGGAAAAGGCTCACAGAGAATTCTTTCTCTCTTCCTTCTCAAAGGGGTGTGTCCTGGTTCTGTCTGCCTGGAATTACAGAATAATATATCAGAAAGTACAAATAACCCAGCAGGAGTATGCATGCCAGGTAATTGCTTAGATTAGATCCTTTTTAAAAAAATTTACCCTAGAAAAGCATAAATTGTGACTACACAGGAGTTATGTTGGAATCAAGGTTTCTTTTGGCTGCTCCCTGAAAAGAGGCACCCAAAGGTAAGCTAAACCATGCCCAATTGGCCCTTCAGTCTCCTATGGCTCCAAGTGGGCAGTGATAGCATCTTATTTGATATTGTGCATTCCTTAGTAACCTGTATGTGATAGGTACTTCATTAGCGTTATTCAATTTGTTGACTGAGTAAGTGAAACGAAGGAAGGCAGTTATTTTAAATTGTTCTGATTTTCTCTGGGATTTATAAAGACAGAGCACAGAGGTGAAAATTTAGTTCTCACTGAGGTTGAGGAATGAAGATACAGGCAATGTAGTTATTATTGATTCTTTATAAGTCTGAGAAGAGAGAATTAAAAAGATGGAATGAGAACAGGTGCCAAACCTAGTTAGCTGGTCATGGGTAAGCCTCTCCAATAGGCTGTTCAGAATCTGCCTCTTAACCCCCAACTTCGAATTTTAATGGAACTGTTCCAACTCTTACATTTTGTGAATGAAGAAACTATGATCCAGAATAGGGTTGTAACTTGTTCAAGGTAATTCTGTTAGTAAATGACAGAGCCAGGATTCGTGGACATGCTCTTTGATTCCAAATTCAATATTTTTCCCCCTACTACAGTTTCTGAGACATTGTATTGAATTGTATAGCATTATGTTATATGTAACAATGTATATATATTTGTGTCTATACATATCTATATATTTATGTACATTTATCACTGTTGATCTCATATACCTCCATGCTTGCTTTTTGGGGATTAGTTAATCTAGTTAATAAATGAAATTCTATCAAAGTGAGGTAACTATACAGTTTATTGGATAGAGTGCTCAACTGAAGATAAGAAAACCTGAATTCACTTATTACTAATGTGACCCTTGACAAATCACTTATTCTCTTTCTCAGTTTTCAAAACTGTAAAATATAGAATAATAGCATTCACTTCCTAGAATTTTGGGGTGAAAGAAATGCGAAAACATTTATAAAGAAGTATTATTAGCTATGTTATTATCAATCCAGGTGTCTTGGTAGAAGTGCTTTCCATAACAGAAATTCCCTATGCTGATGAGATTATAGATCCAGATATGTGTGTATATGTATGTATGTATATATATATATATATATATATAAAATATATGTGTGTGTTTATGTTCTATATAAAGTACATAAAATATCTCTGTATGTGTGTAAATGTATACATTTTGTTGTTTTTTGGTCATTTTAGTTATGTCCAATTCTTCATGACCTCAGTCGGAGTTTTTTTGGCTAAGATACTAGAGTGGTTTGCCATTTCCTTCTCCAACTTATTTTACAGATGAGGAATCTAAGGCAAACAGGATGAAGTGATTTTCCCAGGGTCACACAACTCATAAGTGTCTAAGGCTAGATTTGAACTAAGGAAAATGAGTCTTTCTGACTCCAAGGAAAATGAGTCCTTCTGATTCCAAGTCCAGTGATCTATCCTTTGCTCCATCTGACCACCCAGATTTATATGTATGGACCTAAATTTCTCTTAGTATGTATATTTATATTTTTAAGCTATTGTCTGGACCAATCCTATGATTTCATTAGTGTAAGGAATTCTAAGTTAGGAAACTCCAATTAATACAGATTGGCACCTCCTCTGTAGCTTGAGTCTAAAAGTTGATTTGCTCAAGGTCAAACAGTCATTGTGCCCCCTGACTCTATTAACTACCCTCTGCTAATCTTCCCACCATAGCTAATCTTTCTTTTTTTTAAAAAAATATTTTATTTGTTTTTCCAACTACATGCAATGGTAGGTTTTACCAATTATTTTTTCTGTAAGGTTTTGAGTTTTACAATTTTTCTCTCTCCTTCCCTTCTCTCCCCCCCCTGACAGAAAGCAATAAAATATAGGCTCTATATTTATTACCATTCATAGCTAATCTCTCTGTTTCCTCAATCCCATTTCCTCTTTTCTCTTATAGGATTCATTCTTCATTTGCATCTTCTGTTTTTCCTTTCCCATTTGTTCCTTATCCTCTCTCTACTGACTTCCAGTTTTCACCATTCCCTTCAATCTTCTCTTGACTTTGTTACCACTGTAAACTACTGTCCCATGTTCCTTTTTCTTTTTACCACCAGATTTTTTAAAAGCATAATTTATAATCTCTTATTATTTATTCATTCCTCAACCTATTATTATCACTTCTCAATCTCTTTTCTCTTTTGCTACAATAGAGATGTACATTCCCATTCAGGTCTTCAGTCATTTTGATATTCATGAATCTTTTCTTAGCTTGACTTCTTTGTAGCATTAGACCCTGATGTGGACCCCATAATCCCTCCTTCCTTGATACCACTCTCCAGTTTTTTCCTGCTTTTCTAAAGTTATTCCTGCCTCTTTTTTTCTCTCTCTCATCTTTTTTAAACACTGGCATTCCCTCAAGCTCATTGAACCTTTCCTTTTCTCTCTATATTTTTCTTCCTGGGCAGTCTCATACACACTATCCCAATTCTACATCTTACTCCCAAACACCTCCCTATAAAGATTCATCCTTGAATTTCCAGTTGCCACTCATGATTATTTGACTTTTCTAGTGTCACACAGCTAATCCTAAAGTAGGATTTGAACTCAACTCTTTCTCATTCCAACTAGTGCTCTCTCCACTGGGCCACTTATCTTACCATTACCATTATGGTAATGATAATAATAATAGCATTACATAGTGCTTTAAGGTTTATAAAGCACTTTACAAATATTATCTCATTTGATTCTCACTCTGAGATGGAGTGGTTTATCATTCCCATTTGCCTCAATTTCTTTCTCTGTAAAAGGGGGGTTTTAATGGTACCTACTTCCTAGAGTTGTACTGAGGATGAAATGAAGTATATAAAGCACTTAGCATAGGGTTTAACATATAGTAATCACTAGATAAATATTTTTTAATCATTTTCAGTCATATCCAGATCTTTATGATCCCATTTGGTGTTGATTGACTCTTGTTATTCAGTCATTTTTTCAGTCATATCTGATTCTTTATGACCCCATTGAAGTTTTCTTGACAAAGATACTAAAATATCACTTCTTGAGCATATTTCATAGATGAGGAAACTGAGGCAAAGAGGGTTACGTGACTTTCCCAGAGTCACAAAGGTAGAAAGTTTCTGAGACCAGAACTGAACTCAGGAAGACCAGTGTTCCTGACTCTAGGCCTGATGCTCTATCTACTGTGTCACTTAGTTTCCCCACATAAATGTTAGCCCTTATTATTATTATTAATTGTAGGGGGTTTACATGAGGAGATTAGAGTAAATTTTTGCTGACTTCATGGTATAGCTTAGAAGTTGCTTTGTATCCAAATATCTTATATAATCAATTGATTTGTCATTAGATAATAGAAATATAGTTGAAAAGAAGAGCAGCAGTCACCTGATCCTCTCATTTAACTGATGAAGGCACAAGTTCTAACTTAGGGTCACACAGGTAATAAGAACTTCACCTGACCAGAACTAGCATTCTGTACCATTCTCACAAAATTTGGATGCAGAAAATGGAATGTGTTTGAATAAATCACAGAATGTTAAAACTATGAGTTGGTTTAGAGACCACCTCATCCAAACTCCTTATTTCATAATTGGAATAATGAGGCCTGAAGAAGTGTCTTACCCAAGGTCACAGAACCATAAGTGGCAGAGGGGAGATGTTAAGTGAAAGCTTCCATTTCAAGTTGTCTGTTCTTTGCACTTAAGCATGCTGAACTTTCCATGTGTCTGGATTATGGATAAGCAAATAGAATTTACAGTAAATATGAGATATGCTTATCCCTACAGGTATCTTTTGCTTAATGGAATAGTAAAGTTTGCCAGAAACTAGATTTGTACAAAGCAGATATTATCTTCCTCTCTGTTTTTTTCCCCAATGTGACTACTATTTTTGTTTGCGTTTTACTCAGTATTATGGTAGCAGGGATTTCACTATGTGATACTGGAAACATGAGGCTTTAGGGTTCTTGGTTCAAGTCCTGATCCTTCTAATTGCTGACTTTGTGACCTTGGACAAGTCATTTCTCTTTAACTGTACCTTAATTTCCTTTTCTGTAAAATGCAAAGTTTGGAAATATTGATCTCTTAAGTTTCTTCTAGCTCTAAATCTAGGTACCTATGAATTTTTAGACTATAGGTTAGAAGGTGGGCTAAATATTTAGGAGGGAAAACAGATTTTCACAACAAATTTCACTGTTATGAACTATGTTTCTTTGCATATGTACACGGATATGTCTCCCTGTCTCTAGCAGAGCAAGTTAGGTGATGCAGGAGATAAAGTGATGAACTGAATCAGGAAGACTCATATTCTTGAGTTCAAATCTGATCCCCAAATATATACTAGCTGTGTGACCCTGAGCAAGTCACTTAGCCCTATTTGCCTCATTTTCCTCATCTATAAAATGAGCTGGAGAAGGAAATGGTAAACCACACTAGGGTTACAAAGAGTCAGACATAACTTAAAATGATTGAGCAACATGTCTTTATGTCTCTACCTGTCTATCAATCATGTACCATCCTTCTACATTGCTGAACCAATCAAGTGAGAAAGGCAACCTTTTGTAGAAGAAAGAACAGATACGATGACACATTGGTGGGACCTACACAGACTGAGACTTAGATACTTAAATACCAAACGGTTCCAATTCTAATTTGACAGAGAGTAGTTTAAGAGTTTAGGTTTGTATTATAAACAAAAGATAAAGATTGTTTATAATGTAAAAAGAAACTAAAGTTGATGGGATGTTGGACATGAAAGCCCTAGGCCAATGCAAAAATGAAACTGAGAAATATGATTTCTATTTGCGTGTATCTGATAGCAAAGATCATTTGATTAAAGAAGCATGGTCTCTGAGTTCTTTGAAGGCAACAATTGTGTGTTGTATTTTCATCACCTAGCATGCTGCCTTGTACACAGTATACACTTAAAAAAATGCTTACCAAACTTCTAAAGTCATTATACATGAAGATATCATCAGTGACCCTTAACTAACAAGACACACACTTTTGCTCCACCATTTATAAAGATGATTTCATGCTGATTCATCCACACAATGCTGCATGATCCTCATTGGCAAGACAAAAAATTGACTGTGGTGAGAGGTGGCCCACAGCTGTAATTCTAGTCACTAGGAAGGTTATGGATTTCAAGCCCAGGGGTTCTGAGCTATTGGGTGTCTGTATGCAATATTTGGTATTATTTAAACTCCAAGATACTTGGGGGCTATCAAGTTGTCTAAAGAGGAGTGAAGTTGACCAGGTCAGAAATGACAAGGCCAAAGCTCTCATGATAATCAATAGTGAGATTTGGTTCATGACAGTCCTCCAAACTTCCATCTTGGATGAGATGAGGAGATCCAATCTTGAAAAAGGAAAAAAAAAAGGTGGAGTATCTTGCAAGTTGTCTGTATTCCTTAACTGAGTATTGAATGAATGAAAATATTAGAATTGGCAGGAAGTTAAACTGGTTAAAATTGAGATAGAATTGGCTTAAACCTGAGGTTATAACATCTGTTAGTGTACCTGGTAACTTAAGGGAAGCTCTGAAAATTGTTCTTTCATTCCTTTCCCAATTTTCACTTGGTGGGAGTTATGGCAACATTCTAAGGATTAATGGGTGACTTGCTGTCAGATCATAGGGATAAAATAGGGAAGACATAGAATGTTTGAAAGAAAGGACTCAAGGTAACCATGGTAAGAGGAGATATTTTGAAATAACGGTACAAACAGAATATTATGAAATGGTTGGAAATATACAATGTGGAGGTCTTTATAAATATATAGTAATTTGGGGCTAGATGGTCTGATGACTACATATATTAAAGGGAAAAGTGATATAAGAAGTTCTATGTAGACCCTACTTAGAGTAAGTCATATAAATCAATAAAATTCATTGTTTCATCTTTGATATCCCTATGATCATATCTTTCTAACTTTCTATCATATCGAGGAAAGAGAGACTATGAGTAGAACATATGTTTGAGGGATAGCAAAGTGGATAGACTCAGGAGTGTATTTCTCTGACTTGAAAATATAATTTTTCTTTGTAGAAAGATAATTAGAGATCAGACCTATAATTGTACTTGTATTGAAGCTATTCTCTAATCAACTGAAATGATTATAGGAAAATAGATCTAGAAAGGATTTCAGAGGTCATCTAATTCAACTCAATCATTTTACAGATGAGTACAGGTCCATGCAGTTCAATCTAGTCACTTTCTGCTATATCCATCTCTCTCTCTCTTTCCCTTTATCCATCTATCATCTGTCTCTGTCTGTCTTTCATCTGTCTATCTATATATTATATAGTAATGCATATTATATATAGTGGATTTTTATTACTATATTTATTTACAGTGATTCAATCCATCTAGCTGCCTATCACTATTTCTAAAATACCTTTCACCGTTATGGTTCAGATATTTTTGAAAGAGAAACAATTCAAAAGGAAAGTCAAGTTCTCTGGACTTTACTCTTTTTTTTTTTTTTGGCTTTTGCGAGGCAAATGGGGTTAAGTGGCTTGCCCAAGGCCACACAGCTAGGTAATTATTAAATGTCTGAGACCGGATTTGAACCCAAGTACTCCTGACTCCAGGGTTGGTGCTCTATCCACTGTACCACCTAGCTGCCCCAGGACTTTACTCTTACTAAATAATATCAGATGAGGAAAATGAGAACTAAGCGTGACTTGGTTTCTAGGAGTGTCATGATCTTGTTGCTAAGCTGAAGGTTTGGCTAGGAACAAAAGGCTTGGCATCTTTGCTGAAATGCTATTAATTCTCATTTAAGAGAATCTGCTCTAAGTCCAGACCTTTCCAAGCCACAAGTGAGGAGACACAAATCTCTGGTAACAGAGGTCTGGAATGATGCCATTCTTTGAGTATTGAAGCCAGATTTTTTTCAAAACTTAATTGGGCTGGGCTTGTCATCTGCAGCTGAAGAACACCAAGAAGATGCTGGAGCAATTGCTGGGTTGAGAAGGAAGAGGAAATTTTTCTTAAAAAAAGGCAAAGGAAACCCTTCAAAGATATCTGTAAACAATCAATCAGTGATCAGTTTTGAAATGCCTTTGAAATGCCTTCTATGATAGGAATTAAAAAATAAAAATTAAGCAATTCCTACACTCAAGGAGTTATATTCTATCAGGAAGACCAACAGATGCCAATTTATTAAAATATACAAAATATACAATAGAAAAAATAAAAATCATTTTGAGGTGGGGGAGCATGAAAAGCCAAGAGAATCAGAAATGACTTCATAGAGATTAGGAATGGGAATCCTATTTGCCTTCACAATGGTTGGAGGAGGGGCTGAAGAGATGGAGAGAATTCAGAACTCAAAAATCAAAATGTGAATGTTAATAAATATGAAACATAATTTAGACTATGGTGCTTGAGCTTAGTTTTGAAAGAATCACAATTTGTATCTATGAAGACCTGAATACAGTAACTAGGAGGTGATGCCATAGAGTAAAGGCTAATGATAAACTTTCAAGGATGGGAGCCTTGCTCTTTGTGCTGAGGTGGATCATCACACGAGAAGGCATGCTTACAGATAGGACCTTAAAATCAATGGTTTCATTTAGATCAGTGGAAAAATGAATCACAAAGAGAATTAGAACTAAAGGAATGTTTGTAACCTGTCAATTTTGTTTTTATTAATATCTTTGGTATATAACTCATATTTCTCACTGTCTCACTTCTAACATCTTCCAGAGAGTCATTCCTTTAGAATATAACTGAAATTGAGTATACATAAATATTTATATATGTATGTATATATATGTGTATATACTTGAACATTTTTACATACATATAACTATACACACAATATTCTTAAGTATATTTGCATATATCTATATAATAATAATAATAATAATAATAATAATAATAATATAGATGTTTTTGTGTTGTTGCTTTGTTTCAGTTATATTTGACTCTTCACAGCCCCTTTTGGGTTTTTGTTGGCAAAGATACTGGGGTGGTTTGAATTTCATTCTCCAGATCATTTTACAGATGAGGAATCTGAAGCAAACAGGGTTAAATGACTTGCTCAGTTGATTAAATGGTTGCCCAGTTAGTAAGTGTCTGAGACTAGATTTGAGCTCAGAGAGATGAGTTTTCCTGACTCCAGGTCTGGCTCTGGGTCCACTGCTTTACTTAGTTCATATGCATATATTTATACATACTAATATACATATTTATACATATTTACACATACCAATATGAGTATATATATATATATATATATATAATCATTTTGTTAATATCTATTAAAGTTTGACTATAAGTATTGAGATAGCAGGGATTATTTCATTTTTTGTCTTTTAATCAATCAATTTTAGTATTTATTAAGGTATATATTATGACAAACACTATGCAAAATGCAGTAGATACAAAGAAAAAGCAAAAATAATCTCTTTGTTTAGCACAGTGTCCAGCACATACTGGTGCTTAATAAATATCTATTGATGCATTAACTGAATGATATGCATATTAATAAATTTGCCCACATTCTAGAAAATATAAAGGATGAAGAGAGGGACTTGGAGTTCAAGATCTAACTCTTTTTTTTTCATGTATTTTAATGGAGATGATGGAACATTAAGTGAGTTGATTCCTTCACTTCAGCTCCTTCACAGTCAAACCAGGAGGCAGGGACTGTTTAAGTTTCTCTGCCTTCTCTTTGTCTGTGATGAGCAATGTGTACAGGTACCTGCTGCACTGGACCTTAAACTTCACATTGTCCTTGTTTTTCTTGATCTTGATAGATTTAGCATCTTTTTGTCTGGCTGTGAGCAGGAAGTCTGTTATTTCCTCAATTTTTCGGGGCATGGTGACGGTGGCAGCGGGATGAGGGGGTGGTGGGTGGCCCAAGAGGTAGAGCCTTGGGAGAGATTCTCACAAGGAGCCAAGAAAGCTGGAAAAGCTCAAAATCTAATTCTAAGGCAGAAGTGACAATAATCAAGTCACTCAACCTTACAATGGAAGAAACTCTAAAACAATAAAAAAGTTAGAAAAATCGTTACTGATTAACATTAGTGGAAGGAGTTTCTATATCTAAAGTCCTCTATATATTCAAATATAAATCTAACTCTTCATAAAGATCCCTGCAGGCTGCATATTGACTAGGAAAATAACATGATGATATATTATTATTATTATTATTATTATTACTGCATTAACACATTAGAATTGGATAAGAACCAGATTTAAATCTGATTTGGGCCACACTTGGTAATGCTGTGGGCTGTATGCAGCCTAGGGGCCACATGCTTGACAATACTGATCCCACACGAATAAAATACCCCCTTACTCTTTGCTTTTTCTTTTTTGATGCTTCTGTTCAAAGAAAGGAGGAGAAATATATTGGAGCACCCTATAAAATCGTACTGTATCAGCAATTATTCAATGGAACCTTCAAGATAGCACAAATGACTTCACAAAATAGATACTCATGTAATAATGGAGAGATCAATTTTTTTATCATTAGGATATGAACTTTAAAATGTAATTTTAGAAAACAATCCCTCCTTATCTCCTTTTATGCTGAGCACTTTGCATAACTTTATCCCAGTTCTACATCTGTTCTTAAATGAGGGGTCTTTTTTGTGTTTTTCTCAAGTTATAAGGAATCGGGCAACTGACTAGGTTTACTTTATGAGTAAGGTTGGCTAAGTACAAAGAGGCTCATTTCAGTAGACTGGTTACTTGATGATGAAATTATTGGCCATAGCAACCCAAGAAACAAACAAGCAAACCAATACCAAATGGCCCTTGATCTGGTGTAACCCCCTTCCAATTCACTAATAATGGTGCCAGAGTATCAAAGAGAAAGTCAGAGAGAGTTTGGAATCATGTGGTTTTCAGATCATCTATAAATGTTCAAATAACTTATGGTCTCTGAATGGTACCAGATTCTTGTCTAGTGACAAATATGTAGACATACTGCTAGAAGGACTATCTCCTGTCAGATTTGACATTCTGGCTACATATGAAACTAAGAGACCAAAGAACGTTACAGTCAAACACAAGGATGAATTGCACATTTTTTTTTGAAGAACAAGTAAAACAGTTGGCAGTTTCATCATAAGTCTAAACATCATTTCACACAACTCAATCATTCTGTGAAACAATGCTCTTGGTAAACATTTGCCAAAAGATGATCAAGTAGATAATTTTGGCTTATGCATCAATATCTGTTGCAGGAGTTAAAGAAATTATATAAAACTACTCACAAAAACCTTCCATTTTTTATTTTTATTTTTTAGATTTTTCAAGGCAATGGGGTTAAATGGCTTGACACACGACTAGGTGTGTCTGAGGTCGGATTTGAACTCAGGTACTCCTGACTCCAAGGCCAGTACTCTATCCACTGCACCACCTAGCTGCCCTAACCTTCCATTTTTAAATTAAAATATACTTTAATATTTGTTGAATTCAATGAAAAGATGCACATAGAGGATGAGATAAGGAAATGTATAGAAAATTATCACTCAGTATTAAGAAACAAAGGAGTCCAGGAACTTGTAGTCTATGAAGAAGTCTCATACCACTAAAAGTCATGAATACAAAAAGAGGGTCAGGAGGTACTGGGAGGGTGGATAATATCATAAAAATGAATTTGATTTTATCTTAACGGGCAGGAAATAATGACTAATGTGGGAGTAATTTCTAAATCTGTTGTGAAAGCACAGCACAACTGTTGACCTTTTAGAATAAAGAGTAAAATTAATCGCTGTTTGAGGTGTTATAAGGATTGTTTACAATGAAGAAAGAAGAAAAATATTAGCTATACTAAGAAATTCATAGCAGTCAGAAAATTAAGAATATATATATATATATATATAAACAATTAAAACTCAGTGCTTCAAATTCCTATTCATAATGTACCAAACATAGTTAAAAGTAAGATGAACTAGAGGTCCTAAAAGAGGCAAGTTTGATCTCACAGGTATCACTAATACTTGATGATATAAGAGCTGTTATTGCAATATGGCTCTGGGAAGGTCTAGATTTGGAAGAGAGGGAATTTAGAACCAGAGGAACCCACATCTGGCACAGTAAACTGACATGATATTGGTGATGTTGGGCTTCAGTTATCTAGATATCTGTTTTCTGGAGCTTTTTCTTTGCTAAGAGCATAGTAGATAATATTTTCTTGGATTTTTAAATAACATTTTAATAATAATTTAATAATCATTCCTCAAAAAAGTCAAATCAACAAAGGGAAATTCTATTTAGCATCTGATTCTCACCAAGGAGAAACTGATTGTCTCTGTGGAAATGACAGGAAAGTTGAAAGACAGTTATCATTCAATCTAAATATCAATTTGTGATAGAAAATGATATTTTAACTTTTTAAAATTTTCACTTCCAAGTTCCTTCTCTCCATCCACCCCTCCTCTACCCAATGAGAAATTATGAAATACAATTTTTGCATAAGCCACATTTAAAAAACAAACAAATAAGGAATATAAATGGGAAAAAATGCTTTGTTTTGCAATCTGCACTCTGCTATCATCAATTTTTCATCTGAAAGTGGAAACATTTTTACATCAAGAATCCTTTGGAATTGTGGTAGCTCATTGTATTGAACAAAGTTATTAATTTTTTAGTTGTTTGTCTTTACCATATTGTTTTTATTGTATAGATTATTCTCTGGGTTCTGTTCTCTTCACTTTGCATTTGTTCATATTAATTTTTCCAAGTTTTTCTTAAACCAACAACTTCTTCATTTCTTTCAACAGGATAGTATTCCATGTGATAGAGATTTCATGACTAACTTTTAGTTAGAGCCTGGAACAGAATTTAATATGCACAGTGGATTTTGTAAAAGCAGATTTCAAATCAGGCAGAAGGACAGGGTGACTCTCATGGACTAAAATTCATATAGAAACTCAACCCTAACTTCCCCACCAACGTATATTTTGAAAGGAAGATAAAAGTAGTTACAAAAGTAAGGACATAGTCCTTAAGAATGAGTTTTCAATCTTAGAATGAATACTGATGGGCAAGGAAAGTAAACAATAACAAAAAGGACTTTACCATTGTTATCTCATTTGATCCTCACAACAATTCTGTAATTATTATTGTTCTTGTTTTACAGATAAGGAAACCGAATCATACAGAGGTTAAGTGACTTGACAAAGTCAAACAGCTAGTAAGTATCTGAGGTCAGATTTGAATTCAGGTTTTCCTGACTCCAGGCCTGGCACTCTATCCACTGTAATACTTGGTTGCCCCAAGGATAAGACTGGAAGAAAGAACAGTAATTAATGATAGAGAGAATGCAGAACTATATAATCTTTTATGACTTCTGTTTATTTATAAAGAATAATGGTCTCTAATATGTTAGCTAGATAATTAAGAGAATTCAGAAATGGTTGGATGGTCAGTCTCAAGAATTAATCATGGATCAATGTTAATTAGTAAGGATGTCTTCAGTGAAGAGTTAAGCTTGGTCCTGGGTTCTCTAATATTTTTATCAATGACTTGGAGAAAACAAAGATGGTATTCTGCCTCAGTGCTTATAAATTTACAGATGACATGAAGTTGAGAGGTTAGTTCACATACTATGAGAGAATTAGTACTTAAAAACCAAAACAAAACCAAAAAAAAAAAATCAAAACTTTGATAGTGGGCCAAACTAAGAAGATGAAATATAATAAGGTAAAATGAAAAAATCTTATCCTTGGGTTCAAAAAAATCAACATCTCAAGGACCTGAGTATGTCTCACAGAGTTCTATCCAGGGTCCTCTTTTCTTTTCCCTCTATACTTCTTCATGTGGGAATCTCATCAGTTCCCATGGATCTAATACTCATTTATGCTGTTGATTATAGATTCTGCTTATCTAAAACTAACCTCTCTGCTGACCTCCATTCTCATATGTCCAACTACCTAACAGACATGTATGTCTGAATATTCAGTAGACATCTTGAACTCAACATGTTCAAAACTGAGCTCACTCTTTCCTCTTCTAAACTTACCTTTTTCAATTACTCATCTCTCATCCCCCAAGATTCAATCTGTTGCCAAGATCTACTGACTTCACTTTTGCAACAGCTTTCCACTACATCCCTTTTTGCTGTTGCTGCCAGCATTCATCTCTTCATATTTAGACTTCGGTCTTCCTGCCACAAGTCTTTCCCTATTCTGATCCATTTCCACTTAGACAATGATTTTTCCTAAAGTGCAAGTCTGACCATGGCACTCTTCACCCCTACTCAATTATCTTCAGATGCTCCCTATCACCTCTGATCAAACGCAAAGTTCTTTGTCATTCAAAGCTCTTTATAACATATATATATATATATATATATAAACATATATACACACATATATAAATATGTATATCATACATTTTTGGAACATTGTCTCCCCCATTAGATTAAGAGTTTCTTATGGGAAGGAACTGTCTTTTGTCTTTCTTTGTATCCCTAGCACATGTATATCCCAGAACATAGTAGGTATCTAATGAATTCCTATTTACTAACAGACAAGTACAATACAGAGGAGAGATGATCAGGGAATTTTTCAGGGAAAAATATCTTGTTTTTTTAGCCTGCAGGTACAACATTAGTGTTTGATGATGGCTTCAAAACTCCATGCTAGAAATATATTAGAGATAGCTAGGTGGTATAACAGATAGTGTTAAATCAGGAAGAGCTGGATTCAAAATCTTCCTCAGACACTTATTTAGCTGTGTAACTCTGAACAAGTCACTGAATTTCTTTCAGTCTGCATCCTCATCTACAAAATAGAGATAATAATAATTCTTGCCTCACAGAGTTGTTGTGAAGATATGATGAGAAAGCATATGTATTTTGCAAAGCTTAAATGGCAACATAAATCTAGCTGTATGTAAATATGTAATTCATCAAAAAGTCAATTATAGATGTATTTTTTTTTAGGTTTTTTGCAAGGCAAAAGGGGTTAAGTGGCTTGCCCAAGGCCACACAGCTAGGTAATTATTAAGTGTCTGAGACTGGATTTGAACCCAGGTACTCCGGACTCCAGGGCCGGTGCTTTATCCACTACACCACCTAGCCGCCCCATAGATGTAATTTTGAAAATGTTGTTTCTAATATCCTTAGGCAAAAAAAAATTCTATTTGGGTCAAAGAATACATTCTTCTACCCCATCTTCACACATGCAATTTTCTATCCATTTAGTTTCTCTCTATTCATTTGCCTTTGTGATAGAGGGAGTATAGTAAAAAGAACAAGAGAATTGGCACCAGAGACTCTAGGTTCCAAATCCAGTTTTCCTACTTGTTGTGCGACCTTGAACATTTCACAACCCCTATGGGTCTCAAATTTCTTATAATGCAAAATGAGGTAATTTGTCAAGATCATTTCCAAGATCCCTTTCTGCTTGAAGTCAATGATCCTATTAAAAAAAGAAAGCATCTGTCAAAACCAAATACTTTTGACACTTTATGTAGGAAGAGAAACGAGTTAATGATTAAGAAACATAGTCTCATAGAAACAATCACAAATACTTGTGAATTTAGCATATATATATTATATTCCCATATATTTCCATAATTAGATTATGGGAAGAGTCAAGAGAGTAATCTAAATTAGATTATTCCACTTTTTAAAAATTATCATAGATAGGGTAGGTGGGTAGGTATGAATAATCCAAACTAAGCATCATTGTTAATAAGGTGACTAATGTTGACATAAATAAGCAACATTGTCCATAAATACTCCCAGGAGATGATGATAGAGACAATAGGGAGTCCCTCTCTGAAAGCTGAGAAGCAAATCCTAGTGATTGTTCACAGCAAACTGAAGAATAAGGATTATCAAAAAATTGATTTATCCATATGAATTCAAGGAAATGAGGGAGTCTCTGCCATGGTTAATACTTCAGACCAAGATTTCTGTCAGTGCAGCTGGAGAACATTCCACAGAGAGCCCACAGATGGCCCAAAGAATAATGCTATGTAAATACTCAGCATCCTGATTACAGGAGTTAATGAAGTTGATCAAGATGGGGGAAGCAGAGTTGGTAATTCTAAAAATACGTGATAAACAGGCCTGGCAGAGCTTAGGGCAGGTGTTCTCAACTGTGTGTGTGTGTGTGTGTGTGTGTGTGTGTGTGTGTGTGTGTGTGCGCACACGTAGGAGTAGTTATTAATAATAAATAAATTCTTATTTTCAGAATAATAATTTTAAATGCATAGAATAAAACACATAGGATGACAAAAGAAATAGATTTTATTGAAATATAGTTAACAAAGTATTTTTTAAAAACCAAGTTCCAGACTGCAAGTTAAGAACTCCCTTGTTTAGAGTCACAGAAGATGCTTAAAAGAAAAATTTTCCCAATTCCTCCATTTAGCCTTTGAAATTTAGTTTAATGAAAGAAATAATATCTACCTCAAAGGACCACATCTGTTGGAAGCAATAAAAGGCAGGCATTCCCATATACTTCTTTATTCTCTTCACTCTCTGTTCAGTGTCAGTCTAAAAAAAATCAAAACCACATTCAAAACAATTACAGAAATGATTGTAAGGAGTTTTAGAGAAAAATTTCAATTGAGCAGGGATGGGAGGAACAATACGAATCTTTGATATCTCATTATGATATCTCATATGTTAACTTCTATCAAAGCCATAATAAATAAGTTTTTCATTTTGGGGCAACAATTATAGGATATGATTCAAAAGACAGTCTAAATGCAGGTATAGTCATTTTGAGAAATATAGTGGTATACCTTCCTAACCCTCCCTCCCATTTAGGGGAGAGATAAATGAGCCCCAGTAGAGAAGGGTACCATCACAAAAGATCCTAGGGTCAGTATGGTGAATTGAATAGTGCCTTAGAATTGGAGTTATGAAGACTTGAGTTTGAATCTTACAATAGAAATTAGTTTTGTGACCCTGATCAAGTGACTTCACTTTGTGCTTCAGTTTCCTCATCTACAAAAAAGATGTTATTAATGGTTTCTATCTCACAGGGTTGTTGAGAATATCAAATGACAACAAGGAGCTCTGCTCACCATTAAACTCTACAGAAATGTCAACTATTTGGAAATGGAGCCAAAATAATTGAATAAATTCAGGGACTCCCCTTAGCTCTCACCCAAATACTTCCAAGAAACTTTAAATAATCAATAAACAAATTCAAGAGTGGCAAAATCCTTCAAAGACAAAACTAAACAATTTTCCAGCCCAAGACAACTTAGGGCAACAGAAAAGGTCTGTTGCACCAAGGTGAGGGAGAAATACAGTCCAGAACTGGCAAACTGGGCCCTGAAAAACCAGGAGTGGATGAATCAGTGACATCAGTGGTCCACATCTGGTAAGTAGATGAAATGAGTAACAAAGAGATTTGTAGAAGTCCCTTTGCTGGCACAAGGGATAGAGCTTTGTTTCATTGCCTGTAGGATCTAGGTTAAAATACTGGGTCTTAGTCCCAGGGCAAGAAGGAGCACTAACAAAGCAAAGCTTAGGGTCACAGGGGAGCAAGAACAGGAGTTTCACTGTTGAAAAGAATGCTGCGTTTGTTCACAGACCAGTGCACTATACAGGAGAGTGGTAAACACATGTCTCTTAAGATCATACCATCTTGGAAGAATCAAAAACTTACAGGTTCCCAGAAATACCTCTGAAAACAGTTGCACAAGACCCTGAAGCTTGGAACAGCTTCCCTTTCATTAGGGAAACAGAGCCCCACTTGAGTATAGAGTTAAAAGTCAATAAATGGACTAGAAAAAACAAACAATAGGAAATAATTCTTACCATAGAAAATTACTATGATGACAAGGAAGATTGAGACACATACTCAGCAGAAGACAACAAAGTCAAAACTCCTGTATCTAAAACCTAAAAGAAAAAAAGTGAATTGGTCTTAGGTCCAGAAAGAGCTCAAAAAGGATTTTAAACATTAAGTAAGAGATACAGAAGAAAAATTGGGAAGACAAATGAAAGTGATGAAAGAAAATCATGAGGGGTGGCCAGGTGGTGTAGTGGATAAAACACCAGCCCTGGAGTCAGGAGTACCTGGGTTCAAATCCGGTCTCAGACACTTAATAATTACCTAGCTGTGTGGCCATGGGCAAGCCACTTAACCCCATTTGCCTTGCAAAATAATTAAGAAAATCATGAAACAAGAGTCAGTAACTTGGTAAAAAAAATACCGATAAAAAAAAATCTTAAAAAATAGAAGAGGCTAAAAAGGTAAAAGAAGTCCAGAAATCCAGTGAAGAGAAAAATGCCTTGAAAGATAGAATTGACCAAATGAAAAAGAGGTCCCAAAGTTCACTGAAAAAAATAATTTCTTGAAAATCATAATTAGTAAAATGAAAGCAAATGATTTTGTGAGACATGAAGAAATAATCAATCAAAATCAAAAGAATGGAAAAAATGTGAACTATTTCTTTGGAAAGGCAACTGCCCTGGAAAACAGATCTATGACAAATAATTTAAGTATTATTGGATTAATTTAAAGTCATGATCAAAAAAAAGATTCTAGACATCATCTTTATTTTTTATCATAAGTCTATTTTATTAAAGATATTATTTGAGTTTTACAATTTCTCCCCCAATCTTACTCCCCCCGCCCCAGAAAGCAATCTGTCAGTCTTTACTTTGGTTCCATGTTGTACCTTGATCCAAATTGGGTGTGATGAGAGAGAAATCATATCCTTAGAGAAGAGACAAGAAGTCTAAGAGGTAACAAGATCAGACAATAAGATATATGTTTTTTTCCTAAATTAAAGGGAATAGTCATTGAACTTTGTTCAAACTCCACAGCTCCTTAACTGGATACAGATGGCACTCTCCTTTGCAGACAGCCCAAAATTGCTACCGATTGTTGCACTGATGGAATAAGCAAGTCCTTCAAGGTTGATCATCACTCCCATGTTGCTGTTAGGGTGTACAGTGTTTTTCTGGTTCTGCTCATCTCACTCAGCATCAGTTCATGCAGATCCCTCCAGGCTTCCCTGAATTTCCAGCCCTCCTGGTTTCTAATAGAACAATAGTGTTCCATGACATACATATACCACAGTTTGCTAAGCCATTCCCCAATTGAAGGACATTTACTGTATTTCCAATTCTTTGCCACCACAAACAGGGCTGCTATAAATATTTTTGTACAAGTAATGTTTTTACCCTTTTTCTTCATCTCTTCAGGATATAGACCCAGTAGTGGTATTGTTGGGTCAAAGGGTATGCACATTTTTGTTGCCCTTTGGGCATAGTTTCAAATAGCTCTCCACAAGGGCTGGATGAGTTCACAGCTCCACCAACAGTGTAATAGTGTCCCAGATTCCCTACAACCCATCCAACAACGATCATTATCCTTTCTGGTCAAATTGGCCAATCTGAGAGGTGTGAGGTGGTACCTCAGAGAAGCTTTAATTTGCATTTCTCTAATAATTAATGATTTAGAGCATTTTTTCATATGGCTATGAATTGCTTTGATCTCCTCATCTGTAAATTGCCTTTGCATATACTTTGACCATTTGTCAATTGGGGAATGGCTTTTTGTTTTAAAAATATGACTCAGTTCTCTGTATATTTTAGAAATGAGTCCTTTGTCAGAATCATTAGTTGTAAAGATTGTTTCCCAATTTACTACATTTCTTTTGATCTTGGTTACATTGGTTTTATCTGTGCAAAAGCTTTTTAATTTAATGTAATTGAAATCATCTAATTGGTTTTTGGTGATATTCTTCAACTCTTCCGTAGTCATAAAAACTGCTCCCCTTTCCATAGATCTGACAGGTAAACTAGACCTTGATGTTCTAATTTGCTTATAGTAATGTTATTTATGTCTAAGTCTTGTAACCATTTGAATCTTATCTTGGTAAAGGGTGTGAGGTGTTGGTCTAATCTAAGTTTCTTCCATACTAACTTCCAATTATCCCAGCAGTTTTTATCAAAGAGGGAGTTTTTATCCCAATGGCTGGACTCTTTGGGTTTATTGAACAGCAGATTACTATAATCATCTCCTGATTTTACACCTAGTTAGTTTTGATGACTGATGCTTTATAATATGATGACATCATCTTTCAAGAAATTATCAATTAAAACTTTCCTGATATTTTAGAACCAATAGGTAAAATAAAGAAAATAAAAGAATCCACCAATCAGCTCTGGAAGAGATCCTAAAATGAAAACTCCCTGGATTATTATATTCAAATAACAGACTTCTCAGGATAAGGAGGAAATACTGAATACAGTCAAAAAGAAATAATTCAAACAACATGGATCCAGGATAACACAAGATTTAGTAACTTCTACAATAAAGGATCAAAGGTCTCGGAATAAGATATTCTGGAGGGCAAATCCTAGCATCACCTAACCAGCAAAACAGAGTATAATCTTCAGGACGGGAACATGAATATTCAAGGAAATAGAGGACTTTTAAGCATTTCTGTTGAAGAGACCAAAGCCGAATAGAAAATTGGATATTCAAATACAAGATGCAAAAGATACACAAAAAAAGTAAATAGGAAAGAGAAATCACAAGATATTTGATAGGGTTAAACTATTTATAGGGAAATGGCATGTATAACTACTGAAAACTTTCTGAATAATAGGGAGTGTACATATTCAAAAAGCAGAGAAATGAGATGAACTTAATAGTTTGATTATCTAAGAAAATAAAATTAAGGAATGAGAAAGAAAGGGGGAAAGGGAGAGGTAGAATAGGATTAAATTTCTGATATAAAAGAAGCCTGAAAGAAATTTTACATTTGAGGGGAAAATATGGGAAGAAGGGAGGGGAACATGTGAAACTTACTCTCAGAATTGGTTCAAAGAGGGAATAATATACACACTCAGTTGGGTGTAGAAATGTATTTTGCGTGAAAGTAGGAAGGAAAGAGAGAAGAGAAGCAGAGGTAGAGATAAATGGGAAGGCAGTAGAGGAGAGGTAAAAGTCAGAAGCATTTTTGAGAATGGACAAAATAAAAGGAGAAGAAAAGGATAAAAAGGAGAACACTAGGATGGAGAGAAATGCCTAGATAGCAATCATTACTGTGAAAAACTATTTTTACACTGAATTTCTCTGATAAAGACTTCATCTCTCAAATACAGAAAACTGAATCAAATTTATAGAAATAAGAGCCATTCCTCAATTGCTAAGTGGTCAAAGTTAGATATGAAGTTAGTTTTCAGACAAGTAATTAAAGCTATCTATAGTTATATAAAAATTCTTTAAACTACTATTGATTAGAGAAATACAAATTGGTTGGTTAGTTTTTGTCCTTTATTAAAGAAGACCAAAATAACATCACTATGTTTGAGACAAATTACAGTGTGTTCAACTCTGGCTGAACAGACCAATATGAACTTGGAATGCTCTACTACAGATTGGACACAAATAGTTCATGTGAACACCTGGGATGGGTTTTCTAAACTTATGAATATCACATTTCCTTTGAGTTGCTTCAATTCTAACTTCCTCATAGAGTGCAGTATCCTCACTGATGAGGGCATGCCATGTTGGGGTGATCCTGTACCAGTATCTCCTATACTGTACAATCAATTCTAAAGTTCTTCAATCAGCCCCTCAGGGTTTCTTGGTGTCACTTCTGATCCCCTTGTGTGCCCTTGCCTTGTGTGAGTTCTCCACAAAATAGTTTTTTTTTGTAAAGCATACACCTGACTTTCTAACAATGTGTCCAGCCCATTGTAGTTGCACTCTCTGTAGTAATATTGGAATGCTAGGCAGAGTCCTCCTCAATAGGCTGATCCTTTGCTTGAAAGATGGTTACCTCCCTGAGAGCCAGTGTGGCTTAAGGAAGGGTCAAGAAATAGTTGATATTGTGTTTGCTGCCTGACAACTCCAGGAAAAATGCCAGGAACAGAACAGAGGTGTGTATACATTTCTAGGACTGTCCAAGGCCTTTTAACACCAGGACCTCAGTTTCTGGTATCTTCTCCTGCCAGATGATCTTCAGAATCTTCCTAAGACAATTTAAATAGAAGTGACTCAGTTTCCTGACATGGCATTGGTAGACTGTTCAAGTTTCATAGGCATATAGCAATGAGGTCAGTACAATGGCTCTGTAGACCTTCAGTTTGGTAGTTAGTTCAATATCTCTTCTCTCCCACATTTTCTTTCTGAGCTTCCCAAATACTGAGCTAGCTTTGGCAACAAGTGTGTCAAACTCATTGTCAATGTGTACCTCCTTGGAAAGGACACTGCCAAGGTAACTGAACTTGTCCACAGTACTCAAAACTTTTCCATTTACTGTAATTGATATTTCCACATATGGATGATTTGATGCTGGTTGATGGAGCACCTGTATTTCCTTGGTGTTAATGAGCACAAGCAGCGGAGAATGAATTCAAACTTTTTTGCATCTCAACTTCAGAGACTGCATTGAATGCACAATCATCTGCAAACAGAAGATTATGCACCAACACTCCCTTCACTTTGGTCTTGACTTGTAGCTTTTTCAAGTTGAAGTGTGGGAGCTGATCTTGAGGTTATCAAATGCCTCAGTGAAGGCGTTTGATAACATAGATGGAAACATCATGCTAAAAAGTATGGGAGCAAGGACACAACCCTGTTTTACTTCATTAGTCAGTGGAAATCTCAAGAGCATCGTTCACTCTCCAACATGCATCTGTCATGAAATTAATGTACAGTATCAATGAACTTCTATGGACAACCAAATTTTGACATAATTTTCCATAAAACCTCACGACTGATGGTGTCAAAAGGGCTTGGCCAGATCTAGGAATTTATACAGACCTTTGCTTAGTTCTTAGCATTTTTCCTGAAGTTGTCAGGCAGCAAACACAATATCGACTGTTCCTCAGCCCTTTTTGAAGCCACACTGGTTCTCAGAGAGGTGACCATCTTCCAGGCAAAGGATCAGCCTATTGAGAAGGACACTGCTTGGAATTTTACCAGTAATGACTAAAAGATAAATACCCCTGTGATTGTCACAGGACAATCTATTTCCTTTACCTTTTTAGAGATGAACAATGGGGGCAACCCTGAATTCTTGGGGGATAACTTCTTCATGCTATATATAACCTTGAAAATTTCAAGAAGTTTTAGATGAGCAATGGACCCTCCACCTTGTAAGTCTCAGCTGGAATAGGAATCAGTACCAGCTTCTTTGCCACTTGAAAGGAACCCAGTGGAATTCAAAACCTCTTCTTCAACTGGAACTTCAGGTAGGGACTGATTGACTTCAATTTGACATAAATGGCTTCTGCATTGATTAATGATGGGCTATTAAGAACATTATGGAAGTGTTTAGCCCATCTCTCTAGGATCATGTCCTTATCATTAACCAATGTGGATCCATCAGCACTGAGTAGTTAAGATGCATCATAAGTCCTTGATCCATAAATAGCCTTCAGGACATCAGAAAAAATATTTTGGTTAGTTCTGTCTGCATAAAATTGAATTTCATCTGCCTTCTTACTGAGCCTAGAGTCCTGCATCTCTCCCTAAGCTTTACTTTGACTTTTTGATGAAATTAAATGCTGCCTTCATAGAAATGGATGAACTATCTTGCTGGTAAATACTGTGGAGTTCTCATTTTTAATTTAACAGCTTCTGTATTTCTTCATCATTTTCATCAAATCAGTGTTGATATTTGTGAGTGTTCTGGCCCAGATAAGCAAATGCTGTAATGTATACCAGATCTCTGAAAGGTGACCATTCCTTTTCTGCTCCATTGTTGCCAACTATATATTGGCTCAGTTTTCCCTCCAAGTTAAGAACAAGCTGTTCTGGCTCAGAGAGTCATTCTAATCTCTTGACATTAATTCTTCTAGTATTCATTTTGCATTGGGTCCATACTTTGATTGAATATAAATATTTAGCTTAGAAGGATGAGTCTGTGATCAGTCCAGCACTCTGTACCACATATTGCCTTTATCACTCTCACATCCTACCTCTCTTTTCTCCGTGAAATCACATAGTTTAATAGATGCCAGTGTTTACTATGAGGGTACATCCAGGAAGTTTTATTGCATTAGGGCAAATGGAAGACAGAGTTTGTGATGAGAAGGTAATGAAATGTTCAAGTCTTCAAAAGAAGGTGACCATTGCTATTGCTATTTCCAACTCCATTCCTCCCAAGGACTCCCTGTCATGTTTGGTAATCTGAACTGACCCTAGCATTAAAGTCATTCATATAAGATTGTCCTCTTTTGGTACAGTGATGATGAGGATATCTAGGTCTTTATAAAATTTTTCTTTAACTTCATCAATGTTCATCATGGTGGGACTATAGGCACTGATGGTGGTGGCATGGCCTTTGCCTGGAAGTGGCAATCTCATTGCATTGAACCTGCCATTCACTCCTTTGGGTAGGCATTCAAGAATGTTGACCAGATTAGGTATTTTTTTGTTTTGTTTTTTTTGGGGGGGTTGATTTTTTTAGGTTTTTGCAAGGTAAATGCCCAAGTCCATACAGCTAGGTAATTATTAAATGACTGAGGCCAGATTTGAACTCAGGCGCTCCTGACCCCAGGGCCAGTGCTCTATCCACTCCATCACCTAGCTGCCCTTAGATTAGTTTTGATTGCAAAACCTAACCCAGCTTCATGGCATTCCCTTTCACCATAGACATGCCAGAAAAACATGTATCCAGCTCTGACTTCAGTAAGCTGACTTTCATTTGACAGCCTTGTTTCAACTCAGGGCTGCTATTTGGATAGTATATCTGCTGAGATCTCTTGCAACAAGAACTGTTCATCTTTCAGGTCTATTGAATCTTGTGTTGTCTATGAGTATGTGCATATTCCATGCATCTATGATGAGTGTAATCTTCTTTGAAGTTTTTGTAGATTTTTTTTTGTCTTGACTGCCTGCCACAGTAGTCAGGCCAGGGTTGCATAAGAAATTAGGGCACCTTTTCTAGCCCTTTCATCATATCAGGGTCAGTGAAATATTTAAAATGGCTTCTTAGTCATCCAGGGGTTTATTAAATCCCATTGCTGTTTTCAGTGGAGAAATGACTCTATGACCTGGGCTGCCTCTATGCAGGGTTGTGATTACAGCTCCCAGAATATCCATACCTGCTGCTTCATCACTTGCCTGTCACCACAGGACTTTGAGGAATGATTATGAGTTATGTATTTTGTTGCATGCATAAATTTGATCTAAGTGAAGTAGAGCTACACAAAACCAACCGCCTCACTCTCTTTTTCAAAGTCATCATAATCCAGCATAGCAAGACACAGTCAAGACAATTGGTGATGGCTCTAGATGCAGTGGATGACCTTGGAATATTCGAAGTCTAGCCAAGTTCTAAGCACTCCACAGCACTTGCTTCAGCTGGCTTCATGGCAGTTAAATAAATTTCACCAGTGGAAGACTTCACATGCTTGAGGTAGGCACCTTCCACTGCTCACCAACGAGTTTGAGACTCCCTTGGTTACCCGGATCCTGGTTTAGTCCATCTGACAAAATGGTTTACCAGAGTGTGGCCATTGTGCATGCTACAGCTTTCTGGAGCCACTAGTGAGAATTAGGTGGCTCAGGTGTACAATAAGGTGGAAAGCAACCCTGAAGAGGGCTCAGCAGCCCTCATACCAAGATACTAGTCTTCCTTGAATACAACCTACATCCTGAAATGCAAATTAAAATAAATCTGAGCTGCGGCCTCTTTAATTTTGGGTAATATTACAGAAAATCAAAATAACAAATTTTGGAGGGAATGTATTAAAATTAGAACACTAATATGCTGTTGGTGAATATTCAACCATTCTGGAGTACAATTTAGAACAATATCCAAAGGGCTTTAATACCATTCATACCCTTTGATCAAATAATACCACTACTAGGTCTGTGTCCCAAAGAGATGCAAAAAAAGGAAAGGACCTAAATGAACAAAAATATTTGTAGCAGCTCTTTTAGTGGTGGCAAAGAACTGGAAATTAAGAGAATGTCCATCAATTGGGAAATGGCAAAACATGTACTGATTGTAATGGAATACTATTGTGCATTAAGAAATGATGATCAGGGTCCTTTCAGAAAAACCTAGATAGGCTTACAGGAACTAATGTAAAGTGAAATAGAACTAGGTGAAAATTGTACATAATAATAATAGCAATATTATAAGGTAATCTGCTATGGATAGCTTTGCTATTCTCAGCAATGTAATGATGGAAGACAATTCTATAGAACTTGTGATGAAAAGTTCTATTCATCTTCAGAGAAATAATTAGTGGATCCTGAATGCAGACTGAAGACACTTTTTCTTTACTTTCATCATTTTTATTGGAGTTTTTTGGTCTGTTTTCTTTTACAGAATGACTTGTGTGGAAATGTATTTTGCACAATTACACATGTATGATCTTTGCCAAATTGCTTGCCTTCTCAATGAAGGGAGAGGGGACAGAGAGAATGTGGAGCTCAAAATTTGAAAAAAAATTAACTTGTTTTGACATGTAATTGGGAAAAATAAAATATTAAATAGGAAACATAAATGTCAACTACTACTACTACTACTACTACTACTACTACTACTACTACTACTACTATTATTATTATTATTATTATCTCCTGAAGCTAGTCATGTCACATATGGCATTGGCTAGCAGAGGTCCACAGAACAAGACAAGAAGTCACTGTGGGATACAGGAACTTCTTCCTCCTAACTCTATGGATAACTGTATCCTGATAAGAGCACCATTTGTCTTGAACTAATTAATTTTATGCATAGTCAGTCCTGAATCAATGAGGAAACTGTTAGTAGTCATTAATTTGGAGGATCTAAAAGCCATAAAAGTTCATCTAATTCATTTAATCTTCCATCATTACCCCCAACCAGATAAGGATGAGAGGAGATATTCTTTTACACTTGATTTTACTCTTATTTGAAAAAAAATACTACAGTTGACTTTGCTCTAAGTCAAAGGATATGAACAGGAAATTCTCAGATGAACAAATTAAAGCTATCTATTATCATATAAAAATGCTCTAAATCATTACTGATTAGAGAAATGCAAATTAAAACAACTCTGAGGTACCACCTCACACCTATCAGACCAACCAATATGACTAAAAAAGGGAATAATTAATGTTGAAGGAGATGTAGAAAAACTGGGACACTAATACGTTGCTGGTGGAGTTGTGAACTGACTCATCCTTTCTGGAGAAGAATTTAGAGTTATGCTCTCAAGGCAATAAAACTGCATACTCTTTTATCCAAAAATAACATTACCTGATCTGTATACCAAAAACATCATGAAAAAGGGTAAAAATCCCACATGTGCAAAAATATTTAAAGGAGTTCTTTTTGTAGTGTCAAAGAATTGGAAACTGAGGAAATATCCATTGACTAGGGAATAGATGAACAAACTGGGGTATGTGAATTGATGGAATGCAATTGTTCTATAATAAATCATGAGAGATGGGATTTCAGTATAGCATGGAAAGACTTCCATGAACTGATGCTTAGTGAAGTGAGCAGAACCAGAAGAACATTATATACACAACAATAGCAATAGGTGATGATTAACTATGGTGGACTTATTCACTTCATTATTTACAAATAATACTTTATTTTAATTACATTTTATGAAAGTTTTTCAACATTCATCCACATGCATATTTATGTTACATAATTTCCTTCTACCATTACTTCCCATCCCCCTCCTCTCAGAGGCAAAGAATTTACATTTGTGTACATATACATTTTATGTTTAACATGTTTATAGATTAGGCATTTTCTATCTAAGTAATTAGATAGAAAGAAAGAAAATTATGGGATAGAAAGAAAAAAACATGAGAAATTTAAAAAAAGTGAACAAAATGTTCATTTAGATTCAGATTCTGTAGGGTTTTTTAGTTTAGTCAAGTATTTTTTTGTTTTATTTTTCATCTAGATTGGATAGCCTTGTCCAAAACAGGTATCCCAGGGTTGTCCTAGCTGAATTGCTGAGAGGAGCTGCATTCATCAAAGTTGATCAATTCATGATGTTGCTGTTAATGTGTACAATATTCTCTTGGTCCTGCTCCCTTTGTTTAGCAGTGCCTGTAATTCTTTCCATGCCTCTGTAGGGTCCAACTATTGATGTTTTCTTTTAGAGCAATAGTATTCTATAACATAAATATACCATAACTTGTTCAGCCATTCCCCAATTAATGGGTATTCCCTCAATTTCTAATTCTTTGTCACTATAAAAAGAGCTGCTATGAATATTTTGGAATATGTGGGACTTTCCCCATTTTTTATGATATCTTCTGGATATAGGTCTGGTATTGATATTGCTGGGTCAAAGAGTATGATCAATTTTATTGCTCTTGGACATAGTTCCATATTGCTCTCCAGAATGGCTGGATTAGTCACAACTCCACTGACAATGAATTAAGGTCCCAATCTTCCCACAACCTCTCTAATATTGATTGTTTTCCCTTTTTGTTATCTTAGTCTCAATTGTTTTAATTTGCATTTCTGTAATCAGTAAGGATTTGGAACATTTTTCCATATGAGTTATATATAGCTTTGATTTCTTCACTTGAAAACTGCCTGTTCATATCCTTTGACCATTTATCAATTAGGGAGTGACTTGATTTATTAGTTAGGAAATAAATTTGAATCAATTCTCTTTAAATTTAGAAATGAGAACTTTATCAGAACCCCTAGCTGTGAAAATTGTTTCCTAGCTTTCTGTTTTCCTTTTAATCTTGGTAGTATTAGGTTTATTAGTGCAAAAACTTTCTAATTTATTATTGACAAAATTATCCATTTTGCAATTTATAATGCACTCTATTTCTTGTTTGGTCAAATATTTCTTCCCTTTCAATAGATCTGACAGAGAGCGCATTTCTTGATCTGTTTATTGGTCTTTGGTATTTCCCTTTGTGTCTATATCCTGCACCTATTTTGACCTTATTTTGGTACAGAATGTGAGATGTGAGTTTATGCCTAGTTATTGTCATTCTATTTTCCAGTTTTCTCAACAATTTCTGTTGAACAGTGAGCTCCAATCCCAGAAACTAATGTCTTTGGGTTTGTCAAACAATAGATTACTATAGTCATTTACTACTATCTCTTTTGTAACTTTCCTAATCCACTAGTCCATTATTTTATTCCTTAACCAGTACCTGGCAGTTTTGATGTATAGTTTTAGATCTAATAGAGCTAAGTCACCTTCCTTTACATTTTTTTCATCAGCTCCCTTGATATTCTTGACCTTTTATTGCTCCAGATGAATTTTGTTACTATTTTTTCTAGCTCAGTAAAATAGTGATTTGGTAGTTTGATTGGTATGGCCTGATTAAGTAATTTAATTTGGGTAGAATTGTCATTTTTATTATATTATCTCAACCTAACCATTAGCAATTGATATTTTCCCAGTTATTTAGATCTGACTTTATTTGTATAATACTTAGTAATTGTGTTCATATAGTTTCTGGGTTTGTCTTGGGAGGTAGATTCTCAAATATTTAATGTTGTCTGCATATACTTTAAATGGAATTTCTCTTTCTATCTCTTGCCCTTGAGTTTTGTTGTTCATAAATACAAATGCTGATAATATATGTGGGTTTATTTTATATGCTATTACTTTGTTGAATTTCTTAATTGCTTCACGTAGTCTTTTAGATGATTTTCTAAGGTTCTCTATGTATATTATGATGTCATCTGTCAAGAGTGAAAGTTTTGCTTCCTCATTGACAATTCTAATTCCTTCAATTTCTTTAGCTTCTCTTTATTGCTAAAGCTAACATTTCTAATATCATATTGAATAATAATGATGATAATAGGCATTCTTGTTTCACCCCTGACATTCTTGGAACTGCTCCTACTTTATCCTCATTATATATAATATTTGTTGATGGTTTTAGATAGATACTGCTTGTTATTTTAAGGAAAATGTCATTTATCTCTATACTCTCTAATGTTTTTAATGGGTATAGTTTTTGTATTTTTGTCAAAGGCTTTTTCGGAACCTATTGAGATAACCATGATTTCCATTGGTTTTGTTAATGATATGTTCAATATCAATATTGAGTGTTTTCCTAAAATTGAATTATCTCTTCCTGCCTTGTATAAATCTTACCTGATCATGATGTATCATCTTGTAATAATCTCTTTGCTAAAATTTTATTTAAGATTTTTGGCATCAATATTCATTAGGGATATTGCTCTATAATTTTCTTTGCCTGTCTCGGCACTTCCTAGTTTAGGTATCAGCACCATATTGTTGTCATAAAAGTAATGTGGCAGAATGCCTTCTCCTATTTTTTGAAAAATAGTTTATGTAAAATTGGAACTAATTGTTATTTAAATGTTTGGTAGAATTTACTTATAAATCCATCTGGACTTGGAAACTTTTTCTTTTTTTCTTTTTTTTTGTTTTTTTGCAAGGCAATGAGGTTAAGTGACTTGCTCAAGGTCATAGTAAGTATTAACTAAGCCAAGTAAGTTTTAACTGTCTGAGGTCAAATTTGAATTCAGCTCCTTCTGACTCCAGGGCCAATAAATACTCTTTCCATTGCAAGACCTAACTGCCCTGAGACTTTTTTCCTTAGGGAGTTTATGGTTGCTTTCTTCAAATTCTTTTTTCTGAAATGTGGTTATTTAAGTATTTTATTTCTTCTTCTGTTAATCTGGGTCATTTGAATTTTTGTAAATATTCATCCATTTCACTCAGATTATCAAATTTATTGGCATACAGTTGGGCAAAATAGCTCCCAATTATCTAGTTAATTTCCTCCACATTGGAGGTGAGATCACCCTTTTCATTTTTGATACTGGTAATTTGATATATTTTTCTTTTTTTAAAAAAATTTAGATTAATCAAAGGTTTATCTATTTTATTGGTTTTTTCATAGTTTTTATTTATTAGATCAATGGTTTTCTTGTTTTCAATTTTATCAATCTCTCCTTTGATTTTCCAAATTTCTAATTTGGTATTTAATTGGAATCTTTAATTAATTTTTTCCTAGCTTTTTCAGTTGCATACTTAATTCAGTGATCTGTGCTTTCTCTATTTTATTGATATAAGCATTTAGAAATATAAAATATGCCTAAAACCTGATTTGACTGAATCCCATAAATTTTGGCATAATATCTAATCATTATCATTTTCCTGAATGAAATGATTGGTTATTTCAATGATTTGTTGTTTGATCCACTTTTTCTTTAAAATTAAGTTATTTAGTTTCCAATTAATTTTTGGTTTATCTTTCCATGGTCCATTACTACATGTAATTTTTATTGTGTCATGATCTGAAAAGCACACATTTATCATTTCTGCCTTTCTGCATTTGATGGTAAAGTTTTTATTCCTTAGTATATGATCAGTTTTCGTATAGTGCTATGTATTGCAGAGGAAAAGTTATATTCTTTTCTATTCCCATGTAGTTTTCTACAGAAGTCTATCATATCAAAATGTGCTAAAATTTTGTTCACCATCTTAACTTCCTTCTTGATTACTTTGTGGTTAGATTTATCTGGTTTTGAGAAAGGGAAGTTTAGGTTCCCCACTATTATAGTTTTGCTTTCTAGGACTTATTTATTTCAACAGCACAATAATGAAAAACAATTCTAAAGGAATTGTGATGAAAAATACTTTCCATATCCAGAGAAGGAATTGTGGAGTTTAATTCCAAACTAAAGCTTACTATATTCAATTTTTAAAAGGTGTCTTAGATATCATTTTCCTCTAATATCTTTTATTCCATTTCAATTTCATTCTTCTTTCAGAAAATGATTTATATAAATCTTTGTTTAGCATTGTTATACATGTATAACTTATATTAGATGACTTTCTGTTAGGGGAAGAAAGTAGGGAAGGGAGGGAGGGAGAAAAATGTAAAGCTCAAAACTAGGGAAAAAAATGATAGTTGAAAGATACCACTGCATGGAAAAATAAATAAATAAAATTTTATTTCCTGCTAAAAAATTTATTCCAAACAAATCCATTGTCCCTGATATAAGATCATGGAATTCAGAAATACAGTGGATCTTTTAGATAGTAGTCACTCCTTTCATTTAACAATGAAGAAATTGATATCCAGAGACTATTCCAAGTTACAGAATTATCAAGTTAATATCAGGATCAAGATTTGAACTCAGGTTATTTGGTTATAAAGCCAATGATACTTGCACCATGTCAGACTTTTTTTTTTTTGAGGGATTTGGGGAGGCTAGAAATGAAATTTTGCTGTGAATCTTATGAATTGTGGTTAATTTGTCTCCAGTTAGCAAAGCCTCAAAGAGGCAGGTTTCCAAGGTTGGTTGACTCTTATCTCTCTATATAATGAAATTCTGTCTTATTTATATAATGCAATTCATGATGCTAAATGATGCAATACCTTGAAATTTTAATTTTATCTTCCCTGGGATGATTAAAAAAACACAACCCTCCAGTGTAATAAAGAGGGCAAGTTGATAGATGTTTCTAATTAGAAGGGAAACATCATTTTTTTGAAAAACCTGAGAGCCAGTAGTAGGCACTCTTGTACAGCTCCAAAAAGACCAGAGTTATCTTTTATTAAGAGCACAAAGCCACCAAAAATCCATTTCTTTGTGAAAAGAAGGCCCTAAGTAATGGTCTCTGCCTAGTATAGAGCAGTAGTAGAAGTTTTATCAAGTTTTATAGGGAATTTGATCAATGTAAAACTCTTATATTAGTCTCATTAGAGCTTTATTCAAGTTCTTTAAATAGTCCAGCAGAAGAATTGATCTTTTGGTCCTGAATTACTTAGAGAGCTGCCTTATCTCTATAATCTAACTTCAATTTGCATGCCCTGCTAGGATACAAAAGAAGAAATGGTGAAGATGAAATTTTGGGAGTTCTGTCTGATTTCCCTCCTGACTTCAGTTATGGGATCAGAGGGACTGCCATGGGTGAGTCTGTTTACCCCATCCACTCTTCTTCATCACTTTCAACATCTCTTACCTTGACTGTTCTGGAATTTGGTTTGCAAGGGAATGGGGTTAAGTGACTTGCCCAAGGTCACACAGCTATATAATTATTAAGTGTCTGAGGTCAGATTTGAACTCAGGTCCTTCTGACTCCAGGGCCAGTGCTCTATCCATTGTACCACCTAGTTGCCCCTGGAATTCTTTAAAAGCAAAATTTGAGTTTAGAGCAAAGAACATTGGACTGGAAGTCAAGACTACTAGTCCTGACTCTGACACCAATTAGCAATGTGACCTTGAACAACTAACTGAATTTCTTAGAATTCAATTTTTTGTGGTTGGAACTCTGTTAATATTGAGTCCAGGATCATCCTCAGATCCTGGAAGAGAGCTCACATTCTCCTTGAGAACAATTGTATTGAAAGGGAACCACCATTCTCATCTGGAATTGGAGTAATTTTTTAGAAGTGGAAAGGATCTTGGAACATATCCTCATTTTACAATTGAGAAAAATGTGGTGTTTGAAGATAAAGTAACTTCTTCAAGACCTCATAGGGAGTAAGCAATAGAGCTAGCATTTAAACCAAATCTCATGTTTTTAGAGGTAACTGAGTGGTGCATTGAACTTGGAGACAGATCTGAGTTCAAATTCTGTCTCAGATATCTTCTAACTGTGTTACCCTGGGAAAGTTCTCTGACCCTGATTGGCTTTTTGATGGGCCTCATCTGTAAAATGATAATATTAATGATCATATTATCATTAATAATTAATGATATTTATTGTTAATATTACTTGATTGACAATTGATGAATAATATTGCATGTTTCTCAGTTTTTATGAAGATAAAGTGGAGTACAAATATTAAAGTATTATATAAATACTAACATTTTTCACATGACATAGTATACCTCTCCATATGACCCAACTCAGGACCCTCATTATGCCATTTAAAGAGAACAAATCTATTCTTCATTGTTTTGAGAAGTTGCTGTAGAGATATGTCTCTGAGGCACAATGAGATAAACATATGAAAGCCTGTATTTAGATATTTTTTCCTCCATAATTTCTTTCCTCCATTGTTCAGTGTCTGGAGGCCCTTTCTCCAGCTCTGTCAGTCAAAATAATTTATTTGGAGTCAGTATCTGAGCTTCTTCACAGTATTAAAGTCAATATTCCTACAAACCTATAATCTTGGACTTTGAAGTCAGGAAAGATATATTATTTTATTTCCAAAAGAGTAGAGTTCCTTTGCAGGTCTCTGTTTTTGTGGAGAGATTCAGAGGTAAGTACTGAGTTGGTTGACCAAGGGAAAGATGTCAATAGGTATACCTGATTTGACCTCAACTTAATTCATAGACTAGTGTCTTGAGAAAATGTTTTTGAGGCACTACCCATGATTAACAGCAGAGGGAGCAACTGGGATAGAGACAGGAGTCTTACTCCTATTCGTTCTAAAATTCTAACAACTAAGGCATCTTTGGTGAGATCTGAGGCAAAGGTGTGTGGGAAGAAACTGGGCAGGATGATGTTAGCAAGTAAACAAAGGCACTTCGACATCTCTATTGATGTTGTTTTTGTTAAGAGTTTGAATCAAAATTTCAGTTGAGCTCTAGCCTACCTTGTAAAAACCTTATCATGCTTCCCTTTCAGAGAAACAAGGGTCTCAAAACAAAAAAGGACCTTGGTGAGAGCAAGAAAACACATCCAGGTAAGAGTTTTCAGGTCCAACAGGCAGAATCATATTCTCATTCAGGACAAAAATGTGTGTGTGTGTGTGTGTGTGTGTGTGTGTGTGTGTGTGTGTGTGAGAGAGAGAGAGAGAGGAGAGAGAGAGAGCACGCACACAGCTGAGAATGCAATGGAATAGAAGATGAATTATATTATATTTCAGGAAAATAGAATTTAATATATTAATATATTTAAAATATTCCTTAGGACATTTGGTTACCTAGTAGATCTTTTTTAGTTTTAAAAAACTCCTAACTTTGGAAGCCAATTGTCTTTATATGATTAAATTGACTGTATTTCTTCTCTGCCAAGTTGGAGAGGAGGAAAAGAGGCTTTGGATATTCAGAGATACATAGAGAAATTCTTATGGGATAGTATTGGACTATGAACTAGACCTGTGATGCCATTGGTATAAAGATAGGTGTCTTAACATATGTCTCTGAACTAGTATTTAGGAAATATTTTTGTAACTATATATTATATTTTATGCATTTTAAAACATTTTGAGAAGGAGTGACATAAATAATTGTAAAAATATCCCGAGTAGCAGGGAACTTCCATGTGAAGATATTTTTCTATTAATGCAGATACTCATCTTTTCTGTGATTTACAGTTTAGGGTTGACTAGAGTATTCAAGTGACTTGCCCACCATCACTTTGCTGTTAGAGGCCAGACCTGAACTTAGGACTTTCCAACTCTGATACTTATCCTATGCACAACATCTTACTGCATCAGGAATTCTTTTACCCAGGGTAAAATCAGTTGGATGAGAATTTACAAATTCATCACCAGTTAGGCTCACTCTCATTTGAGAAGCAGTTATAATATGACTCCAAGCAGCATACTCTTTTTTTAAAATAGTTTTTGCAAGGCAATGGGATTAAGTGGCTTGCCCAATGCCACACAGCTAGGTAATTATAAAGTGTCTGAGGCCGGATTTGAACCCAGGTACTCCTGACTCCAGGGCTGGTGTTTTATCCACTACACCACCTAGCAGCCCCAAGCAGCATACACTTAACCAATAAATGAACATTATTAAATAACCACTATGTGTAAACCAGTTAGGCAGACAGTGGATAAAGTACTTGGTCTGAAATCAGTAAGACTCCTCTGAGTTCAAATGTGACCTCAGACACTTCCTAGCTGTGTGACCCTGGGTAAATCACTTAACTATGCCTTGGTTTTCTCATCTGTAAATTGAACTGGAAAAGAAAATGACAAATCACTCCAGTATCTCTGCAAAGAAAAACCCAAATAGGATCGTGAAGAGTCAGACACAGCTGAAAAACAATATAAGAACATGTGCAAGGCACTCTACTTGATACTAAGGAACTGAAGATAAAATGCCATAGCTTCTGTCTCAAGTAATATGTTCTATAGGAGCTTCTGGACCAGTGGAAGAAAGGATTGTTTGTACTTTTAATACACAATCTCTAGGTAGTAGAGTATTAATGATCATCCGCTCAAACAGATAAAATATCAAGCAATTTATCAGAATTACTGTAATCTATACTTCCTTTTTACCCCTTTAAATAATTTTTATTCAGATTCAAGAATGAAGGAATTCTAGTGGGAGAATACAAACTCCAGAAATGAGTTCCTGATGATGGTGCCCTGTGGATGGCAGGTGTAATGCCTTAGGGCTTGTAGGAGTGGCAGCCTGAGGCTAGTGGAGGACTTTGAGGTCCTGGGATGGCAAGATGCTAAAGTCTGGACCTTCCTAGAAAAAGAAGGCCATCTGTTAAATTCATTAATTAATGAATAGGATTATTTAAATTTGGAAAACTTCTAACTCTATGGAGCCCTTCTTATGATTTCTGGCCCTTCAATGGTGAAAGGTGGGGATTCAATGGGATGGGCATGAAGGCCCTTCCAACTCTTAGGTTCTGCACTTCTGTGGCTCTGAGAGCATTGTATCAGATTTTAACATCCCTTTGTATTTATGAAATGCCTCACAGTCTGTTCATCAGCATCCCTCCCCCCCAATCTTGACTGAAATAAAAGTAATTTCTGATCTTTCCTGCTCCTTCCTTTCTTTAGGCATAGTACAGAAATATGAACTGTTGTTTCGGGTCACCTATCAACATTCAGATGAAAAAAGGAAATTTCAGAATTTTCTGAATGCCTTGAAACCTCAATACTACTGGCCAAATGGGACATTGGAAATTATCAGAAAGAAAGCTACTACATGTGAGAAAATACTCTTTTGTTCAAGCTTGTTCTGGGGAATGGATCAGTGTAGTGAATCCTAAATATTTAGAAGGGGATTAAATTTACCTGTTATTATGTGGCACAGTGGTTAAATCACTGAGGTTGGATCTATGAAGACTTGAGTTCAAATCCTCACCTAGAAATGTGTAACACTAGACAAGTTATTTAATCTCTCAACTCAGTTTTCTCATTTGCGAATGAGGGGGATTGGCCTCAATGTCTTCTAATATCCCTATCAGCTTTAAATTTATTATCATATTGTATCCTTCTCACATTTTAAGATTTACTTCTTTTCTTTCAGAAACCTATCCCATAGGGAATGACCTGCCTGATCTAGGACCTTCATATTTTATTTCACCCTCCCCAGTAATTACCCAAATCCCTAGGTTCCTAAATCCTAAAAAACCTTAACTTTCCTAGTTTGTGACCTTTGTTATTTTCTGGTCACCTAGGGCTCCTGACTGCCAGACTTTGCTTCTCCTTTCATACTCTTCCCCACTGAAACTTCCTTACCTTATGTTATTAGTGACTGTCAGTCAATAAACATTTATTAAGTGTCAAGCATTTCATATATATATACATATATATATATATATATATATATAATTTCATCTGAGCCCCACAACAACTCCAAAAGCTGAGTCCTTCACTTTCTATTTTATAGGTAAGGAATCTGAGACTTGTGGAAGTGAAAGATTTGTCTCAGTCACATAGATTGCAAAATCTGAACCCAGGTCTTCCTGATTCCAAAGAAAACACTCTTTTCATTATCCCATGCCACCTGTCTAATACCTTAATGGCAAAACTAGTGTTCTGTGCCAAAATAAACAAACTATTTCACCATTAATATATTGCTAATGACAACAGGTATGAAGAAATGCCCCAGGGCCTTCCATTATACCAGGCAATAGAGTATATTTTCAAGTTTGTCTTATGGGGCCTAACTTTTATGATCTGACCTAAGAGAATAATTCTAATTGTGGGAATTCTAAGTAGAGGAGAAGCAAAGGTCAATAATATCATGGAAAGACAGGGTAAGAACTGTTTGTTCTACTTAGAATCAAGGCAGGTCCTAGATGTGGGGAATATCCTCTGGTGGAATCATGACCCAAGAAAATCTCCTTATCTGCAGAGGAATTATCTAGATCCCATCAAATAAATAACATGATTCATTATTCATGACTTCCATCACCCCTTTTTGGTAAACAATGTCCAGTGAACCTTGACTTGGGATGTGGTTCCTCTGTGTAATAACTCAATCTGTTAGGTTGAGCTTTGACCTGCTGAAAGTTTTCTTACTTTGATAACTGTTTTCATTCCTTAAATGAAGAAGAAGTTAGGATCATAATTTTAAGCAAGATAGAATTTAGGGGCCATCTATTCCAATTCCTCATTTTACAAATGAAGGAATTGAGAACCAGAAGAATTAAGGGACTTGCCCAAGGTCTCATGTAGATACTAAAGAGGTAAGATTTGAATTTGGGCTCTCTGACTCCAAATTTAGATGTCTTTCCCCTTAAATGAATAATTCTTTTTCATAGAAAACATCTGTTCTCAGTGATAGGAAATTTGCATGTCAGATCTAATGAAAAATCCAACTTTTCTTTCAATGAGATAATATTTGCAAGCATAATAGGTGCTTAATAAGCTTAATAAACTTATTCTAGGGCTAACTTGGGGATATATTTTGCATGACTTTACATGAATAATTGATATATTGCTTGCCTTCTTAAGGGGTGGGAGGGAGGGAGAGAATTGACTATTCAAATTTTTTAAAAAATTAATATTGATTTTTTACATGCAATTGGGAAATAACTAACTTCATAATTTTTTTAAAAAAATAAACCCTTATTCTTTTATCTTTTCCTCTCTTTGTGTAGATTGCTATGCCCTGAATGGGGCCCTGAGATGTAATTGTGAAGATGATTACCATTGGTTTTCTCATATTTGCTTGGATCCCAGGAGATGTCATCTTTACAAGACAGGGGTACGCCAAAACTGTGATTGTCAGTTCAACAATCTTCATGACAGCATCAGCTTCTGTGAGAGGACAAGTAAGATTGCAGAAAACTAGAATACTTGAAGGGAAGAATGGGAGGAAGCATTCCTCTAAGCTAGGGTGGAGCTAGGGAGGGGAGGGAAAATACCTACATTCTTTCCTCCTGAGTTGCCCTTTATACCAATGCTTTCTTTTTCATCTTGCCAATGAACCCCAATGCACATAGTCAAAGAATGCAATAGCCTCCCAGAATCAAGAGAGAACCACAGCTGGGCACCATGGTTTCCATAAAGTATACTGGTTCTTGTCCTTCATTAATCAAGAAGACCAAAAGCAACATCACTATGTTTGAGACAAATTACAGACCAATTTGGACTTGGAATGCTCTACTTGTCACAATTGTAATAGCAGATCTTGAGGTCATGCTCATCTTGAGTGAAGGTGTTTGATAACCTGGCTGAAAACATCATGCTACAAAGTATGGGAGAAAGGACACATCCTTGTTTTATTCCATTGGTGACTGGAATATCTCGAGAGCATCATCCACTCTCCAGAACCCAGGCATGCATGCCACTGAAAAACAATATTGATGAGCTTCTTTGGGCAATCAAATTTTTAGATAATTTTCCCTAAGCCCTCATGATTGACTATCAAAGACTTTAGTCAGATCTGCAAATGTTGTATACAGACCTCTGTTCTGATCCTATCACTAGATATAAAGTCAAAGGACATGAATTCATTTCTCAATTCTGCCTGTTTACTACCTGAGGAACAAGTCCCTCTGCCATTCTGGACCTCAAGTTCCTCATTTATAAAATGAGAAATTTGGAACCCATGTTCTCTAAGATGCCTTTCAGTTTTAAATTCAAGACCCAAGACAGCCATAATAGAAAAACATTTGAATCTTGTTCTTGTGTCTCCTGGCACCTTCATTCCCATCCCTTCTTACCTCTACAGGCTCCCAAACATGGGAGTGAGAAAAGAGGAGCATAGAATGAGTGAGTTAAAGGAAAATCTAAGGAGTCCAGAGCAAAGCAGAGATTAAAACTCTGGTGCTAGAAGGCATTATTGGCTAAGAGCATTGCTGTCAATTCAAATCTGGTTTTGAGAGGTGGTGAATTAGGTGAATATTTGGGACTTTAAGGTTTGGGTGACATCATGGAACTGCTCCATGACCAATCTAATGAGTTCAAGTTGGTTTTATCTGCTACTTGCCAGTGTAGGTCAGAGGAAGTGGGAGACTCAGCTAAAGCACCATTTACCACATGAAGTTGTTATTAGTCTGTTACATACATACACAATATACATATATATGTAAATATATATACATATGTAACTGTTAGCACAATCCTTCCTGAAACTTCCTTATATTCATTTGAAAATATTATGTAGGGGCGGCTAGGTGGCGTAGTGGATAAAGCACCTGGCCTTGTAGTCAGGAGTACCTGGGTTCAAATCCAGTCTCAGACACTTAATAATTACCTAGTTGTGTGGCCTTGGGCAAGCCACTTAACCCCATTTGCCTTGCAAAAACTAAAAAAAAAAAAAAAAGAAAATATTATGTAGATAATTATATATGAGCACATTGTCTCCCTTATTAGAAAATAAGATTCTTGAGAAGAGTGATCAATTCACTTTTGTTGTTACCACTAATGTTATGCCTGGCAAATAGCAAGTGCTTAATATATGCTTGGAATTGACTTATTAAGCAATTAACTGGATCTGAAATTTTGGGCAATTCATAGCCTCTCTGGGTTTCAGTTTTCTCATTCATATAATGAAAGGATTAGATCAGGATTACAAATTTGGCACTAGAAGAGAGGTCATCTAGTCCAATTTCCTCATTTGACTAAATAAAAAAAAGTTCTAAGGAAGTTTAATAACGAATCTCTAATGTTCCTCCTAGTTTTAAGATTCTAAGCTCTAGGATCTATGCCTGGGGGTAGTTAGGAGACTGTTCAGACAGAAATAGAAAACAGGGAAAGATGAAGTAGAATGGAGACCAGTTAAACGAGAGTCTTAAAGGCCAAGTATTTGGACTTATTTCAAGAGACCATAGGAAGGAAATCATTATAGCTAGCTTTTTTTTTAAAGTAAAGGAGTGTCATTATGAAAGTGGTGCTTTAGAAAAATTAATCTTTAAATACATGCAGATTGGATTAGAATAAGCTGAAGATTTGAGGTGGGGGAGGGTAGGACAAGAGCAATTAAAGATCTATTTCAGTAATTCATGTGCTCTTTTTGGATAAGTGGGGAGTTTCTTTAATGACTCCATTACAAGCAATAACTATTATATTAACAAGGGAAAGAGATAATAGAAGAATATTTCAGCCCTTCCCTACTATCTGACCCTAGTTAAATTTCAATGTACAAGTAAAGCAAAGATGAGAATTTCAATTGATCTTTTTAAACCTATCCCATTTCCCAAAGTTGCTCCTAATTTTGATAAACCATTCTATGTTTCTCCTCTTCTCTGAATCCAGACTTGTCCAAGATGATACAGCTAGTTAATTATTAAGTGTCTGAGACCAATTTTGAACTCAGGTCCTCTTGACTCTAGAGCTAAGAGCAATTCTTTATGAACATGAAAATGATGAATCAAATTTAGGCTACATGTTAAGATGCCTATGGCATGGAAAATCCAAAAAAAACTCGGAACTTTCACATTTTTTTCTTGCTTCAAATTATTAACCAGAAACTGTCTCCAAGGCCAGTACTTTATTCATTGTGCCACCTAGTTGCCCAAGGCAGAGAGTTATCATAGGAAAAACCCTTTAGACTACTATCAATTCCCTTAATAATATAAACGATTATTAATGTATTGAAATAATTTATTAAAAGAAAAATCAACAAATCATTTCTATTCTGTAACCAGGTTCAAATTTCCTCTCTGTTTCTTGTCTGTGATCTTGGACAAAATCTTAACCTCTTCAGGCCCCAATTTCCTAGGTTTGGACATGACAACTATAATATGCTATTTTTATACTATACCATGCCATACCATTCCATATCATATCATATCATATCATATCATATCATATCATATCATATCATTCTATCATCTATCCATCTATCTATCTATCATCTATCTGTCTTTCATCTATCTATCTATCTATCTATCTATCTATCTATCTATCTATTTTTTATGAGAGGCATAGTGCACTGTTCTCAAATCCAACAAAACCTGGGTTCCAGTATCTCTCTGAAAAGTAGTTGCTATGTAACCTTGATCAAATCGCCTAATTTCTCTTTAGGCATCGTTCTAAGACTACAGAGTTACAGAGAAAGAGCTAAACCACAGTGATAGAAAGAGATTAATTAATTAGAAGTTTCCTATACCAAAAAAATCATGGGTTCTACTATATATGTATGTATGTATGTATATATCATTCATCTATCATTTAGCTATTATTCATCTATTTATTATTTACCTATCATTCATTTATTTATATATATATATATATTTGTGTAGAGTATATATGAAATATATTATATATACATAAATATATTAGTATATATACTATACATAATATGTATAGATCAAATGCACACATATATATACAAATATATTCATGTATATACATGTGTGTATATATGTAACAGACAAATTAAATAACTCTGAGGACCCTACAATATTCTGTGTTATAATACATGAGTGAAGAATATTTTTATACTAGAATGATAACTTCTCTGGCTTGATGCACTCCCATGAAGCATAGAGGTGATGAAGTTTGTTTTTCATTTTTGATGAAGGCCATGACACCAAAGGAGGTCATGCCATATCAAGCAAGTGAATTGTATTTGAATAAGAGGGTGCTATGCTAAGTCACCAGCTTCACTTTCTCCTCCAGAGTTATCTGGGCCCCATGACCAGATATGAATTAGGATGACTGGAGATGGCCCTGGATACAAAGCAGTTCAGGGTTAATTGTCTTGCACAAGGTCACAAAGCTAGTAAGTGTCAAGTATCTGAGGGCACATTCAAACTCCAGTCCTCCTGTCTCCAAGGCCAGTACTTTATCCATTGTGCCACCTAGTTGCCCAAGGCAGAGAGTTATTATAAAAAAAGAAAATCCACATTATTTTTGGAGTAAAAAGAACTGGGTTAAGATTCTGACTCTTCCTCAATACCTATCTCAACATAGGCAAGGTCATTTCAGAGCTCAGAATCACAGACTGAGTTAAAAAAAAGACCTTAGAGACTACAGAGTCAATTCCTACCTTAACAAAAATGAATGTCCCCTACAAAAGATCTGAGGAGGAGTCATGTAGCCTTTGGACAAAAATCTCAAATTAAGAGGGATCCACTTCTCTCCTGGATAGTACTGATTTGGAATCACTTGTGGATAGTCTAACTATTAGGAAGTCATTCTTTATACCAAACTTAGATTTGCTTCAATTGCAAATTCTATCTTGCCCCAAATTTTGATAGCTCAGGGAAGTGGCTATTCCCTCTAAGAACTGATAATCCTTCAAATATACTTGAAGGCAGGTGTTGAGTTTACCTGAATTTGTTTTCTCCCTTCTATCTCCATTTCTTTCAAAAAAGTTCCTATATAGCATTGTTTCAAGGTCCCTTGCCATCCTGGTTGCCATTTTCTGGATATTCTCCAGTTTGATGGTGTTTTTCCTAAAATGTGGTAGCCCAAAAGGAATACTTTTTTGATCCTATACCATTACTTTTCTTAATGCAACCTAAGAGAGTATTAAGTAATTTAGTAATATCACATTTGACTCACCGAGTTTATAGACCACTGAAACCCCTAGATCTTTTTCAAATGGACTAGCTAAGCCTTTCCCATCTTGTACTTGGGTAGTTTATTTTTTGAACCCAAGAGTAAAACTTTGCATTTTTATCACTATTACATTTTATCTTTTTAGATTTAGTCCAACATCCAAGCCTGCTAGAATTTTTTTTGATTCTGTTGTCTATAAATTATATCTATAAATATGTTAATCTTTGTTATCTATAAATATGATAATCTTTATCCTCTTGATTAATAGAAATGATAAGCAATTAAGGTCAAACATGTCCTAGTAACACACCACTAGAAATTCTTTTCTGTGGTGACATTGATCTATTAATGACTGATCTTTGGATCTTACCATTGAACCCTCTCCATAATCACCTATTCTCATCTAGCATAGCTTTCCTTTTTTGTCTTCAAGAAAAGCTTGTAAAGACTTTATCAAATACATCCCTAAATTTTAGGTAAATTTTATCCACAGAGTTTCCCCTTTTTACCAGGCTAGTCAACCAATTCTCTGAAAGCAGGAAATGAAGTAGGTATGACAAGATCTGGTTTTAATAAAACTATTCTGATTTTTTGTGATTATTATTTCCTTTTAATGATCCCATTCAATAACATTTTAGAATCTTTCTAAGATGAAAGTCAATTTCTCTGACTTGTATTTTTCACAGACTTCATTCTCTTCCCCCCCAACTTTTTTTTTTTATCAGACTATTGTCAGTTTTTCTCCAATCTGCAGTAACTTCTATTCTTTTTTTTTTTTTTTTAGGTTTTTGCAAAGCAGTGGGGTTAAGTGGCTTGCCCAAGGCCACACAGCTAGGTAATTATTAAGCGTCTGAGGTCAAATTTGAACTCAGGTACTCCTGACTCTAGGGCTGGTGCTCTATCCATTGTGCCACCTAGCTGCCCCTACCTCTTCTATTCTTTAGGATCTTTTAAAGATTTTTGAAAGTGGTTCAGCAATCTAATATACCAACTCTTTCATTAAATTGTAGTTCTTTTGTACCAGACAATATTTTACTGAGGTCAACTAGGTGTCCTGTTACCACCATCCTATTCATCTTCACAGAATTACAGAATTCTAGTGTTAGAAGCAGATTCAGTCACTATTTAGTCATTTTAAAAAGAAACTCCACTGTAATTTAATTAACAAGCTGTCACTCAGTCTTTCATTAAACACTTTTAAAGAGGGAGTACTCACAACTTCTAATGCAACCTATCTCATTTTGAGATTGTGAATGTTGATAAGTTTTTCCTAATATGAATCCTAAATTTACATCCTGGATATTCCATCCATTTTTACTCTTTAGTTAACAACAGAATAATTGCAAACCTTCTTCCATATGGATTGCCCTTCAGGTACTAAAAGAAAGCTAGCATGTCCTCCTTCACCTTCAGTCTCCTCCAAGTTAAATATGTCTACTTCCTTCTATACATCCAAAAAAGAATGGATTCAAAGCTCTTCACTATCCTGATTTCCTTTCTTCAGATGCTTTCTGGTTTAACAATTACCTTCCTTCCTAGAACTCCCTATTTTTGCCCTATGCTTTCCAATCTAATAATCATAGGATCATGGATCTAAAGCTGGGAAGCACTTCAAAGACCATCTCATCCATGCCTGCCCAGTTGCATTGAGGAAAATGAGGCTCAAGGGAAGTTGAATGATCTTTCAAAGGTTATTAATATATTAATAATTAACATTTATATACAACTTTAAGTCTTGCAAAGCACTTTACAAATATGTATCCTCACAACTACCCTAATGAGTAGGTGCTTTTACTATCCCCATTTTACAAATGAGGAAACCGAGGTAGAGAGCAATTAAATGACCTGCCAAGGGCCACACAGCTAGGAAGTAGCTGAAACCAAATTTGAACTCAGGTCTTCATCACTTTGGTGCCAGATAGTTATCAACTGCAACATCAAGCTGCCCAAGAATAGTAAATTTTAGGAGCAGGAGGGAGAACAGAAGAGGATTTAAAACTTGAATACTATAAAAAAAGTTTAAAAATTGTTTAAGCTTGTAATTGGGGACAAACAAAATATATCAAATAATAGAAAACAGAATAGTAAATATTGAAGACAAGATTTGAACCCTTACTCTATAGTCAGTTCTTTCCATTGTACCTTTACGACCCTCCTTACAGAGCAAACAGAAGTAAAATCATAGTTTAACACCTTGGATTTTGTTATTAACAACCTAGTTATCCCAAGCAATGTTCCTATATTTCTTTGATATGCCTCTTTTTTTTGCAGTAAAATTAAAAAACCTAAACCAAAACACCATTCTTCTTCCCCCGCTCCCCATTGTACTTAGCATTCTTCATCAGACTTAATTTAAAATGCCAAAGCTGGATTGATGCTGTTGTTGTTGTTGAGCGGTTTTCAGTTGTGCCTCTTCATGATTCCCATTTGGGTTTTCTTGGCAAAGACTGGAGTAATTTGACAATTTTTTTCTCCAGTTTATTTTTACAGATGAGGAAACTGAGACAAATAGGATTAAGTGAATTTTACAGGGTCACTCAGCTACTAAGTGTCTCAGGCCACATTTAAGGAATGAAGATGAGTCTACCTAACTCCAGACCTGGCACTGTATTCATATACCATTTGGCTGTCTCAGAGAGTTGAACCAGATTACCTCTATATTCACTAATAGCTATAAAATCCCATTTTTACCATGTATGCTATGCTAATCCTCCACCAGTATTTTTCTCTTCCACTATGATGAAACTGTGTTCTGGACATGTGACTGTGATCCTTCATTATGAAGTTATGAATTGTGACATTTTACAAGTGAGATTCTTGCACATTTGACTTTATAGACAGTTAGTTCTGTCTACCCCAATAAGTAGCAAGAGAGAAATAATGATCCAGTAAGATGTTTATTGAGACAGTCAAATCTTGATGAATACCCACTTCCCCAGCAAACAGATCCTCTCCAGATACAAATCCCTATTTTTCTGATTTTTCATTTATTATCGGAATCAGAAAGGATTTTTAGACTCTCTAGACCAGATCTCTTATTTTATTGATAGGAAATTGAGGCCTAGAGAAAGGAATTGATGATGATGATTATGATGATGATGATGATGATGTTTGTCCTTTGTTCTTGAAGATCATTACATCAGAGAAGTCATACCATGACAAGCACATGAATTGGATTTGAGTCACCAACCTCACTCTCCTCCAGAGTCATCTGGAGCCAGTGGCCAAATATAAATCAGAACAACTAGAGATGCCTTGGAGGAGAGGCTATCAGGGGTTAAGTGATTTGCCCAGCATCAGACAATTATCAAGTGTCTGAGGTAGGATTCCAGCTCCCATTCCTCTGACTCCAAGAGCACTTGAGTGTTCTATTCACTGTACCACCTGGCTGCCCTTGAAAGAGGATGTGACCTATCTATTTTCCCAAAGGTAGGAAGTAGCAAAGCTAAAACTTCTTTCAACGTCCTTTTGATCTTAAGTTCAGAATTCTATCCATTGCATTAATTAGGATCCTTGCTTTGATTCTACTCATTCATCTCACTGTCTCCTCTCCCCTCCAAGTAGGGAAACAAAATTGCTATAACTTCTCAAAGGTTGTTGTTGTTGTTCAGTTGTTTTCAGTCATGTTCATTTCTTTTGATCCCATTGAGATTTTCTAGACAAAGATACTGGAATAGTTTGCCATTTCCTTTCCAGTTCATTTTACAGATGAGGAAACTGAGATAAACAGGGTTAAGTGACTTGCCCAGGGTCGCACAAATAATAGTATCCAAGGTCAGATTTGAACGCATGAAGATGAGTCTTCCTTATTCCAGGCATAGCACTTTAACCACTGTGCAACCTAGTGTCCTTTCAAAAGTTGCTCCTCCATAAATTTCTGCAGAAAGGTAATTGTTTCCTTTAGGCATTCAGTAGTAATGTCCTTGCCTATTCTACAACCCCCCCCCCCACACACACACCCAAAGGTTTAGTCTATGATGTCAATGGTTCTCTTCAAGAAATAGCAAATCTTGTCTGGGAGTGGGGATTGTGTGTGAGATAAAGGAGAAGGGAAGACTAAAATCTAAGGCGTTGAAGTTTGAACCAAGTAACACATCCTTGAGCTCTCTAGCTTCCCCTTAACTTTCTAGATATGGATTTTCTAATTTTCCCATATTACCCTGATTCAAAACTTTAGAATTCTCTTTAAGTGTTTCCTATACAGAACATCTGAGCAGCTATCAACATAGTACTCAAAGATGTACAAAGTGATTTCCTCACAATGTTCTTATGATGGAGGCTATGCAAATAGTGTTGCTATTTTGGAAATGGAAAAAAGGAAGGAAGATACATTTATTAAATGACTATTTTTCAGGAGCCTTACAAATATTATCTTATTAGATCCTTGCAAAAACTCTGAGAGATAGTGCTATAATCATTATCCCCATTTTTTAGTTTAGGAAACTGAGGCAGACAGAAGTTAAATGACTTGCCAAAATCCCCAAACTTGTGAATGTCTGAGGTCAAATTTGAACACAGGTCTTCCTGACTTTAGATTTATTTCAGTGCTTTATCCACTGCATCACCTAGCTTCCTCTTTCATCTTTCTTAGATGAGGAACCTGAGGATTTCAAAGGCCAGGTAACATGGCTAAGATCATAAATGCCTGAAGAGAGATTTGAAGCCAGGACACTTCCCAATCTGCCAAGTTCTATAGAGTCTGTCTTCAGAATATATTTCAAATCTATTTCCTTCTGGCTACTCAAGCAGTCACTATCCTGGTTCAGATCTTCATTATTATCATCACTCTTTTCATTCCCACCACCACCACCACTAAAACTACTATCATCATCATCATCATCATTATTATCACTATCATCATTGTTCTAGTCATCAACACCACCACTGCCACCACTATTATTACAAACATCATCACTTTCATCATAGTTCTCTTCATCATCACTACCACCATCACCACCATTAATATTTTTATTGTGCTTTAAGGTTTACAAAGCACTTTACATATAGTATCTCATCATTTCTTTCCTGGACAATTGGCTCTTTACACAGATTTCCCTCTATACATTCAGGAAGACCTGAGTTCAAATACAAAAATCTCATACATTTAAAAACTGTGTGACTCTGGATAAATCACTTCACTTCAATTTCTTCAACTCTAAAATGGAGATAATAACAGCACTTGCCTCTCAGGATGGTATGAAGAACAAATGAAATAATATTTGAAAAAAGTGCACAAATAGGAATATTTTTTCCCTTCTTCCCCCTGTCCCCATTTGTTTTCCTCTCCAATTCATGTTCTACATAGTTTCTAAAACATCTTCCTAATGCCAGAGTCTGACCATTTCACCCTTGTGTATAGAAATCTTCAGTGACATCCAATAATTTCTAAGATTAAATATAAATACAGCTAGGTATGTTAAAGCCTTACTAGGTCTTATATTTCCAACCTAATCTTGTATTAACCCTTTTAAGACATTTTAGACTCTAGCCAATCTAGGCTGCTACTTATTCTCTATTATCATTCCATTTGCTATGATCATAACCTTAGCTTATCATCCTCCATACTTGAAACATTCTCCTTCCTCATCTATCTCCACTCTATTTACAAAATCCTGTTGTTTCACTCACCATCTGTGTGCTTTCTCAGACCAAAACATCCTTCTTTGGATTTTTTTATGTTGTTCCCCATTATAAGAATGTAAACTGCTTGAGGAAAGGGATTGGCTCACTTTTCTATCTGTATCCCCAGTGATTATCTAGGAAGACCTGAGTTCAACTCATGACTCTTAGATGTATTCATTGGATGACACTATATTCTAAATTAACAATTTCTCAGTGCCTCCTGATGACTCTCTAAGTTTTCAAATTGTAGAAAAGGAGCTGCCCATACTCATTAGAGGGACTTTCTTGTCTAGAAATCCTTATAAAAATGAAATCACAGATCTACTCTCTAGTTCCCTTCTTTTCTTTATCCTACCCCATACCCCAAATTTGACTTCAAGTGCCTTGTGGGAAGATTTGAGGTTTTTCCTGTTCTGGTATATCTACCATGGTAACATGCTGTTTCATTTAGTAGAAATAATAAATAGTCACTGGATTACATTGAATAAGAAAGAATAGATTAAAACAAATTAATGCGATTTTAATTGTGAAATTTAAAGCATAGAGAAATCCTGATGTGGGAGACATTAGAGGCAGGAAGTGCCTTCCCAAGACCCACAAATTATACCATATAGGTTATCACATATGTTTTTAATTTCTGCCTTATTGACTTCACTAAACTCTCACTATGGATCACAGCAAAATGTGGCAAGTTCTCAAAGAGAAAGGAGGATCAGCTCTTCTTGTCTCCTAATGAGCTTGGATGTTGGTCAAGATGCTACTCTTAGAACTAATATGTAACAACTGATTGGTATAATAGGAAAAGGAATATGAAAAGACTGTATATTGTTATCTTATTTGTTTAACTTATATGCAGTATGCTTCATATAAAATCCCAGACTGGATGAATCAAAAGCTGAAATTAAGGTTTCCAGGAGAAATAGCAACAGTTTCAGATATGTGGTCTGTACCTCTCTGATGGCAAAAGGTGAAGAATTAAGAAGCTTCTTGGTGAAGGTGAAAGAGGAGCATGTAAAAACTGATCTGAAACTAAACATAACATTCAAAAAAAAATTCAAAAAGCAAGAAGATTATGGCAATTGGTCTCATCACTTCCTAGCAAATAGAGGAAATGGAAGCAGTGTCAGATTTTATATACTTGGGCTCAATGATCACTGCAGATGTCAACTGGAGTCATGAAATTCAAAAAAACATTTGTTCTTTGGAAGGAAATCTATGACAAATTGACAGCATGTTAAAAAGTAGAGACATAACCTTGTAATCAAAGGACAGTTATGGTTTTTCCAGTGGCAATGTGTGACCGATAATCAAACTTTAAATGAAGCTGCATGCTATAGAATTGATGGTTTCAAGTTTTGGTGCTAGAGAAGACTTATGAGAGTCTCTTGAATAGCAGAGAGATAAATCAGTCAATACTTAAAAAATTTAATTGAGGCTATTCCTAGAAAGGTTTTATACTGAAGTTGATGCTTTAACATTTTGGTCACATAATGAGAAGAAGGAACTTGTTGGAAAAAATCCTAATGTTGAAAAGATTGAAAGCAGAAGGAAAAGGAATAAGCAGGGGACACTGATAGTGTTATAGAAGTAATGAATATGAGTTTGGAGAGACTTCAGGAGAAAATAGAAGATAAAAGGGCATGTGGTATGCCCTTCTCCAATTTATTTTACAAATGCAAAACTGAGGCAAAAACATTATTTCATAACATTTTCCTTTTTTTTTTAGTAAAACCCCTAACTTTATGATTGAAAACTCTAAGTAAAAAGCTACTCTCAGAATCAGGCTATTGAGTTAGATGTGAAAGCACTTTTAAAGCTATAAAACATCATGGATATTAAGATTATTTTTGTTAGATTCAATTTGATTTTAGGATCATCATCCAAAGAAACTGAAATTTGGTTTACAAAGTTCAAAAGATGTGAAACAGGTATATTTACGAAACCTACTGCTTCAATTTTGTTTTAATTCCGAACTCCAGTTAGAGATTTGCATGCAAATTTTCATTCAAATCCCTCTCTCTTGAATTTCACAGAAATTTTTGGCACTTTTAAAATTCATGAGAAATTTATAAAAGATCTCCTGAATTCATCATCTGCATTATACTTAAACTACACATCTGGCATTGAAATTCAAGTAAGCATTTTCTCATTTTACAGGAAGGATATTGGTGGGATTATTGTTTGAATATTGTTTGGACTAGATGAAATTCCCTTCCAATTTTGAGACTCTGTGATTCTCTATTCATTATAAAAGGAGAGACTCTAGATAAATAGATATATGTACATATATATATAAAACATAAAACTATATCTATACATGTTGCTATATATCTGTATCTATATTTTTATCTACAATCTATCTTTCTATCTATGGTTAATTCTAGATCTAGATCTATATGTCTATATAAGACCAGCAGGTGTACTTCATCTTTTTTATCTGTTAGGGACACTTCTACAATCTATGGATTTAGATTTGATGCTGAGTGGAAATAAATCACAAGTCATTGAACAGTTAATAAAAGAAGGTTAATTCTGCCATAGTAAGGATATTTGCAACATGTTTTCAGTGGTAGCTTGTCTGGATACAGTTTCTTTCATCTTCAAACATTAATGAATTAATAGATAAACATTAATAGATCTCCTCAGCAAGGTTGGGCATGGCATCTGTGAGATTCTGAGAAACCTATTAAGTTAGAGGTTCCCTGACTTCATGGGGGTGAAAATGTGTATGCCCTTAGATGAAGCAAAGGAGGCCAGGATCTATCCAATCATGTGGACAGCTTTGTGGCTTTTTTTTGGTTGAGTAGTTTCAGTAGTATTGGACAATTTGTGTCCAATTTGTGTCCAAAGAAATCTGTTTGAGGTTTTCTTGACAAAGATACTTGAGTGGTTTGTTGTTTTCTTCTCCAGTTTATTTTACAGATGAGAAATTGAGGCAAATAGGGTTAACTGCTTTGCTCAGAATTGTAGAGAGCAAGAAAAGTATAAATTTAAACTCAGGTGTTTCTGACTCTTAGTCTAGTGCTGTATCCATTGCATCACCTATCTGCCCCTTGTTGCTTTTTAGGGGAAACTAATCCTTACGCAAAAAATGGACCTATTATACTATTATGGATTTATTTGGCAGTCTGGGGAAACTTATGGGTCCATTCTCAAAATAATATTTTTAAATTATTGGGGAGAGGTTAGTAAAAACAAAGATATTAAGTTGACAGATTCCCTGGAATCTGTCCCTGGATCCGTAAGAACCTATAATCTTGAGATAATTTGTTCTGCCCAATATTCTTTAACTAATATGATTTTAATGCTTGGGCCTCAGTTGAGTCATTTCTTCTTATGGGAATTATGAACATTCAGAATTTTGAACCTAAATTTATTTGAGAGAAGAGAACTCTGTAGCTATTTATAAGTTGAAAGTACAAAGGGATAATATAATTTAAATTATAATGCCCTCATCTTCTATAATTTTTTAGGGTCTTGGTATTTAGTGTTGAAAATGAATGATTAGAAAAATATAGTTCAGAAAACAGAAATTAAAACACATAAGCATTTCTTTAATATGATAGGCTTACTAGGAAGGTTTTGATGTTTCCTCTATGGCATAGTGGTGATCTTGAATTCGCCAAATATAAGGTATTGGAGTCTAAATTCCGGGAGCTCAAGATATAATCCATGTCCTCAAGTCAAATATCTATGAACCATTTAAATTAAGTTTTTAGAGAGACTTATAAAAAAATTGGTCAGAGGGTAATTACTTATTTGACCAGGAAAGCCATGGAGACTACTTAAGACACAGAATAATTAGATATATCTTAAGGGAGTATTCAGAGTGATGATAACTTTGGGGTCTTGAAAAGGCTTATGATATCAGAATTGCAATCCACTGAATTAAAACCTCTGTTTGCCAGAACTTGGGGGAAGCCGTGTGTGGTAATAGATCAGTCTCTGACCCAAGCGTCAGGAGACTAGTATTCTAGATTGTAAGATCTTAAAAATTTTTTTTAAACTTGCTGAACCTCAGTTTCTCCATCAGTAAAATGAGAGAATCAGATAAAATAATTCCTTAAGGTTCTTCCTATTTCTGAAAGTCTATGATTTTATATAATATAATAATGTCAGGAAACTATTTATGAAGTTTTAAAAGTTTTTGTTAATTATTGTTTTTATAAGCTTTATTACTGAAAGAGGAAAGTAAACAAATGCTTCAAATCTCCCTAATATGTAAGCAAATATGCCACAGGGGGGAAAAAACATTTATCCTCTTCTCACTGCCTGTTCCTTTCTCTCTAGGTTATAACTTCACTAAAAGCTTTTTTGGCCAACTGCCATGCTTTTATTATCTCTGTGATCTCTTTTGGACAGTAAACATATTCATTTAATTTATGTATCTATTTCTAAAGAAAACAATCACATTATATCTTTTAAGTGAGTTGCAATGGTTTTCTTTAAAAAATCTAGTGTCCATCTCTGATATTTTCTTAGTCTTACATACCTTAAATGCTCAAAAAATATTTGTTGATTGCACTATCTTTAATATTAAGATATTTTTATTCTGAAACTAGTTGATTTTTGTAAATTTTTAATTCATGCATTTATTCATTTATTCAACAAGTATTATTGAATACTTAATTGGAAGAATTATGTGATGTAGTAGTTCTCTTTCAAATACTATACTGGAAACTACCTAGCTGAGTGACCTTAGGCAAGTCACTTAACCCCATTGACTTAAATAAATAAAATTTAAAAAAACAAATGCTGTACTGGATGCCAAGAGATCAGGATTCTGTCTCTGACTCTGCTTATTATATGACCTTAAACAATTCAGGTTATCTCTCTGAGTCCTAGTAATACTGGGCTATAAATTGAGGGGATTGGATTGAATATTCTAGAAAGTTGCCTCTAGTTAGGCACAATGGGAGATATTGTGATAAATATTGTTTGAATGCAACTAAAGACATTTTGGGGTAGTTTTATGATGTGTCAATTTTCTTTTGCTTGTGGCACAGTATGATTTTTACAATGAAGAGAAATGAAATAAACCCCTATAAAGGTGGGAGATAAATACATGCAATTGCAAGTAAGACTCTACTTTGTGGTATACATAGCTCAAACTTGGGGTTCACTAAGTGTACCAAAACATATACTTTGAGGTTGCTAATAGTATATATGTATATATCTATATCTATATCTATATACATACATACATACATATATCTATATATATAAATAATAATTGGAGAGAGGAAGAGAGAAAACCTACTAGCTAACAGCTAGTATTTATTTATACATATATGTTTCATAAATATATATATATATCTTTATATATATAAGTACATACATACATACAGCACCTACTATATGCTAGATACTTTAAAATATCCCATTTGATTCTCACAACAGCCCTGGGAAGTAGATACTATTATTGTCTTCATTTTACAGCTGAGGAAATTGAGGCAAATAGAATGATCACATAACTAGTAAGTATCTGAGGTAGGATTTGAACACATTTCCTTACTCAAGGTCCAGCACACTATCCACTATGCCACCTGGTTGCTTCAACCTGTTGAATAGTGAAATGAGATTAATTTGTAAGAATTGCAGTTCATAAATAGGAAAGAGAATATGACATTTGAGAGTTGGTTGAAGGAAATGAGAGTGTTTAGCCTGGAGAAGACTTACAGTAACTATCTTCATGTATTTGAAAGACAATCACAGAGAAGGGAGAGGTTATTTGTTCTGCTTCTCTCCAGAGGAACAATGGAAGGAAGTTGCTTAAAGGCAGATTTCTTCTCAATATGAAGAAAAGCTTCCTAACAATTTGTATTGTCTAAAAGTACAATGGGACATCTCAGGAAGCCATAAGTTCCCCATCAGACAGAGGCTAGAGGACCAAGTAAGTACTTGTCAGGAACGTGATACAAGGTATCCTTGTCTTAAATATGGGTTGACTTGGGTATTTTCTAACTTTGAGATGTGATTTTCTGTGGAAACTATTCCCCAGAGAGGAATTCTGAACCCTGAACTGAAGTATTGAGGAAAGTTATGAAATCTCATGAAAGTCTTCAGAAATCACTGGGTTTTTTGTTTTTTGTTTTTTTTTTGGTTTATGATGATTCAAAGGTCCTAAGTGATGGTAAGCAGATTTGCCCAAGTGATCTGCAAAGTCTTTTTTTAGAATTTAATTTAATCATAAGGTGAAAACTACTACCTCCTTATATCATGAAAAAGGGGGTACGTAAGAGTACCTAACAACTAAATGAAATTCATCCCCCTTCCAAGACTGTTACTGACTCATTCCTTCTACAACAATAATAAAATTAAAATAAAATTTTAAAAATGTATAAAAGGGCAACTATTGTTGGCTGACTTTGAGATCCTGCCCACTCTCTTTTCAGGCTTTTCTTGTTCATCTAGTTAATTTCCTGTCTCCACTGGTTGCTCAAATGTCTTTCCCAGGCAAAGGGGATGAGATCAAAGTCTTGCCTTCTGTTCTCTTTCCCAGCTTAAGGAAGCCTACAAATCGGTCCCAGGTTTTGATTCTGTTCATGTCACCCAGTTTCGGTAAGTAACACAATAGGCTTCTGGATTGCATAATATCTATTGTCATTCTCCAGTGATTTTACAGAACTTGGTTAAGAAGTCATTCATTCAAATATTTATTTATTCATTTACACATTCACCCATATATATATATATATATATATATATATATGTATATACATTCATTTATCCATCAAGCATTTATTAAGCATCAAGCATTTATTAACCTGTGCTAAATGTTCAAAAGGATACAAAGACGTCTAAGACGTGGATCCTGCTATTATGAAACTCATCATCTCACAAATACAAACAATTATGATATATTACAAAATGGGAAAATCCATTAGTAGAGACACAGGGAAGTAAGGTATAAGATCACAATAAGTCTTGTGTGACATTGCAGTTTCCCTTGAGATTCACGCATGATTTCTGACCTATAGCTTGGAGAGTTAAATGCACTAAATATTTAACTTTACAGTCTCCCAAAGGATTTACATTTCATGCTTTTTAAAGCATCATTCATTTACTAACTGGGTGGCCTTGGGTAAGTCATTTAACTTTTCTATGCCTCAGTTTCCTCATTTATAAAATGAAAGAGATTGAATTACAATTATTTAGTCCTATATAGAAAGAGGTTTCATCAATCTTCTTACAACAGATATTAGAATTTGACCACACATACATATTCATGAATCCCTCTCCATTTCAACCTTATCATAAGAGATTGTAAATTTTGGTATGTAAATCTCTTTTCAATCTGACTCCAGTATATTATACTGTACTCACTTGATTCACTCTATATCCCAATAAACCATGTACCATTTCCCTCTTCTGTTATTTGCACCAATTGACCCCTATACCTAGAATTCAACACCTCTTTAAAGCTCTCTTAGAATTCCTAAATTCCTCTGGGAAGTCTATTTTGCCCTTCTCTCTTCCTCCCTATTCCCTTGTTAATATCCTCCCTGGGGAAATGACTTTGCAACTGTTTTGTATATATTATATATTGACTCATCTGTGTACATGTTTTTCTCAGTAAGAATAAGTTCTTTGTTATTAGGGACCATTTCAGTTTTGATTGTGAATCTTCATGGTCTGATATATAGTAGGTACTTAATACATACTTAGCAATTGAATTATTCTGCAAGCTAAAATACTCTTAGGACTGAACGATTCTTGATTAATTGCTAAAATAACTTTAAAAGAAAAGAAGGCAAATATGGGAATTTCCTAGAATATTTTAGTCAAATGGAAACTTCATTACAAGAAGAAAAACAGGTCATAGGAGCTAAGTGATTTGCTATTCAATTATGAGTTTTTTAAACACAGGAATTGGGTCAGGTCTACTTTTCTCTTTAAAGTTTCCACTACAAAGTTTATGGGTAATGATGTGGCACAATGAATAGAGTGCTGGGCCTGGAGTTTGGAAGACCTGAGCTCAAGTGCATACTCATATATGTACTAGCTGTGTGACCTTAGATGAGTCATTAAATCCCATTGGGCTCAGTTTTCTTCTCTATAAAATGAGCTGGGGAAGGAAATGGCAAATAACTCCAGTATCTTAGGGGTCATAAAAGAGTCAGACATGACTGAAATGACAAGTGACAACAACAACAATGCATATATTAATCATTTAACAAATAGTTGTTTAGGAAAATTGAATTGATGTACTCAATCTCACACAACTTGTTAATGGTACAATTGAGACGATAACCACAAGTCCTGAATATCCAACATGTTAGCATCTCTACCAGATTGCTTCAAAGACACATTAATTCAAAAGAAAGATTTCTTTGATTATAGAGTTTCTTCTTCAGGTCAGTAAAGATCCTGGAATAGTGTAGGTAGTCACTGAGTAGGGAAAATAAGTGAGATAAGAATTTAGCTGAACAATCCCAGTGACTATAGCTATTGATGACAATTCATCAACTAGGAATCCTGTCAGCTGGGGAAATTTTCTAATGAAAGGTACTGTCCTTTTGAGATAGACTGAAGACAAAAGAGAATCAGAAAGGTGAAAACCAAAAAACCAGAATATTCAAAAGAGACAGAGATTGGTGTGAAGACAGGTATCAAACACAGGGTCTATAGGTCAACCCAGTGCATGATCACATTAAAATGTGATTAGAAAACATCTAACAAAATAGATAAAAATACAATAAAAACCTAGATAATATACACTGTAAAACAGTCAATATGAGGCCTGCAGGGGTTTGTGATTATGATTTTGCTATTGTTTGTTCATTCATGTCTAATTATTCATGATCCCATTTGAGGTTTTGGTGGCAAAAATAATGGAATGGTTTGCCATTTTCTTCTCTACTCATTTTACAGATGAGAAAACTGAAGAAAACAGGGTAAAGTGACCTGCCTAAGGGCACATAGCTAGAAAGTTACTGAGACTAGATTTGAATTCAGTAGATGAGTTTTCCTGACTCCAGACAAGGCACTCTATCCACTGTAACGCCTAGCAATCATGTATGGATTAGTGGATCCTTTTTCTATAAGAGTTTGACACCTCTGGAAAAAGTTGTAAGCCAAGTATTAAACTTATTGATTATGAGCTGGAAGTCTAAAGATGGAAGCAACAAGGATCTTACAGGACAGAGAGACCTTTTGAGGAAGAAAAAGATTTGTCAGTCATATTAAAAGAGAGAAGATCTGAAAGAAGCCCTGGGGAGTAAGCAATATATCAATGACTTCTCCCAACTCTGAGTATCAGGGCATGTAAGAGAAGCAGCAGCTAGCCATGCAGAAAGTCCCTGGAGATGGAATTTAGGGAATCACAGGAATTTATATCTTCAGGAAGATAGTAGATTTCATCGAACACTAGAAGATGCATAGATAAAGAGAACTTTCTTAGTCATTAGGAGGATTCTAGAGGACAGAATGGAAAGCTTCCTTTTGCAGGGACAAATAGGGATTGAAGATGATTAGAATTGAATTTGTTATGGGTATTGGGGTGGGAAGGTCTCTTTTGAAGAAGTCAGCATGTGCTGCCTCTAAAGCCGGTCTTACCTGCCAATACCAGGCATTCTTCTAGTGAATATACAGGCCCTGGGGGGGGGCACTATGATGGCCACATGACCTTGGAGAGTGGAGGTTCAAGAGATAGGAGAAAGAAATGGTTGATTGAGTGATCAACATTCTACTAGAGTAAAGGAAGCATCTTCTCTGTGGAGAGGAACTATATTCTTCTAAATATGAGTACTTGAGACAAATGAATACCAAGTCACCTTATCCTAGCTCCAATTTGATTTAATTTTACTGCATTTTCTGTTTCACATTGGTTGTTCTTTCCATGTGATTCTTCTAGGGAAGGAAGCATTATTGTTGGATATGAAATCATCGGTTCTAGCAGCACATCTGAGCTTTTAGATGTTGTCATGCAGGCCTCTGGGAAGGCGAAATCAAGCCTTAAAAAGTACTATCCAATAGAAGAAAATTCTTTTAGAGTGTTTGGAAAAGGTAACACTATTTCTCAGTCTTCTGTGCAGCCGTTTGCTTTTTTTGTTCATGGAAATCAAAGAGCTGGAAGGGATCCTAAAGGCTATATAGTCACCCTCACTTGACTTGTCCATGGTCACACATCATACTTTTTACATAAAAGATATGAGTTCTATTGCAGCTCATAGAAACATAAGAAGATAACACCTTACAATTGTGTGGTATTTTTTCATTCATTCATTCATTCAACAAATATTTATTAAAGGCCTCCTGTGGAAGTGTCCCAAGATTCCACATTCCCCAGTATAGCAGGGAACCAGATTAAAATGTAATTAGAAAATATTTACCAAAATAAAAAATTACAATAAAACATAGATAATATCACATTTTAAAACTAAGTCACTATGCATCCCATAGGTATCCTTATGTATATATCAATCCCCCTCCCCTTTTTTCAGTTGAATTTGACACTTAATGTCATGCTTTCAATGAGCTCCTTGAGCCAGATGCTGCTCTTGGTTAGATTAGGAGGACTCACGCTTTCTAGATTCCACTGACTCATTCAGATATTTGTGCTCATTGATGTGCTGTTTATCTCTCATGCATAAGAATTATGGTGTCATTGGAAGCTGTGGTTGGAATGATTGCACAATGCGACAGGGCTATGGGTCAAGAGGAAACCATGTTGAGGATATTTAACTTTCCTTCTTTCCCAGGAGATGAATGAACTAAATTTGAACCAAAGCAATTCACTCTTTTTCCCAGGACCCTTCAGTGTTTGTCACTTGAACTTGTACTTTTCTCCATCCCAGATTTGTCTTATCTTTTCTGTCTCTACTAAAGAAAATAAGTAGTTGGATATGAATGAGATCTGGAAAGGGGCATGGTATATTGAAAAGGAAAATGAATCTAGAAAGAGAAAATGAGAGTTCAAATCCTAGCTCTGCCACTCACTATATGATGTTGGGCATGTGACTTCATTTTACTTATTAGTCTCAGTTTTCCCATCTGTAAAATAAGGGGGTTAAACTACTAGACCTTGGGGATCTGGTTCCACTTCCATATCTATGGATAATTAGGTAGATACAGTGCCGGTCCTGGAGTAAGGGCGATCTAAGTTCAAATCTGATCTCAGGCACTTACTATCTTCGTGAGTCTAAGCTTATCATTTAACCCTATTTGCTTCAGTTTTCTCACCTGGAAAATAAGGTAGAAAAGGAAATGGCAAATCACTGTAGTGTTTTTGATTAGGGTCATGTAGAGTCAGACACAACTAAAAACAACTTAACAAGAACAACTACAACAAGGCTTAACTAGTTGTCTTATTGTTGTCTCATCTGAGCATTGTTGTTTTATCTGCTCCTAAAAATATCAAAGTAACCACCCATGTTATCACTATTAGTTAGTTTTATTTCTTTCAGTCTTAAAATATTTGGATTTTCAAAAAAAAATACCTTTATTAAATGTAAAAAGTCAAGAAGAGGTCATGTGAGGGCAATAGGATATGGCATAGGTAAATGGAAAGAAAAAGGAGTATTAGGGAAGGAATCTAATGCCTAGATGTAGGAAAAATCCGAAGGTGGGTAAGGCAGTAGAGAACTGGAAACTCAGTGTGAGTAAGTAGTGTGGTATAGAACCTAAAATTCTTCGATATTATTGTTGGCAAGTTTAAAAAAGTATTCAGAACTATGGAGATGATTTTGGCAGTAGTAGTGGTGAGTTGTTTCTGTCATGTCTGACTCTAAATGGAATTTCTCAACAAAGCTACTGTGGTGGTTTGCCATTTCCTTCTCCAACTCATTTTATAGATGAGCAAATTGAGACAAACAGCAGTGACGTGCCTAGAGCCACACAGCTAGAAAGTGTCTGAGACTAGATTTAAACTCAAGATAATGAGACTTTCTGACTTCAGGCCCAACACTCTTATTTACTATATCACTTAGCTACCCTAACAATTAAAGCTAGCCAAAAGTAGAATGAGCTGCCTCAGGAGGTAGCGAGGCTCATCCCCAGTAAAACTCTTCAATTAAAGACTAGACAACCACTTGTCTTGGACACTGTAGAAAAGACTCCTGGATAGCTATGATTTGAACTAGAAGACTTATGAGGGTCTCTTCTGATTCTGAACATTATATGATCACACCAAATGGATCAGTGTTGATGCTTACTCTTATTATGGAAAAACAACATGGAAGAAAGAAAGGGATCCACTGTAATTATTGTTCTTTCAGTTTATCCATGACTCCATTTGAAATTTTCTAGGAAAAGATACTGGGGCTGTTTTCCATTTCCTTTTCCAATTCATTTTACACATGAGGAAACTAAAGTAAACAGGGTTAGGTGACTTGCCCCAGGTCACACAGCTACTAAATGTCTTATCCCCATTTGAATTCAGGAAGATGTCTTCCTGACTCCAGATCTGCCTCTGGCTATATAGTTTTGAAAACAAGAGTCAGCTTGCAGGGGGCTTGAATTCATTTGGTCACCAAACATTTTGGTTCCAGTTTTCCTCTTGCCTTTCCCACTCTTGTTTGTTTCTGTTTTTGTCCAGCTGAGTGTGACAGCATCGTCTTTGGATTTGGTTCTGAGAATGATGAATACACCCTTCCCTGCAGCCCAGGCTACATGGGAAACATCACTGCCAGATGTCACTCTTCGGCATGGAAAGTGGTCAAGGAAACGTGTGTGCCCCCTCAGCTGGAGGAACTGAGGAAGGTCAAGTATTTCCACATAATGGGGCTTATCCTAGGTTTGGGTTACATCACTGAACAGCCCTCAGAGAATGTGACAACTCTGTACTCAGCAGGGGGCTCAAAATAATTTGGCTAATTCAATGAGCAGTTATAATTAGGTTCCAGGCATTGTGGATACGACAAATATGAAAAGGGTCCTTGAAGAACTTGCATTCTGAGACAAGTAAATCCACTTTAGGGTCCTTCTGCATAGTGGGCTTAGCATAAAGCAACAACTTATTGTGGCAACTGAGGTTATAATACAGAAAACCTAGGGCCTGGAATCAGGAAGATTTGAGTTTAAAATTCATCAGAAGACACTTGTGACCTTGGGTAAATCATTTAAACTCTGTTTGTTTCAGGGTCTCCAACTGTAAAATGGGCATAATAATAGGTAGGTTTGTTCTATAAGGACCAAAAGGGATACTATTTTTAAAGAGCTTTTAGCATAACGGTTGTCACATTGGTGCAGGTTGGAAGGTGAGGGAATTCCAAACTTGACAGGAGATCACCAGCAAAGCAGATAGTCAGAAATCCTGAATCTCATACCAACTAAAGATAGGGATGAAGCCTAGTTGCAGCATGCAAACCTGGAGTCAGGAATATTTGACTGCAAATTCCAGAAACTTACCAGCTGTGCGATCCTAAGTAAGTCACTTAGTTGCTATAAGCCTCAGTTTCATCAACCATATAAAAAGGACAAAACCTTAGTCCAGTGGATGGCACATCTTTCTTCCCCTTCTACTTCATATCCTTGCCACTCTGAAACATTGGTGTTACTATAGACAAGGACAAAGAACTTGAGATGACTGTCTTTATTATGTTTGTATCTCTTTCCATGCCCAGCAGAAGGTTTTTTTCAAACAAGTGCTTAATGAATGGTTACATGAATGAAGGACTAGGTTGAGAAGATAGTCAAGAAACAAGAGAACAACAAAGAGTTAAAGAGGCAACAAAAATTTTTTTTTTCTTCCACTCTACTCACCAGTCCTACCCCCACCCACTTCCCATTGGGGAAGGAGGGAAGTAGAAAGAAAAAAAATGCTTGGTTCTTGAAAAGAAGTAATTTATGATTAGACAGAAAACCCAATATTTAACACACTAGGGCTATCTTGATAATGAACCAAACTTTTCTTGTGAGGTTTCTTTTATAAAGTGACTGGAGAAGTTATTCTTGAATGAGACCTACAATTGCACTCAGATAAGGGATTACATTTGATTAACCTAGAAGAGGTGGAGGCAGGGCTAAGAAATGACCTTGACACAGTTCAAAGTTCAATGTCTAATGGAGAATAAATGACTCTGCTACCAAAGGGGAAGAGGAAACTGGTGAGTACAAGATCTGGATTCCTTTGAGTGGTTTTAATTGACTGGAAGGGAGCACCTCTTCATACCAGTTAACCATGACTCAGTGGCCATAGAAATGGGCAAGATTGATAAACCAATGAACTAAATAAAACTTGGCCAAACACCAAGGAAACACAAATAGGCTCTCATAACAAATTGTTTTGTATCTTTCTATTTCTTTTATGTTGCCCTGTTGTCTATGAGCTTCAAGAAAGCAGAGATTTTATATTATCTAAATTTTGTCCCTACTCCCACCATCTAATTCAGTTTTTTGCATATAATAGGGCTGAATAAGTATTTCAAAAGTGGTGGTACTGAACTAAGTTGAATTGAATTAGATTAGGTAATTATCAACATGAAAACCTAAAAGTAGGATGATAATAAAAATGACACATTTGCATGATTCTTGAAATCATATAAACCATTTTCTTTGTGATGAAAATAGTAGATTATAAGCCCAGTGAGGGAAGAGACTATTTCTTAAGTATGTGTGTGTAAGTATATAATTTCTATCCTTTGATTTGCTCTTTGTAGGTCCGTAAAAAATTCCTATTTAAAGGGATTCAGTTTTTTGTTGATGGCAGTCAACAAATCTCATGGACCTCAAATACCGAATATGTTCATCTTATTTTCTAAAACTTTGACCTTTTTCTAGAATATCAGTGCAACTAAAGGCAATATCACTGAGGAACAGGTGTCTACCATAATGCAAGAACTTTCCACCATCATTCAAAAAAGTCCATCTACCACAGCTGGAAGCTTGGGATCCATAGTCTCAGTCATGAGAATTATTTCATCTCTGTCATTCTCCAGCCATGTCCAATTCTCAGCTCCAACAACAAAGGTATTTGGCAATGCTTACCAGAAATAGTCATTTAAGTGGGGAGAACTGAAAATTATTCAACAAGCTGTAACAACCACCTAAAGGAATCACAGCAAAGCTGACTACTTCCTTCAACACAGGGAAAGAATTCAAAATTTAAACTCTGGGACTTGGAAATGAGCTAGAACTAGCTTTAAGTTGGCTGCTAATACAACAAATGTCAAAGAGAGTTAGAATCATCATTCTATATGAAGACAAGCTTGGTTGAGAGGGCAGAATGCTGTAAGTCAGGAAGACCTAGGTTCAAATCCTACCTCTGACATTTACTATCTTTGTGGCTTTGTACAACTTACTTTATCTGTCTGAGTCTCATTGTACTGATAGCAGAAGAATGAATCAAAGAAGAAAGGACAATAGAAAAATAAAAATTCATGCCTGACAAAAAATAATTTACCTAAATTCTATATTTGTACAACTTGTGTTCATTTCCTGGAATGATGTCAGGAGGGCTATGGAAGCAGTGTGCCTCCAAAACATTGCAATCAAAGACACAACTAGATTAGCAATCTAACAGGCTTAAAAGAAAGGGGCAATACAGAGGCAATGGTTATAAGCAGGAGAGAGAAACATTTGGGGATTGAAAGGGAGAAGTCAATTTGTGCAAATCTGAAAGAGAGGAGAAAGAATGTGTGGAAATCAGATGCTTCAGTCTTATCCCTTCAGCCCCAGAAAAAGCCAGAATGTGCACAGCATGTATTCCCAATTAGCAAGGATTTTTGTTATCTTAACTGCAGTAAATATGGAAACATGAATAAATACAAACTGAAACATTAATAAAAAGATCACAAATTCAGTCTCTCTGTTGTTAGTAAGATGAGTACAATATGGGAAAAGGATTTAAAGACCCACCTTAATCAGTCAGTTATGGTCTGAGTAATGTGACAGTCACAACTGCAGCAACATGATGTGTGCATGTGGGTGACTCTCCCTGTATGCATCTCCCCTCTGTTTGTATGTCCCCTCTTTCATATCTGCTGAAGCTCTAGGGTATTCATAAGAGACCTAGAGTCATTAGCCCTGAATATATTTCTTTGATTTGGTGATGTCAATCATCCAACTCAAAGTTTTTGATGTACATATCAAGGAAGTTAATTTGAGTTGATGAATTTTATGGCATGTGCAATAGTTCTGGTTTTCCCTCAAATATGGCCCCTCGTGATGGCCACTGTTATCTCCCTTAGCTATGCCTTTCCTCTGAGTATTATTTTCAAAGACAAAACTAAGGTAAGAAAATTTGGGCTTTTCCCCTGAGTCCAAAACATAGAGGATTTTAGCAGTCCTTATAATCCTTCAACTAAAGAACAAAGTTTAGCACCCAGTTAACAAGAATGATTAACCAAAATAGAAAGGTACTTGATTGCAAATCTGGAGTAAGTTCCTCCACTACCCCAACTTGATCTCTCTAAACAGAACAGTTAAATATGGCATCAAATTGAGGTCAACTAGTTTGTGCAGCTTGCCCCAGGCATAGTTAGAGGCACTTGTCATGGGCGCTGCAATTCCTAGTCATAGCTTTGACAATTTTTTGTTCATTTTTCATGTACTTGCAATGGTTCTCCTTGTTCCTTCATAATATGAATTTTCTCACTTTGTATTTCAGAATTTCCTAAGTGTAGCTGACCACCTCCTTAATTCCACAGCCTTAAGTAACTGGACTGTGTTGCTGCGGGAAGAACGGAAGGCCAGTTCAGAATTGCTACAGACACTGGAAGACATTAGCATTCTGGTTCCTTCTAAAATTATGCCGCTGATGTTTTCAGGAAAATTCCTTAATTGGAATGGAACTCTAGTAACAGCAAGCCAGAAACAGGAGGGTTACACCTATAAGACAGAACTCTCATGGGAAAACACTTCTATACCCATCAGAGGGACATTGTTAATAGGCAAAGACCAATTCCAGAAATCCCTTCCCCAGACTATCATCAGTATGGCCTCTCTAACTCTGGGAAGCTTACTAACCAGCACCTCAAAGAAAAATGCCATAGTTAATGGGCCAGTGATATCAGCCATTATCCCAAACTATTCCCTAGAAGAACTCTTCCTGATTTTTTCTAAGATAGACTCCAATCTGAGCAAGCCATACTGTGTATTTTGGGATTTTAGACACTTGGAATGGAATGAGGCTGGCTGCCAACTGTTGAATGAAACTCAGGACACTGTGATGTGTAGATGTACCCACCTGACTTCCTTCTCCATGCTGATGTCACCCTATGTCCCTCCTACTATTATTCCTGTGGTAAAATGGATCACTTATGTTGGTCTCAGTGTGTCCATTGTAAGCTTGGTCCTCTGCCTAGTGATTGAGGCTATGTTCTGGAATCAGGTCAAGAAAAACCAAACCTCCCATACCCGCCACATTTGCATGGTGAATGTAGCTCTGTCTCTTTTGATAGCTGACATTTGGTTTATCATTGCAGCTAATTTTGATGACCAGAAAAATGCCTCAGGAATTTGTATAGCTGCTGTTTTTTTCACTCACTTTTTCTATCTTTCTTTATTCTTTTGGATGTTGACATTAGGCATTTTGATGGTCTATCGAATAGTTCTGGTTTTCCATCACATGACTATGCCTACCATGATGGCCACGGGCTTCTCCCTTAGTTATGGCTGTCCTCTTCTTATAACCATTATCACCATTGCTGCCACTCAACCAAGCAATAACTACCGAAGGAGAGATATGTGCTGGCTCAACTGGTCAGAGAATGCCAAACCTCTTTTAGCCTTTGTTGTTCCAGCTCTGACCATCGTGGTTGTGAATCTTATGGTTGTGCTGGTGGTCATGTTTAAACTGCGGAGGCCTACCATTGGAGAAAAGCTGAGCCGGGAAGACAAGATAATCGTCATTCGTATTGGAAGGACAATGATCATTCTAACACCCTTGCTAGGGCTCACTTGGGGATTTGGTATAGGAACAATGGTGGATAGTCAAACTCTGGCTTGGCATATTATATTTGCCCTGCTCAATGCATTTCAGGTAAGAACAACAATAGTATATTTCAGCTATAAGAATCCTATTATAATCATACTTTAATAGGAACCATAAGGGGTAAAGCTATGGAAGTAAGAAGCATAGCTTCAACTGGCCACTCAGGCCACCTTTTGATACCTCAAATACCCCAAAAAAGTGTTTTTTAAAGGAGAAATTGATGGTAAAAACATTTAAGAATACCTCTTGCTCTCACTGTCAAATAGGAAATTCCATCATCTCCAGTAATCCATTTCCAGAACCATTACATATTCAGGAGGTTCTCCTATAAATCTAACTTAAATCTTTCCTCCTGCTGATTAAGTATACTTACCTTGATTTGGTTGCTTTTTCTTTGTTGAAATAGACTTTTTTGTGTACTTCTTATATCATCTTTTTCCTGAGCTTTTTTCTTGCTAAGAAAATGCACATAATTTTTTAAAAAGCAAACTATTTAAGGTCGATGAAAAGTGCTGTATTGGATTCTTGCTTTCCACTCTACACAATCTCCAAACTTTCTCTTTCTCACTTAAATTGTGGAATATAGCACTGAAAACTGAGGTGTAAAATGAGGGGATCTTCTTTATAAAAACCTTTACCATGGAAACAAGGCAACAGAAAGGAAATCAAAGATAAATTATGTAATTTAGGAGTGGGAAGAACTTTTCAATTCCTGGGGTATGATTCTTAGGCAGTCAACTATATGAATTGTATGGGGGGTGGGAGATGTCCCTAAAAATTCAATTCTTTAATTCAATATTTCCGAAGTGCCTACTATGTGTAATGTACCATTTCATCTCTGACAGGTCTCCTATCACTGAAGCTGGACCATAATTAAAAGCATTAGCCAGTTCCTCTCCATCTTCCTCCTTCTCTAAAATATTAGTATAAATTTGGGTTGATTGTTGGCCTTTAAAATTTTACTTAGGGCAAGTTTGGTTGGCAAGGAACCTGAAGGGAGGTAGTTTCAAATGTGTCAAAAGGTAAAGGTTTGTAGAACACGTAAAGGTAATTGCCAAGCAACATTTCCAGATGCATTGTTTCTTGGATTGATAGTGTTGGGATTCTAAGACTATGGGACTATAAATTTCAGAATAGTTGACAATCTGCATCAGTTGAAAGAACTTGTTCATCCTGGTGTTCTCTATAATTCTCTATCAATGAAATCATAGGCCCAGTCAGCCCCATTCAATTATTATCCTATATTTACAGGTCTATGCCAGGCTCTAGGAAAGATATAAAGATAATAAAAAGATACTAGATAGGATTTGAAAATTAGCAGGGGAAGATAACATATATACACATAATTATAATATGAAATTAATCACTATATATAAAAGTAGGAATGGTAATGGATATATATATATCAGAGTACTAATTGAGATTGAACACCTCTCTACCCAAGTATAGTATCTGATCAAAGAAAGCAAAGATCCAAGAGAACTGAGGGAGATCAAATCTTATAGGTCTTTAAAAGTCTGTATAGGGAAAAGTAAGGAATTATGCTTGTTATCTTTTTATTTTCTAGGGATTTTTCATCTTATGTTTTGGAATGCTTTTTGATAGTAAGGTATGTGTATACTTTCTTTTTTCTCTCCACCCCTTCACTCTTTTCCATTATCATCCAAAGTCAACCTGCCATCCTGGGTCTCAAGATCCTCATTTGGAAAATTGTAAGATTGAACTATATGATTTCTTAGGTCCTTCCTAACTCCAACAATCCTAACATTAGATACTATATAACTTAGCTGAGGCTCAAAAGAACTCAATAGAACCCACTAATTACACTATCATTTTTTATTAGTGGTCAGTCTTTTTCAGTCATGTTCAACTAATTGTGACCCCATATGTGGTTTTCTTGGCAAACATACTGGAGTGATTTGCTATTTCCTTCTCCAGGTCATTTTATAGATAAAGAGATTGGCAAAAAGAGTTAAGTGACTTGCCCACATCTACTAAGTGTCTAGACCAGATTTGAACTCAAGAATCTGAATCTTCCTGACTCCCGTTCTATTCATTGTAGCAACTAACTGCAATATAATTTATAACCATTAATAACCATTTATAACACAATTTTTTGAAAATACTCAAATCAAGAAAACATTATACAAAATGACCAAAACAATATAAATTGAAAGAACATCAAAAATCAAAACTAATTAGAATGATCGGGCTTGGCTCTCTCAGAAGAGATATGAATCACTGATTTATAGATTCATATAGAAAGACCTTATCAGTCTTTCATATTACTGATGAGGAAACTGAAGTTCAGAAATAGTATATGACTTGCTCAATTCAGACAATAAATAAATGGTTAAATTATATCTTTCTGATTCCCAATTCATTACTCTTATTCCTTATTGAGACTATATCTCCTTTCCTTCTTTGCACAGATGGGATCCTAAGGGTGTACAACTTTGTATACAATGTGATATTTGGTTAATGTGTTGGGTCTCTTAGTTTCCTGAATATCTTCCTCCCCTCTCCCTTACTTTATGTTAATTTTTATATTTAAAAAATGACTCTGGAAGGAGAATATTTTGGGAAGTGGATAATAATAGAAAAACAAAATATATCTATTAACATTTATAAAAGATATGAAAATGACTACCCATAAAGGTCTATCTACCTTTATGCAGAGAAATTCTTCCCCATTACTTAATCCTACCTCTGGTATTTGCTCTCTATGTGACTTTGGGGAAGTGTCAACTTAGTTAGGACTCCAGTTTCATCATCTGTAAAGTAAGGAAGTTTGATTAGATGTCATACAAGATTCTGTCTCTAGATTTATGATCCTGTTTCTACTCAAAAACTATGAAAGTGGAGCAGCAACTAACAAGTACTAGCAATTATATGTGCGAATATTTGGTCTTAAATCTTCTTTGTTGCCCTCTTAGGTCCGCCAACTTCTATTTAAAAAACTGTTTCCAATAAGTTCTTCACCAATGCAGCCAATGAAGGTAACTTCTGATAATGATAAATAATTGCAGGAAGGGTTGTATTAGAAGGATCCTTATATAATCAGTCATGGAAATTTCTTTTGAAGAGAAGTGTCCAGTATGGAGTCATGAAAAGTCATTCATTTAGTAATTATAATAACTTAAATGTATGTCTTGAATAAGATAAGGTATGCAACATGATTTGCAACCTTAAAGTTCTATAAAACATTAATTATTATTATATTAATACATATAAACCCATTATATTTGATTTCAGTCTGGCAATATAAGTAAATAATATTATTTTGGTTGTGTCTAACTCTTCATAACCCTCTTTGGCATTTTCTTGGAAAAAATATTGGAGTGGTTTGCCATTTCTTTTTCCAGATCACTTTACAAATAAGGAAATTGAAGCAAACAGGGTAAAAGTGACTTTCTCAGGGTCACACAGCAACTAAGTGTAATAGGCTAGATTATAATTCAGGAAGATAAATCTTCCTTATCCTGGGTCCTGCTCTCTATCCACTGTGTACCTAGCTACCACATTACTAAATATTAGTTGTATTTAAATATTAATATATTTATATATAAATTATATATTAATATAATAAATATTAGTTGTTTTATGTTATAATAATATAATTAAATGTTAATTATTATTATATGCACAATAATAGGCTCCTTAATAATTAGATTAAAAAGTCCATATGTGTCAGTCATTTAACTTTGGACAAATCAGTTACTTTTGCTGATTCAATTTCCTCCTCTGTAAAATCAGCAATAATAATGTTTATTACCACTAGTTGATATTGTGAAACTCAAATGAGATAATATATACAAAATGTTTTGTAAATCTTAAAACATTGTGTGTGTGTGTGTGTGTGTGTGTGTGTGTGTCTGAGGATTTTTGCATCTTTCACTTTTTAAAAGCATTTGAATTTTTCTGAATATTTAAACTATAACATCTGAATAAAATCAATTTCACTTAAGTCACCAACTGACTTAATACCTACTGTCCAGGCTTAGGAGCAGACTCTTTTTATTCTTACCTTGTGTCTTCTTCTCTATATTTTCCTTAGTCCATTCTCCTTCCTCAGAAAAGTAAGGAGATGGTCTTGATAATTCACTGTCTCAAAAAAAAAACCCCAACCAAACTGCCTAGATTTCCTGACCAGTGCCGGTCCTACTTAACAGATTTTTTTTATTATTGAAGACTGAAAAGTTCTTTATTGAAACACAAGGTTCCAATTTCACCCTTTGCCAGCTGAACAAAATACTTAGAAATAAACATATTTGTTTGGGGTTTGGGGTTTTTTACTCTGACTTTGAAATCTGCCCTTGAGAAATTAAGACCCATCTCTTCTATCCTTGAGCCTGATTGTTAAAGTGAGAAATTTCCAATGTTTCATGCAAATCAATGAACCCAATTAACTACATGGAAGCCTACATAAGCCTTTGTAGCTTTGTTGTTACTTTTAGAAAAAAACTAAAAAAATTCTTTTTTCCACTCTTGCTAAATGACAGTAAAAAAATTACCATTGATGCTAGGCATCATTTTCAAATCCCTTGTTCTAGAAAAGGAAGGAACTTAGTAGGAAGAGCAGAGAATTAGGATACAGAGATAACAGGGCCTTAGATTTAGAAGTAGAAGTTAACTTAGAGGCTATCTAGTCCAAGATGTTTTCATGGTTTACTTAATATGTTTTCATGAAAGTGCTATTAAAGAGGATGCTTTTAGCTGATGATAGGTATACAGTCAAGTGACTAGTTTCAGAATCCCAAATGACAATTTTAAAAAATAATGTCTAGCAAATAAAAATAAAATATTAAAAGTACTGACAAATGTACTGTCAAAAATATAAAAGTGTCTGAAAACTCTCTTAATAGTGTATAAGTATTCTCTGGATGTAGTGAAGCAAGGTTTATTGCATCATAAAGAAAAATATTTCCTAGAGTTCTCTAGAACTAAATAATATAGGAGACAATTTATAAATAATGTTATTTATTGATATAAAAACAGACCATACAAAGAATTTTATAAATTTATTTTTTCCAAATTTGTTTTTTATAACCTTTTTCTAGTAAGTATAAAAACTCAAGGACACACTTAGGAGAATACATTTAGGCATTTAATGTCTCAAAAAGAAGTAATGTGCAATAGAGATGTAGTAAAAAATCATTAATCGTTACAAGTGTAAAGCAATACTAACATAGTATCATTAACAAGTTCTCTTTCTCCTCTTCCTTCTCTGTTTCCTCATCTTCTTTCAAAGAAGGAGAAGAGAAAGAATAAGAGGAAGGCAGAGACAAAGGAAGATAAAAGGAGAAAAAGAAAAGAAATAGAGAAAGAGGAGAAGGAAGAGAAGTAGAAGGATAAGGATGACAAGAGAAAAAAAGTAAATATTATTTTTAAAATGCTGTTTTCTTTTTCTTTTGCAGAGTACAACAGATCTAGCAGTGGGACCCAAATCCCCAAAGACATTTAACCCATTACACCAAAAAGGTGAGTTCAAATAATAACCCCCGAGTTTTTAAAGGGAGAAATGGTGAGGGCAAGGATGTACATCAAAAGTATCCTGCAAATAAAATAAAAAAAAACATCCCTGAATATACAGAATCATAAAATTTGAGAATTACAGTGCTCTCAGAGAACATCTTGTCCAAATTCCCTGTATAACAAAACTGACAAGTGTCCATTTAACTTCTGTAAAAAGAACTCCAAAGAGAAGGAAATCCTATTGCTCACTTCTTAAGGCAGTCCATTTCATTTCAGGAAAGACATTTTTTAGGAAGTCTTTTTTCCCCCTCCTGACATTGATCCTAAATTTTCCCCTTTGCAATTCTTACTCTCTATTCCTAAAATCTATGATTCTCAAAGCAGCGTAAGATCCCTTTAGCTCTCTCAGCTATCATATCTATTGACTCCTGTTGAATCTAAAGTCTTCTAAAATCCCAGATCTTCCCCTCCCCACCAGGATCTTCTATTAAGTATCTAGTATTTTCTAGGTATTTAGTTAAATGCTGTTTATTCTAAGAAAGATAAAAGAATGTTTCCTCTCTAAGGAGTTTAGTATAATGGTGGAAACAACAAACAGAAAACTGGGTACAGAATAACAACTGTCAAATCCTTATAAAGTTGAGGGTATCACAGCTGAAACTACATTCCTGCCTTCTAGATATGATTTTAGATATGAATGGATGGAAAGAGAGAGATAGACAGAGAGAAAAAAATGGACACATACACACATGTGCATAACACACATGCACACACATGTATACATTATAGGTATATATGTGTGTACATGCATATAAGTGTATAATACATATACATGTATGATTGCAACTTTCCAATCATGTGCAACACTTCATTACCCTATTTGGGGTTTTCTTGGAAAAGATACAGTAATGGTTTGCCATTTCCTTCTTAAATTCATTTTATAGATAAGGAAATGAGGCATATGGGGTTAAAATGACTTACTCAAGGTCATACAGCTAGGGAATTTCTGAGATTTGAATTCAGGAAGCTGAATCTTTCCAATCTTATATACAGCATGCTCTCCATCATGGCATCTAGTTGCCTCAGATGTTTATATACATATATATGTATGCATTCACACACATAAAATATCGATAGGTGATAGAAATAGATACAGAAATACTATGCTAAAAAGTTTTGGGAGCTTCTGTAGTATGATGACTTTTATATATATGTTGGATTTACCTAAGATATTAGGATAAAGCTGATATTTTTACCTTTAAAATAATTTTACTGATATATTTTATTTTTAGAGTACCTATATTTTATAAAATATACCCTTTCCTATGCTTCTTCCCAGAGCACTATCCCAAATAACAAAAAAGTAAATAAATATTGGGGGAGGACAGTTTTGTAAAGCTCAGCAGAATATTATAAATTTTGGCATTATATGCAGTTTTCCACATCCTTAGTTCCCTATCTTTTCCAAAATAAGAAGGGAAGTGCCTTCTCATGATTCTTGTAGCTTGGTCATTGCTATCTTTACAAAAGCTAGACTACCTAAGGGGCTTGATTGACTCAATGACTTGCCTGGTTATTAAGGATTCTCTTGAAATTCAAGGTTAAGATAATGATGGCAGGAAAGAACTCTGGGGGATGTGATCCACAGAGAAATTGAAAGGTGTCTACTCTGGGATATGAACAAGTTATATTTTTAACATGTTATGATTCTATTCCTTATTAGAGATTCCTATAAATGCTACCTGAAATCTTTTAGGAAAGAAGAGTCCTATAAAATCACATGATAAACTATGCCAGTTTGGACATCATTCTCTCCAAGTCAGAACTGGTTTGAATATCTAGATCAATGTTAAATTCAATAAAAATTGTTTCTGGCAAATTTGAACCTAAATTATAGAATATATTATTAGTATTAGCATTAATTTTTTCTTTGATAAAATTTTTCTTTAATAGAAGAGGAAACTGAGGAACAGGTAGTACAAGTACCTTGTCCAGGGCCTCAAAAAAGTAGGAAGTATTATTAAAGGTAGGACTTGAATGCAGGTTCTCTTATTTCTTTCCATATAACTTTGGCCAAATTATTTGTCCTTATTCCTCATTTTCCTTATCCACAAAGTGAGAGTAATATGTATAATACCTACCTGAAGAAGGTTTTTGAGAATATTATATAGTAACACATGTCAAATGTTTTCCAAATCAAAGTGCTTTATAAAGGTCTGTTAATTACTGACACTAAGTCTGTGAATTTTGAGCTATAAGATAAAAATGCAGACCTACTCTCACCAAAGTTTCTTTTTTTAATGAACTTTTAAAAAATTTAAATTAATTAATTAATTTTTGAATTTTACAATTTTTCCCCTAATCTCACTTCCCTCCCCCCACCCCCCACAGAAAGCAGTCTGTTAGATTTTACATTGCTTCTATGCTATACATTGATCTAAGTTGCATATGTTGAGAAAGAAATCATATCCTTAAGGAAAAAAATACAATATGAGAGATAAGTAAAATTACATAATAAGATAATTTTTTACATTAAAGGTAATAGTCTTTGGTCTTTGTTTAAACTTTCAAACTCCACAATTCTTTCTGTGGATACAGATGGCATTCTCCGTCACAGATACCCCCAAATTGTCTCTAGTTCACCAAAGTTTCTTAAGTAAGTGTTAGAGGTAAAATCAGACTTATGAAAAGTATTAAATGCTATTTATTCTACTTGACCTCATTTCCTTATAAAGTCAGAAAATATCTTCGATATCTATAGACATAGGTGATAGCTATAAATATTGACATTGACATAGATATAGACAACTAACCTTTATACTCAAAAGATAAGTGCCAGTCACATCAGTATTTATCTGTATATGGAGTTGGCACTTACTGGCAAAACATTTTATTCATAACTATCCTTAATATTTGCTCAAAATTCACCTTCACAACCATGAAAAAAATACTGTTGGCTTTTTCAGTGCATTTCAGCCTGTTGTGTGCTCATGAGGTTAAATAATTTGCTTGTCTTCTCTTTCAGGCACATATACATTTTCTGTTATAGAAGAGTCTACAAGTGACATTATGCTCACTCACTTTTTATCATCTGAATGATACTGGGGAATGCAAAATCTAATAAGAATCATTCTGCATAACTTAACATTTTCAACTAAATGTCAGGAGAGAAATTACACCTGGCATTAGGTGACTTCTATGATATTATTGATAGTTATGTTAGATTATGAGGTTGAGGCCCAAGACAAGGAGACCACAGATGGTCTGCCAATGCCCTATTTATCTTCAATTAGGTACCTATTTTTCCTCTCTGGCATGATGATTGATTAAGGATCACAGCCTGAAAAAGGAAGATTATCTTTTGATGACACAGAGGGACAGAATTCATATCATTTAGGGCTCTCTTACTTTGTCTTGGAAATGTCTTTAAAATGGAGATCCTAACTTCAAAATTAATCTCATATGCCCGGGACTGACATGTTAGCCATGAAGAAAAAAACTAGGACAAAGAGATGAGTCTGCACTTCCTCTTAGAAGGCAATTGAGCTAAGTATCACCATCCCCAATGCACACACACACACACACACACACACACACACACACACACACACACACAGAATTTCATAATGCCTTTTCATATAATGGTATCTGCCACAGCCATAATTGTGGATGGAGCTATATATCACATGCTCATCTTATCCCCCAGATGAATGTAAGTTTCTTGAGAGTAGGGGCTGTCTCATTTTTGACTTTGTCATACAGGGGTATATATATATATATATATATATATATATATATATATATATATATATAGACAATAAATGTTGAAATAATTATATGAAAAAATGGAAGTGAAGACTACCTAGACTACCCCATATAATTAGACACCATTCCTTGCTCCCTAGTACCTCGAATCCATAGTTGTGACCAGTCTTACATTTTATGCCAATAATAACCATCTTCCTATTTACTTACCATAAATCACTCTCTCACCATGAAATAGTGGCACATTAACTCTTTGCACATGTCTTAATTTTTCCTTACCTCTGTAATTCTAGCCATTTCTTGTAGTAGTCCTTGAATTCTATTACTGACTTGATGAATTAGCCGAATAGGTAAGATCATTAATCTTTGTGGCTCTCAATGAGTAGAATTATAAAACTAAATGAGTCTTTAGTGATTATCTGATCTAACTCCCTCATTTTATAGAGAAAAAAACTGAGATCCAGAAGCCATCACTAGTAAGATTTCCATCTTTTGGTTTCCAACTCTTAAGATCATAGGTCTAGAGCTGAAAGAGACACTAGTATCCATCTAATCCTACCCTCTCATTTTTTCAGAAGAAGAACATGAGTGTCACATCCAAGATCACACAGGTAGAGAATCAAATACAAGAGTCAGGCCTTCATCTGACTTGAACTAAAGTCCACAGCTTCCCTTTCAGTGGACCCTGATGTTTCTTCTGTTTCTACTTTACCACATGCAAAAGAAGATATATATATATATATATATATATATATATATACATATATACATATATATATATATTTATATACATATATACATATATATAATATTTATATATATTACACACACACACTGATTGTTAAGGACATTCTAGCTCCTAAATTATAATTTTAGGATGCTCTAATGTGTTAAATTGTTCACACAACCCCTATTCAAGTTATTGGTATTTGGTGAATAAAATATACTTTCTATTCATTCTCCCTATGATGTTAGCAAGCAGATAGTCTCAAATCAGTTCCCATGAAATTTTAAAAAATATTTTGATAATGTGTTTTAATATAATCGTCCTTTGTAATTAAATTCATTTTATCTATTAAAAATTAATCTAAAGAAAGACGGGTTGTTGTAATAATAATGTTTGTCTTTCATTTTTGAAAAAGACCATGGCATCAGGGAAGTGATGCCATGATTGGATTTCTGTGGAGTGGGGGTTGTACTAAATCACCAGCCTTAGTTTCTCCTGCAGAGCCATCTGGGTTCAGTGACCAGATATGAATCAGGATGACTGGAGATGACCCTGGATGCAAAGCAATTAGGGTTAAGCTATGTGAGAAAAGTCACAGAGGTAAAAAGAATCAAGTATTTGAGGCTGGATTCAAACTCCCATCCTCCTGACTCCAAGGCCAGTGCTCAATCCACTGACCCCCCCCCCCAGCTGTAAATATAGACCAAAAACACAGAAAAGCTTAAGGCATAGAGAATAAAAAATGACAAGAATATAAATTATTGTTCAATTGTGTTCATTTCTTTGCGACTCCATGAACTTTGTCCATGGGGTTTGCTTGGCAAAGTCACTAGATTGGTTAGCACTTCCTTCTCCAATGTGCCCCCATTTTATAGATGAGAAACTGAGGCAAATAGGGATTAAATGACTGTGCTCAGAGTCACATAGCTAAGGAAGTATGTGAGACTGAATTTGTTCAAAGATCTTCTTTCTAGTCCCAGTGCTCCATCCACTGCTCTGCCAAGCTTCCCAGCATATAACAATATAAATACAATATATTTATATGTAAGGAAACTGCTATTTAATGAAATTCAGCCTCTTTGACTGTACTTCTTTCCAGTGGCCCAAAATAGAATTTTTTTGGGGGGTGATTCCTTTAAATTCAGTTTGACAAAAAGTGTCTACTATGTGCAAGTTAGAGTCATGAGAGGTTAGAAAACTGACCTCAGAGCCAGGAATACCTTTTAATGCTCTGAGTTATAGTAGATTAGAAATTGCCAAGAACGTGACTAAGCTTCACTGGCAGAGCAAGTTCTTCAGCTGGGAGATTCTTTCTTCAATGAAATCAAAGATCTGGTAGGTATCTTCCATTCCCATACCCTATGAATATATTGGCAAAAGTTAAAAACAGTATCATCCCTCAAGAATTTACATACAACTAGAATTTATATCCTAGTTTTTCAATCTTTTTTTATTTTTAATAGTTAAAAATCATTTCAATTTAACAGAGTTATCATAACTGTTTTTATTTTTGTCATTCATTTTTTTTTTTTTACTCTTCAGGGAATAGAGTTCTGGACCTGGAGTCAGGAAGACATGAGTTCAGATTTAGCTCCAGGTTCTTAGTATTTCTGTAATGGCTGATCAAGTCATTTGACTTCTATTAGTTTTTTCAACTGTAAAATGGAGATAATAGTAACTACCTCAAAGAAGTGTTTGGAGGTTCAAATAAGATTCAAATAACCGCTTCTTCCATTCTTTGAGAAATAAACAATATGATACCCATTATATATTGGAAGTCATGAAAAACACATTTCCAAATTAGTCATGTTGCAAAAAATTAAAAAGCAAGAAAAATAAAGTCAAATGATAAGCCTCAAGCTGCACTCAGAACTCAGCACTCTCTCTCTCTGGAGGTGGATAGCATTTTTTTTCATCATGAGTCTTTTAAAATTTTCTTGGATTGTTGTATTGATCAGAGCAGTCAAATCTTTCATAGTTCATCATCATTATCATATTGCTGTTATTGTGTACAATATTCTTCAGGTTCTGTTCATACCACTTTGGATCCATTTATAAATCTTTCCAGATTCTTCTGAAATTACTCCCCTCATCATTTCTTATAGCATAATTGTATTCCATTACAATCATATACCACAACTTGTCCAGTCATTCCTGACTTAATGGAAATTTCCTCAATATCCATTTCTTTGCCATTACAAAAAGAATAAATATTTTTTATATAGAAGTCCTTTTCTGTTTTCTTTGATCCCTTTGGTATACAAATTTATATACTATTCTTGAAACTAAATATTAACAAAGTTATATACAAAGTTATAGCACCAGAACACATGTAGTACTTACAGATATAAAAAAGTAGAGTAAGACTCCAAGGGCTTATACAAATGAAATGAGAAGAAAAAGATAATTTGATTTATATAATTATGGAACTAAATGGAGAAAAGCTAATTATTTCCCATTCTCTTATATCTTTGTGAGTTAGCATCACTATTATTGTTGTTCAATTGTATCAGTTGTATCTGACTCTTCAAAGCCTCATTTAGGGTTTTCTTGGCACAGATCCTGGAGTGGTTGGCCTTTTCCTTCCCTAGCTCATTTTACAAGTGAGCAAACTGAGGCGAATAGGGTGAAGTAACTTGCTTACCATCACACAGCTAAAAAATGCCTGAGACCAAACTTAAACTTAGGAAGATGAGTTTTCCTGATTTCCGGCCCAAGATTGTATCCATGATACCATCCAGCTGCCCTGGGACAGCATCAGAGAAGCATAAAATGTAAGAAAGAACTAGAATGATCTTCAGTGTTCATGGAATCCAACTTCCTTTTTATAAAAACAATGAAACTGAAGATCAAAAAAGAAATAAATAACTTATCCAAAATCAAACAGCTAATTCTTACAGTACTAAATTTAGAACTGTCCCTTCCCTTCCAATTCTTTGTCATCACTGCTTCTGAGGAAGAAATCACTGTGACAGAATATTAAGTTAAAAGTATATTAAGAGATGCAGAAGCCCTCATTTGCTAGATGGAGATCTTAACCTGGGGGTTCTGTTCTGATCCTTGAAATAACTTAAAAGGTGTTAAGGGTGAGGAAAGAACTTGGAAGATATCAAATACAGATTTTCCCCCCTTAGAACAAAATTAAACGAGCCTAGTTCAGTTTTCTTAACTGCTATTCTTATTTCATGGCTGTCATCCTGATTTCCATCAAACAGAAACACATACTGTAGTATGTCTTTCTAATGCCATTCTGTATTTTTTTTTGTGGTATCAATTTTGCTAGAATAACCCAGGTTAGAGACCTAAGAGGGATCCAGGTTATACACTGCTCTGCAGTGTTTTGCCTTGTCAAGCATTGAAATAAGAGATATTTGTAACAAAATCAGTTTTTTCAGATGTGGAAGTGGCTCTTTTTAGGACAGTTAATTTATTTGTATTTTTCAGTTTCTTATTGGAAGTCACTCACAGAGAAATGAATGGTCACACTACTAAGGGGCTATGGATAGATGTGAATCTTGGTTAATGCTTAGGATACCAGCCCAAGTCTCAGGAACTCAGATGTTCTTTCATTGTCCTGTAATTACCCATCTTAAACTATAGGGGGAGAACTCTACCAAGAAATTAGAGCATGGGTAGAAAAGGCTTCTGGTTGCTGCTAGAGGATTTGGAATCTTTTCTTAAGCAACTAAGAATGATTTGTTAATCCCACTAATCGAATTAGGAGCAACCCAGATTGTTGCTGTTTTGCTCTTTATAATGAGAAGGATTAGGGAGTTGAGAACATAATGACTCCCATTTCAGGATGGCAAACAGAAGGTTTGATTTACTGAGCTCATGTCAGAGGCTGCCAGGGAGTACCAGGAAACTATGCCTTTGGGGGTTCTAAGCAAAGCAGGAATGAGACTATCTTCTGTCATGAGTTTCCACCTGTCAGGGAAAAAACCCAGTGTTTTGTTTGATTTTCAGCTGAGTTAAAGGAATCATATATGAGTGCAGCATGTCAGTTTTTCCAACCCCTGGTCCAAAAACTGATTTGAAAGATAGTCTATCTTCAGAAACTATCGCTAGAGTTTTTTCCAGGACAACCTAACAAGAGTGGAATATTTCATCTGATTCAGGCTGCTGCACTTTTGGGGAAGAAAAACCAATCTTTCAAACCTGTTCTGTGTCTAGAGTCCTGAAATAAATCAGAAGCAGAAGAGAAAACAGAAATCTAGGGGTCCTGACTCCTATTTCTGAGTTTCAGCAAGGGGAAGACTTGCTTTGCTTGGTCACATCAGTTCAGTCTGGACTCAGTCAATCTTGGATTAAATCTTGGACTTAACCCTTATTGCTTAGGTTTTGGAAGGGCAATACAAGTAGATGACAGAATATGTGGGCCTTGCAGACAAAACCTAGGAATATTTGTTTGTCTGAAAATATCTTCCCAAGGAAGCACCCTTGACATGTGAAATTGTCAGTAATAAATAATAATAATAATAATAATAATAATACCAATAATAGTAGCTAGCATTTATAGGGAAGCTGGATGACAAATGGATATAGTGTGCTAGACATGTAATCAGGAAGAGTCGTCTTCCTTAGTTCAAAGCTGGTCTCATATGCTTACCAGTTGAATGGCCCTGAGCAAATTATTTAACCCTATTTTCCTTAGTTTCTCCATCTGTAATATGATGGAGAAGAGGAAATGACCAACTGTTTCAGTATCTTTGCCAAGAAAACCACAATTGAGATTTCAAAGAGTCAGTAATAACTGAAAAAAAACTGAACAGAACCTACATTTATAAAAAAAAAAACTTAATGCTTTGCAAGATACTTTCCAAATATTACTTCATTTTATCTTCACATATGGAAGGTAAGCTATTAATATACTAATTTTACAGCTGAGGAAATTGGGGCAGGCAGAGGTTAGATGACTTCCCCAGGGTTCTCACCACTACTAAGAATCTGATTCCAGATTTGAATTCAGTCTTTCTGAGTCTAAGTTCAGCATTCAATATACTGTCACAATAGTTTAATGATTGGGCTGTGTCGTTTCCTTTTAAAATGAAAATATACTTTTTAAAAAAAGTATTAAATTTTGAATGAATATTTTCATGAATAAGGAATAAACCCATAAGATTTAAAACTGAAAGTTGTCTAGCACAACAACTTGATTTTATAGATGAACCAACATCCCCAAAAAGGAAAGTTACTCACCCAAGACCTTTCCATCTCCCTATCTGCTTCCCTACTGAAATCACCTTTGATCTACTCTATGTATATCTTGTATGTATCTAGCTATCTATACTGACTCCCTCATTAGAATGTAAGCTCATTGAGGGCAGGGATTTTTCTTTCCTTTTGGACCTTTCTTTATATTTTCAGAGCTTAGTACAGTGTCAGATATATAGTAAGTGCTTAATAGATGCTTATTGACTGCTTGAGACATTCATCTGCCAATGTAAGCTATGGTCCCCAGGGAAGACAGCAAGTCCCATCTGTGGAACCGAGGTGATTGGAAGATGTTAGCCAATAGTCAGAGATATATTGACCATCTTGCTGGAGAAGAAGACATAGGAGGCAGGAATACAGAAGCCAGTAAATGAGACTAGAAATAATATGATTTCCATCTTGCAATGGGCAAAGGAGAGTTTCAGGAATGAGAACTGTGGAAGGTATCAACTCAGAAGAGTAAGTGGAAATACTAGCTGAAAGTTGCACAAAACAAGCAAATCTATAATCTCAATCATTCCTGGCAGAACCATAGCCCACCATAGAAAAGCTAATTTATTCTAAAGTACTTAGAGGAGAGAGATTGTTTACCAGTGAATATTATCACTTTAATGGACTCATCTACAAACTCTATTATCTATTTGCACTAATCTATAAATAAAGTTGATTTTGCATCAAGCCTAGACAGTTTATATCCTTGTAAGAGTAGTTAACGATGACACTTGGTGGGAGGTGAAGTATCAGTTACAAACTTCCCTAATAGCCATCTATTCCTATTCATACCCAAATAAAGAAGCTTTGCTAAAATATATTCCAAGAATCCTCATCAAATTTCTTCTCAAAGACTTCTAATCAAGAAAAACATATTGATTTCTTAGAAAACACTTGACTTATAAAAAAGTTTAATTTTTTAAAAGGATTTTTGCTTGATATTAAGCCTAAACCCATTTTGTTCTGCAACCTCCACTCAAAGCTTTTGGGTTCCTCCCTTTGGGGCCAAACAAAACACTTCTTTTTTTCCTTTTTTAGGTTTTTTTTGCAAGGCAAATGGGGTTAAGTGGCTTGCCCAAGGTCACACAGTTAGATAATTATTAAATGTCTGAGGCTGGATTTGAACTCAGGTACTCCTGACTCCAGGGCCAGTACTCTATCCACTGCACCACCTAGCCGACCCCAAACAAAACACTTCTAATCTCCCTCTCACATTATATATTATTTCAAATACTCATAGAAAAATCTCATATTACCTGGATGGAGACAATGAACCAGAGGAATGATAGATTCCTATGATATAGCTAGGCCTTTCCTCAGGAAAAAAAGCCTCTGACATAAAGTTGACAGAAGTGTCATTAACTTGACTTACTTCTATGGGGGTAATGGAGGCTTCTTCCTGAGACATGACTCTAGAGAAAAGTGGAATAACAAGACCACATGAATTGCTAAGATGCCATCTTGCTTGGCAGGTGTCCTGGTTAAAAGTCTGCCAACAACAACCCCTAGGACACACAACAAACTGTATGCCAATAACCCCTTTGAAATTTCAACCTGTTGCTTGAAATAAGAGCAAAATGACAGCCTCCATCTGAAGTGTTGTCAAGTGACACATTGGTTCAGTGCAGAAGGTTAACTCATTCTTTATCCATAACCACTTCATTCAACAAGGCAAAACCCAGACAGCTATGAATTCTGTGACATTTGGTTGGGTAATGCCAAGGACAACTATGAACTGCATGGAAAGATTGTCTGGTGTAGGTGATAATGTGACCTTGTCTTTCCTCAAGGACATTTAAAGAAGGCCCTTTCTGTCTGCTATCTCAGATAACTGGAAAATTTGTGCAGAGAAAATAAAGATTTACAATCATATGAGATAAGAAATCTATAAATCTAAGGGCTTGATCATTTCTAAACTTCACATTTGGAATTTTAAAAATCTGAAGCAAAATAAATTGTTTATGAAATACAGTTTGCTCTGGCACAAAGAATGAGTATAAGAGATTATAAGAAAGTGGTGGTGACACCATTCCCATTGATTCTGATCTTTCTGGAAATTAGTCTACTTACAAAGTTTTCAACAGGGGCGGCTAGGTGGCGCAGTGAATAGAGCATAGGCCTTGGAGTCAGGAGGACTTGAGTTCAAAAATGACCTCAGACACTTGATGATTACCTAGCTGTGTGGCCTTGGGCAAGCCACTTAACTTCATTGCCTTGAAGAATCTAAAAAGCAAAACAAAACAAAGTTTTCTGGATGGTAGACACCTGCCAAAGGGGTTAAAAGATTTCATAATCACTCATTCATGGTTTCTTAAGTTCTATAATTCTATGCTTTTATTATGCCTGGTAAAATGGCAAGCCATTACTTTTTTGGACATCAAATCTCTCCAATAGCCTATAGAATTTATTAGTGAAATTTTGACAAATAAGAGAAAGAGTTGGAACTCTCTCAAATAGATTTCCAGGCATTTCCAGAATACAGGTAAAAGATAGACTCTTACTTCAGAATATCATTTATTCATTATTCATTCACGGAGAGGCAATATGATACAATGGAGTATGCCCTAGGAGTCCGTAGCTTCTGGCTTCCAGTCCTGCCCTGAACTCTACTATCTATATTACTATAGGCAAATCACGTAACCTTTCAATATCCCCAGACAACTCTAAAACTGAGCTGCCTAACTGCATGTTATACCCCCAAATGTGAGTATAATCAGAAGAGAAGATCATTTTCATAATAAAAATTTCTCATTTAGCAAAATCAAACTCTTTCAGTGTTCACCTAAAGCCATATAAAATATAATTGAATCCACAAATTCCATTGATTTCATAGGCAAATAGGTAACTCAGTGAGAGACTATAATGCTGTTCCTGAGTCAAAAAGATTCGTCTGGCCTCAGATGATGGTTTTGTGACCTTGGAAAAATCACCGAACCTTATTTGCCTTAGTTTCCTCATCTGTAAAATGCAAAGGAGAGGGAAATGGCAAACTGATACTTTTGCAAAAAAAATTCCAAACGAAGTCACAAAGAGTTTTACACAACTGAAATGACTGAACAATAACAGCTACAAAATAATCATAAGATCTTCAAGTCACCTTCTCTTTCATCTTCTAAAATGGAAAGGGAAAGGTCAGAAATAAATTTTTTCTCCCATCTCTTCCTTGTCTTTTCTTTATCTTATACATGTCTTCTTTATTCCAATGGTGAAGATTCTGATTTTATTTCAAATCTGATAACAAGAAAATGCATTATATAAACAGATTATATAAATGAACCAATGGAATTGTCTAGTACAGACAAAGAAAATGAGAATTGGCTATAAAGTAATAATAGTTTTTTAACAAAAAATATACTTCTGCATCCAAATGAATACTGTCCCTTTCAAAGTTGCCTCCTCAAGTTCACATAATAATTCAAACAATGTTTTCATGACTCAAAACAATTTTTGGAGCTCCTATTTGGGAATTGCCCTCCTTCGATCAAATTTATCAGCACATGACCACATAAGAAATTCAATCTCATTATTGTATAGACTTACTTCATGTATCTTTGGTAATTTGTTTTCAAAGTAAAATAGAATTTTCAGCTTAGTCACCAATCTTCTTCACCAAACTTGACTTCAAATGGCTTTTTGCATAAGTTTAAATCAATCCTCCAAGGATGAAGATTTATAAGCAATGATGATATTTAAAAAATTGGATCTAAAGGCAATTCCAAGGGGAAAATTTCCAAAATGTCTTCAGCAATGGCAGCTTTTTTGCTATAAGAGGGGTTTTCCATTGGAGACTACTTTAAAGTACAAATTTAGTAATATACATGAGAATTCATGTAAGCTGTCATATGTCTGTTAAAAAGGAAAGGTAGTCTGACTTCATATACATTATATAATAGGTAACACCAAGTACAAGTATTCACATACAAGATGGCAGCTAAGTGACACAGTAGATAGAATATCAGGTCTGTGGTCAGGAAGATTCATCTTCCTGAGATCAAATTTGACCTCAGATTCTTGCTAGCTGTGTGATCCTGGACAAGTTACTTTAACTCTGTTTGCCTCAGGTTTCTCATCTGTAAAATGAGTTTGGAGAAGAAAATGGTAAACCATTCCAGTATCTTTGCCCAAAAAAATCTCAAGTGGGGTCAGCAAAACGTGGACACAACTGAATAACAAATGTGTCAAGTACCACCCATATGTAAAACTGTATACTTTATTTTCCAAAGTGACCAAACTTTGTTGATGAGAGTACTGGCAGGTTTAGCAAGAGTTTATTTCTTTGGGATTTTCAAATAGATATCATAAATGACTTGCCAGGGCCAGAATATGGCTTTCTCCAGGGTCTATGGTGGATTAACTAGGACAGCATCCCATTAATGGAATATAAAACTCAAAGCTTTTAAATCAGAACCTATTATGGGAAATCTTATACAATTAAGCGGAAAAATCTTTACCAGGTACTTGGAAAATAATTTTTACAGTTATTAGCCAGATAAGCAACTAATTCCTGTCTTTCTTACTAAAATAAAGTTTCAAGCATCATTCTATTTTTGGGTTGACAATTCTATCATGTTACTCATTGGCCTCTGATTTGTGAATCATTTGTCCTGTTTCCTATCATCAGTTTTGCTACTGATAATTCCCCTTTCTGTGGCCTTTAAGATTGGCAAAGCACTTTCCCAATAATCCTTTGAGAAGTAAGAAGAATGAGTTTTATTTTTTCTTCATTTTACAACTCTTAGGCTTAGACAAGTAGAGACTTTTTTTTGTCTTCACTGAGGTAGTAAGTCTTAGGACCAGGATTGATACTTAGATCTCTTGCCTTCAGTTCCAGTGGATTTTTTTTATTATATCACTTTTCTACTGTCTCTATGTCACATATATTATGCTATTGTTCCTTGGTTTCTTCTTTTTTTGTGGAACAATAACACAAGATAAATGATTATTAAATAACACATTATTGGGGAGAGCTCTGATTTTGCTCAAAAATTTACTCTAGCTAGATCATCTTATTTAGGTGGAATTATATCCCTACCCAACTAGGAAAAAACCTTACAAATAGATTCTAGTCTGGTGAAATCTGGTTGATTTTAGTCAGCCAGGTCTGAGTAAAGGTGGATTTCATTTGTTTAGACTGCCCTAAGTAGGAAAATTCTGAATAAGAGATAAGTCTCTTTGACCAAGACTGAATGATGAGAGTCACATTCCCTAGCCCCTCTTTAGAATAAACCCACCTTTCATTATAATATTCATTATTTCATTAATTGTTAATCAATCAGAGTTGATTGTCACCCTCAGGAATACCCACTCTTTCAAGGGCATGGAAGTATTGAATAGATTCCATGAAGGATATCAGCACTTGAGAATTTTATTGACTCTTTTTATTATCTGCTAGCATAACTATAAAGTTATTAATTACCCAGAAATTGTTAGTTTCATATGTCACAAATAGTAACTTTCTTCCTTCTCATCACATAATATTTCCTCTTCCATCTCTGCGTTATTGACAGGAAGTCCCCCTTGGAAAGCATTTAGAAAGTATCCTCTCCTTGCTTCCACTTTTTGGAATCCTTAGTTACTTTCAGATCTCAGTTCAATTCTTCTATATTCTCAGCTGCTAGTGTATAGCAAACACTCATAAATGTGAGTGCTTTACATTTTTTTCTTATATACTTCTATGCATATATATATATATATATATATATATTATTTTCCTCAATAAAATGTAAGTTCCTTCAGGAAACAGATCATTTCATCTTTGTATCTTTAACACTTAGCAACACATTGCCTGATACATAATAGCTCGTTAGTAAATGCTAATTCATTTGAATGTTGGAATTCTTTAAGGATCTGTGATTTCTCAGCTTAGGGAACTCTTAGTTTGGAAACTGCTTCCACTAGCAGCCCATCAATGATTTAGACAAGTCCTAGAGATTTCTCTAAGGTTATGAATTACTTGGTTTCATAGTCTTTAAACCCAAGAATTTGAAATCAGAATTTTAAACCCAAGTCTTCCTGAGACCAGAACTCTATCCAGTTTAGCACAATGTGAATTCTTTTGCATGTGTCATCTCTAATATTTTTTTTCTTCTGGTAGGTGACTCCAAACTCAGCTCCACTTATGCTTAGCATATTTTAATCATTACTGATAACTCCTTCCTGTCTCAACTTCTAGACTTCATTGGTTTTGCTCTTATTTTTTTCAAGAGAATTGTATATCCATGATGAGATACCTCTGATAATAGTTCATGAAAGAAACATCTTCTAACAAGCAGCACTTGACATGCATTGTTCACATACAAACAAAGATCTTTGTCAGTCTGGCATCTACTTTCAGCTCTTCAAAGAGGGAGGCGGCTTCATGAGTTGCCAAGTATATCTGAAAAGAAGAGTTAAAGAAGCAAAGAAAGAAAAAGCAGCCTATAATAGAGGGTAGGGAAAAACCAAACTGGAGCAAAACTTCAAACTTTTTGAATACAGTTATCCCTTCCACATCATAGAGGGTCAGATGCAAGACATCCTCATGGTCTGGAATATCTGTGTAAATTTTGGGGAGGTTTCCCTTCCTACCAGAGAAGAAATATGAATTGATATGGTATTATAAGATAAAATATGCTGTTATAATACATTACTATGCATAAATTTTATGAATGTCTGAGTTTCTAACTTTTCTGTGTTGTCTGTTGTCCTTCATATGTCATCTACAGCTTCTACAACCCCCCCCAAAAAATTCCCATTTAGTTTCTTATTCCAATCTAACATATAGCAAAAGCATGGTGGGAAAGTCATAATGTGGAAGGAAAAACTATAAAGAAAATTTTATGGTTACAATCACTTTACTACTGGTGAAACACCAGAACCAGATAGCTGCCCCAGCTCTAAACTATAGGATCCTATGAAGAATAGTAAAAATAATCATAAGTCAAATGTTCAATTAATTCCTAAGTATAATTTACCTCTGAGAGGATCTGCATTAGTCAATCAGCAATAATGAAAAGCAATCAAGTTGCTTTTCCCTGGTTTTGCCTCATCTGAGTGAAGTTAAATTTATTGAAATGTTAAAGGGAAAACATGAAGGAACATAGATTCTTTATTCCATATGAGTCCTGGGTAATGAGGTATTGGGGCACAGAGGGAAGCACTGCATTTAGAGTGTGAGAACTCTGGTTCAAATCTTCCCTCTTCCATGTACTCTCTATATGGCCCTGAGCAAACCATTATGTTTTCAAAATATAGAGGGTTGGCTACTCCCGAGGAATAAGAGATCAGTATTAAAAGCAATAAATAGGGACAGGGAATTGCTAGGTTCATATTTGTCCTTTGGACCTATTCTCACCAGCCTGGTCTTGTAAGTCCCTGACCCTCCTACTATAGCATAGAATAACTGTATAGAGCTTTTGATCAGCTATGATGGATTTTTGCTTGGCAAATTCTCAGTTCTCTTTTTCTTTATTTCCTGGTCTTTAGTTTTGTCTTTCCCCAATTTCCCCCCCCCCCCCAAAGGGAAGAGCCTTGGAATCTCTTCCTCCCAAGTACCTCTGCCTCAAATATAGGCTTCCCTATAAAAAAACAAAGAAGTTACAAGAATTGATTCACTTGGCATAGGAGGGAATATATTCAGAAATGAAACTGAAAGAAGAAACAAAAAAATATGAGGAATGCAGAGAAGCACAGAAATACTTAAATGAACTTTTGCAACATGAAGTAACTAGAGAAGTAATATAATGACCACAATCATGCAAATGGGATGAAGGAAAAAAAGAAAACAGTAGAAAATAAATACTGCAAAATTATAAATAACAAGCATGACTCCCAAGAAGGGATATAAAAAGAAACCTCATAAATAACCTCCAAACTCATAAATAAAGGTGGCAGGAACATTGGAACATTGGAACATTGCACATTATTAACAGATTTTTAATGGATTAGTTGAATATAAGGGGACATTTAGGCAAAAAGCAAAAGATAACAATACAGATTTATTTTCTAAAACAACAATAAAGTCATTTTTAAAGCTAATTTAACTGTGGATGTGTTAAATGATATGTAAAAATAACTTCCACTTGTCTTCTATTCAAATATGAAGTAAATTAGCAACATTTCTCTACAAGAACTTTATCATAGTGAATGTTTTTGGTCTATAGATAGGAAAAATGACATTCTGTCATTTAGTAACTGTGAGACTGAGCAACTATTCACTTTCATTCTTTCAATCTCAGTTTTATAAGATTGCAGAATTTGGGAACTAGAGGCATTGCAGTGGTCATCTAGTGCAAATGTTATATGAAAAAGAACTCCCACCCTTACTTCTACTCCCCCCATACATACTGTAAAATAATTGTCCAGTCTCTGCTTGAAGACCTCCTAGATGGATTGGGGCTGATCACTTTGATCATTCCATTATTGGACAGCTCTAATTGTTAAGAAGTTGTTTTTTCCTCCCTAACATCATGCCTAATTTTGCCTCGTTCCAACTTTCAACATTTTATTTTTGCCCTCTGAGACCAAATAGAATAAACTAAAATTTTTATTCTATATGACAGTTCTTCAAATTATTGAAGACAATTATCAGCCCTGGCAATCATCCTCCTTTTCCCTTCCCTCACCCTTAGCCTTCTTTTCTCCAGGTTAAACATGCCCCTTTCTCTATCCTTTTACCTTTGTTTTCATTGAGAAATCTCTAGCTCATCAATGGTTTCTTAAACAGTGGCATCCAGAACTGAACACTATACTTCAGTGTGATCATTTATTCCATCTTTAAAATGAGAGGATATGATTAAACAAATTTATAGTGTCTTATCTTTAAAATTCTTAGTTCTATGGCTTTATATGAAATAAGATACAAAAATAATAGTAGTAAAAACTGGAAAATTGTTGAAAACTGTCTTTTGTGTCTATATCTGGCCCCTCTGGTAATTATTCTGTTTCTTCTCTCAAAGTCTTGCTTTTAGCTAGCAGACAGTATCAGAAAACAAATGGACTAATTGCTTCTGACAAATGTGTTGAAAGTTGTTAAAATATAGATTACTTCTAGGTATTTACTCTTAGGTATACTTGCATTTTATTAGAAGGTTCTAAAAGACTCAAAAGTTTTGAAGATGGAAAGAATGAATTTTTTAATGATGGGATCAGTGCTGGTGAAGAAGAAGATAGTTGTGAGATGGAGGTTTCATAATGATACCCTTCAAATTGTACCAAGAAGACCATTTCTAGCTCTAGCTCTTCATACAGATATATATGATGGGAAATGACTTGATCTAGAAGCTGAAATAGGGATAAGAAATGAGGAGTGTTAACCAGAGTGGGACTGGCTTCTGAGCTGTGAATAGCCAGAACAAACAGAGCAGACTAGAGATAAGAGTCAAGGATCAAATAGAAGTTTAATTAATTTGAGTGAGAAAAATGACACATGTAAATGGAAGTCCTTCTGAGGGGGAGGACCTATCTTGTTGGGGGGAAAGGAAGAATTTATATACATGAATCACAAGTGGGTTGGATCATGACATAATCATTTTTAAATCTTGAGTTGCTGTTCCCATGTGTGGAATACCTGGATTTCAACTGGTGGAAATAGTTGATTGTCTCAAGTCTTGGGATTATTCTGTGACAGGAACAGGAATGTAGATTTGAGAGCATGTCAAGAGATATGATAAATGTTAGCTCTCAGGTCCCTGGAAAATCGGGGGAACTAAAATCATAAATCCCACAGTGAATACCTGGTGCTTGTCAAAGCAATATACTTTACCAGAGTTTAAGTTCACCCAAAGGGCAAAAGATTGTTGCTATACCAGTTTCAGGGCATGGTCTGTTTGGCTGGGCCCAGTTATTGGAAACAGGGTATCTCCAAAATATTTTGACAAGATTCTATATTGACTTTTGTGTCTGCTTTGATCTTCAACAAGTCGCTTAATTTTGCTAGGTCTCATTTACTCATCTGTGTCTCCATTTTTCTATTACCTCCTCCAACCTATATCCACCCCAAATTTTTGAATAGACAAGACTCTTGGTAGTGTTGAATGACATCCACAACATATACCCATCAAATTCTCATGATGGTCAGGGAACTTGGCAATCACCACTCATGTTTTTCCCTCCAGTAAGAAGATGCAAAAAAGTCAGATACTCCAAGTCCACCAAGAAAATATCCAACTACATTCTAGAACTGTCTCCAAAATTGGGGAAAGAATAAGATAGTATTAGTAGCAGTGAACTCTCATCAAATATTACATGATTACAGAGGAATTGAAGATACAAAAGATAAGAAAAAAGACTATGCTACAGTTGATAATATCACTGATAATTACATGCAAACTCTTCTTAGATTTCTCAATGAACAAATACTTTGAAAATAGAGTATGAATTCTGAGATTGACTAGCTACAGAGTATTACTATTACTATGATGGCTAGATGTGATTTCATTGTTATAGCAAACTCCTAGTGAGAAAAATGCAGTTCAGCAACTGTGCTGATATATTAGTTGAGAGAAATTAATATTATAAGATTATATCAATAATTAATTTTTCGTTGTGATCCATCCTTTCCCTTTCTGTCTTCTGTAAAGTTCCAACTCCCATTAAGTTCACACAGTCTCTGAAGGACATGACTGATTGATGAAATTATCCCTAACCCTAAAGGAACATGCTTATCAATTTTGGGCCAGCCCCATACTGAACTAGGAGACCTAATTTCTCTTTAGAGTGTAAGTAGATTCTAATCTAGATGAGCTCTTACCCTGAGAAAAGGAACCCCTGTCCTTGATTTCCTCCATTAGAGTTTTGGGTTACTTAGCTTATGAAGGAGAAGACCATTCAGAGAGGTCCATGGAAATGGTTTCCTCTGCTCAGATTGCTGGAGGTTACTAAGTGTCATGATCAAGCCATGTTTTCAGTAGGAGCAGCTTAAGATTTTTAGCCCACCTCCTCATTAATTGTCTTCCAATCAAGGTTGATTTCCATGTTTCAGGAGAATTCCCTTTTGGAAAGGTATCTCCCCTGGAAAGTTTGGCTACCAAGAGAATTGGCTATCTATTTATTGATTGCTGGGTAGTTTAATTAACAAATTGTTATTAATTACTCAGAATTATCTCTCAGGGGCAGCTAGGTGGTGCAGTGAATAGAGCACTGGCCCTGGAGTCAGGAGAACCTGAGTTCAAATCAGGCCTCAGACACTTGATAATTACCTTTGGCAAGTCTCTTAACCCCCCTGCCTTGTAAAAACTTAAAAAACCAAAAAAAAAAAACCCCAAGAAATTATCTCTCAGGGTTTTCATTTATTTTAGAGGATTGGCATAGGGCACAGAGATTATCTTAAAGAAATGGTATGGGAAACAGATTAAGTTCTTAAACTGACAAAGCCAGAATGTATCAAAGGTGGTACTTGAACTCAAGTCATACTATTCACTATGTCAATTAATAAATCCACTTATTAAATGACTTTAGTGTTAAGCATTGTGTGAGACTCTGGAAATATCATCACAAAAATGGAACAACTTCTGCCCTCAAGGAGATAGTAATCTTTAGTGAGAAACAACATGTACATAAATAGACATATACAAAATAAATACAAGATCAATGAGGGAGTCTCTCTATCTTCTGGGGAACCAGAAAAATCTTGTCTAAGGCGTTATTTGAGCACAATTTTGAAGCAAGTAATAGATCCTAAAAGATAAAAATGAGGGGACTACATGGCAAGAACAGGGGACAGTCAGTCAGTGTAAAGGCAAGGAAATTATAGATGGGATACTGTGTATGAAGAATGGCATGAAGGCCAATTTGGCTGGACTAGAGGATGAAGGAGAGTAATGGACATATTTAGATAGGTAAATTGGGGTCAAGGTTTCAAAAGTAAAAGAGTTTATATTTGATCCTAGAGGTAGCAGGGAGCCATCAGAGTTAATTAAGGAGAATGATGTGGTCATAATCTACATTTTAGGAAAACCATACTATGTGTAAAACAACTCAATAAGATATTTATCTATTTTAATAGAGCAGGTAGGTGACCCTTAGAGAAAATATTGATCCTCAATTCAGGAAGACTCATCCTCCTGAGTTCAAATCTGACCTCAGGCAGTAACCAAGCTGTATGACTCTGGGAAAGTCACATAATTCTGTTTGCTTCAGTTTCCTTATCTGTATAATGAACTGGAGAAGGAAATGGCAAAGTCATCCATGTTTGCCACGAAAACCCTAAATGAGGGGTAACAAAAAGTCAGACAAGACTGAAATGATTCAACAACAATAAAAACTAGTATTTATATAGTATATTAAAATTTAAAAGGTTTTTTGCCAAGAGTAGATAATATTATGCCATTTGATCCTCACAGCAACCATAGGAAGTAGATGCTGTTATTATGCTCATTTCATAGCTGAGGAAACTGAACTACAAAGGTGTAGTAACTTTACCATAACTATAAATCAATTAGCAACAATACCAGTCCTGTTTTGAACATTAGTCCCCATCACTCAATCTAATATCAATCTAATATTATGCTATCCCTGCTCTCTTTTCCTGAAGAACTCATGAGAACAAACAGATATTCCCACAAATCCAAAGGAATACAAAACACTGATGTGAAGATTCTTTGATTTATTAACCAATATTTTCAGAGGAGAAAGTTGTCATGAGAAAACAAAAAAAAGAATGACAGGAAGATGTATTTGTTCCCATTAAAAAGACACAGAATGGCATGGCTAATCTTGGCTTTAGCACAAAGAATTTTATAGGATTGTTGGTAAATTTCATGCTATGAAATCGTCTCCTCCCATTTCCACCTTGCCTTAATTCAGACACGTCTCTCCAGCTTATGAGCCCATGCTTCCTGACAACTAATGAGGTCCCTCAGATCTTGGTCCAGGCCCTATCTTCTTCACAAGCTGCTGAAATAGTCAGTAAGTTTAACCTTGCCAAAACCTCAGCTCCCTTCCACCTCACAAACTCAACTCTGGGAGTTTACCACTGTCAGAAGGCAGCAAAGTCAAGTCTGTCTGGTTGGGCTTTTAAAGAGCTCAGTATTTTTATGACCTTTCTGAACATTTGTAGTCATGCTAACCTTGGAATGAACAATCAAATAATATGCCTCATAGATTTAAGGAGGAAGTAAACGAGTTCAGGGAGGGACAATTTACTCCAAAGAGTATGATCACCCAACTGGCAGAGTATAGCATAATAGTGTCAGCTCAGACTAAAAGACTGAATTCTTAGAAACCTAATATCTTAAAAAAGTATCAGTGACCTGAGCTATTCCATGAAATATTTCCTTTTCCCCACAACATCTTCAGAACTCTAAGAGCAGCTCTGAACAAAGGTTGAGGATGTGAAATCATTTGGAATTGGAACAAAGAGTTTGCTATATTGTAATGATGAATTCCCCTCTCCAACTCCTCAGACCCCCAGGATTTGGGGAGTTTTTGACACTGCATAAAGAAAGCAGTGTAGTAGTGTAATAGGTAGGACACTCATTTAGACAATGTGAACAGAGGAAGAGGAGGGAGGGAGAGAAGCAGGAATTAAGTAAGGGAAAAAGGAAGGAAGGAAGAGAAGGAAGGAATCAGAGAAGGGAGCTATGTTGTCTAATTGGAACTGATGAGTTAGATAAATAATAGGACAACTCTTAATACTCACAGATTGTTGCTTGTCCTTCATACTTATTTTTTTTTGGCAAGGCAGTGGGGTTAAGTGACTTGCCCAAGGCCACACAGCTAGGAAATTATTAAGTGTCTGAGGTCAGCTTTGAACTCAGGTACTCCTGACTCCAAGGCCAGTGCTCTATCCAGTGCACCAACTAGCCCTTAATTCTTGAAGAGGATCAGGATCATGACATTATGAAGGTGATGCTATGACTTACAAGTGAATTGGATTTAAGTGAGGGAGGACTGTGCAAAGTCACCAGTGTCACTCTCTTCTCTGGAGCTATCTGAGCCATCTGCTACTGCTACTGCTACTGCTATTTCAATAGTTCATTAGAGTCAGACTCCAATGAAAAACAGTAGTGTCAAACTCAAATAGAAATATATCCCTGCAGGATGCATATTAACTTAGAAAAGTACAAATTAACATTGTCTCTGTTATATTGTATTTGTATTGGGTATTTATATTGTTAAACTTTTTCCTAGTTACATTTTCCTCTGGTTCAGGGTACACTAGAGAGTTGGGTCAATTCCTTGGAGCCTTCCCAGTTTAATACCTCTGGTGTAGTAGATAGAGAGGGCTATCTGCAGGGTCAGGACTACCTGAGAAAAAAAGAAATCATCACTTGTAAAACCAGGATAATAATATTTACAGTTCTCGATGAAATGTTCTGCCTTAGATGTTTACTGCCCATATGAGCCTGGGCAAGATCTCTCAGTATCCACCAGTTGTAGAGAAGATATCTGTCCCCATGCCATTCCCTCATCCAGAAGCTCTCTAGATGAATACAACTGCAGATTCAGTCTCTGTTCTTATGGTACAATAATATTCCAAAAGGAGTGGCAGACCATTCTAGTATCTTTTCCAATAAAACTCCTAAAAGGGTCCCTTGGTGTCAGACAAGACTGAACAACAATAGAATTGTAAGAACTAATGAGGAGGGGGGTACATTCTAGTTATGGGGTGGAGACCATGCAAATTAACAGACATTGGAGATATGATTTTGAGTATAGGAAACAACAAACAACTCTAGTTACTATGATGGAGAGGGCTTGAAGGGAAGCAATGTGAATAAGATTGGATAGGTAATGGGAGCCACATAGTGGAAGATTTTAAATGCCAGATAGAGAATTTTGAGTTTTATCTTAGAGACCATAAAGGAACTTCAAAAGGGATTTTTTTTCCAGTGGATAAATAACATTCTTACAGAAACAATGGAAACCAGAACCAAATGTATCATATTTTCTAAAATCTATTCTGCCTCTTCCCTTCTCCAGAAAGAAAAAAAAATCATAGGGACATGGGGAAAGAAATTGGTATCATTTTTTTTTATCACTGCTCCCTTTTTGAATTATAGTACAACTAGGATTTCATTCTCCCTATCAGTTTGCAATCACCAGCAGAAAAACCCCTACCTTGGTAGGGTTCTTTGTTCTATCCAAAGTTGAGAAGATTTATGAGCAAAAGAAGACTGAAGAATATAGGAGAAACATGACTTGATATGTTTGTGTAATGGTCTCATTGTAAGATCATTGAATCTTTATGCAGTGGGAAGCACTCTAAACAGACCTAGGCCAAAGTTTTTTAAAATAATATTTTATTTAGGCTATCCTTGAAGTTTTTGTTGTTGTTTTGTTTTGAGTTTTTTGGGGGCTTTTGTTTTTGTTTGTTTGTTTGATGTAAGAGAAGTAATGGGCTGTGGCTCACCTATTTTATTTTCCCCCAATAATATCTTATTCACCTCCATTACTTGTAAAAACATGGTTAATATTCATCTTTTTTTAATTTTAGAGCTCTAAATTCTTTCTCCCTTACTTCCCCCCATCCTGATATGGTGAGCAATCAGATTATTTATTAGCTTTATTGTTCTATAGAAATGAAAGTCGTCATAAATAGCTTGACCAATTGACCCCCTCCCCCCAATACAAACTTGTTTGTTTGAATGTTACCAATTGGGGTGTCTTTTACCCCCTCACTATATAAATTTTAGATGGACAAATTGATACCAAAGCCTAAATATAGCCCAAATCATTTCAAAATAAAATTGGGAAATACTTAAAAAATAACAATACAATGACTACATGTAATGGTGATTTGTGGTTTTCTAAGTCCATATGTAACAGGAATCCATTTCCATGAGTTTGACACTACTCATGTAGAGAATAGACAGAATGCTTGACTTGGAATCAAGAAGATCTGAATTAAAATTTTACCTTTGAACAAAAATCAGAAAAGCAAGGGTTTTGTTATTGTTGTTTTGATTGGTTTGGTTTGGTTTGGGTTTAGTTTGTTTAGTTTGTGAAAGGGCAGGTACATTAATAAACTTTTACTGGAGCTGTGAATTGGCCCACCCACTTTGGACCTATACTCCAAACCTAGTAACCTGCACATATTCTTTCACCCAATGATACCATTATTAGTCTTATTCCCTAAAGACTTAAAACATAGAAGGAAAGAACCTATATGTACAAAGATTCTTAGAGTAACCCTTCTTTTTGTAGCAAAGGATGAAGAAACAAATTTTGCTATGTAAATGTAACAAATTATTATTGTGTCATTAAGAAACTGAAAATGTAAAGAATTTAGAGAAACTTGGGAAGATGTAAAAGATTCAGAGTGAAATGAGCAGAGTCAAGAGAACAATTTGTAGACTGACCACAAAAAAAGGAAACCAGAACTGATCAGAGTAATGATCAATCAAGGCTTTAGAAGCCATGAAGCAAGCCAATAGGCTTCGGAGCAGAGGTGCTGGGCTATAATTTAGAATGAACCAGACATTTGCAGATGTCCATTATGTAGATTTATTTCCCAAAACTATACTTGTGCTAGGTTACAGGGAGGTCTTCCAGTTGTGGAGGGAAGAAGGGAGAGTTAAAGGGAATGGGTGGATAATGGTAGAGGTACTTCTCATGTCCCTCACCCTAGTTTCCATTCCCACCAAAAGAAAGAACTAGGAAGACATTTTAAAACATATAGAAATAGACAAAAGTTTAAGAAGGAAACACAAACAAGGCATTTTGATAACAGTTTCTTTTTTTCTTTTTTCTTTGCAAGGTAAATGGGGTTAAGTGGCTTGCCCAAAGCCACACAGCTAGGTAATTATTAAGTGTCTGAGCTCACATTTGAACTCAGGTACTTCTGACTCCAGGGCAGGTGCTGTATGCACTACAGCATCTTGCTACCCCTTGATAACAGTTTCTTGAATTTAACATACATTGTTTAGACAGCTAGGTGGGATAGTGGATAGAGTGCTGGAACCTGGAGGCAGAAAGACTTAAGCTCAGTTTTAGCCTTAGACACTGACTAGCTGTGTGATACTGGGCAAGTTTCTTAACTCAGATTGCTCCTGTTTCCTCATCTGTAATTATGAGAATAATAATAGCACCTAGTTCCCAGATTTGTTTGGTTTGGCTTTTTTTTTTTTTGAGTATTAAATGAGAAAATAGATGTAAAACATCTAGAACATAGTTAAGTACTATATAAATGTAAGGTATTGTTAACTGTATGGAATGTAGCTCTTGGTGAACTATAAAATTCTCCTTTATTGTTTTTGTATGTTGAGATGTTTGTGTTGGTTGATGATTGTTAAGTTCATAATAAAAAAGAAAATTTCTCTTCTGACTCTTACTTTTTTGTTCAGTAGTTCTTCAGTTGTATTCAATTAGTAACACCATTTGAGAATTTCTTGGTAAAGATACTGAAATACTTTGCCATTTCCTTCTTCAGATCATTTTACAAATGAGGAAACTGGGACAAACAGGGTCACATAGCTGGTAAGTGTCTGAGGCTAGATATGTATTCAGGTAGCTGATCTGCCTGACTTGAAGCCCAGCACTCTATTCACTGTGATTTCTACTAGATTTTAGCAATTTCTGAAATTTTTTTAAGGGTTTTTTTTTTTTGCAAGGCAAATGGGGTTAAGTGGCTTGCCCAAGGCCACACAGCTAGGTAATTATTAAGTGTCTGAGACCAGATTTGAACCCAGGTACTCCTGACTCCAGGGCCGGTGCTTTATCCACTACGCCACCTAGCTGCCCCCTGATTTTAGCAATTTCTGGACAAGTTACTTAAAGATTATAGGCCTCAGTGCTGAGACCTGAGATTTGGATGAGTCAGAGAGCTATCTTCATTGATTCAGGTTGAGAAAATTATAGGTATTTCTTTAAGTCATTTATCTATATACAATTTGTATCTGTTGTACCAAAAAAATATTATGAAATTAAAAGAATGCAGCATGGTATAGTGGAAACTACTTTGAACCTATAGACAAAAGACCCAGATTCCAACTCCAGTTCCCCTCTTTGATTTTTGGGAAAATCAGGTAATTTGATGTGCAAAACACTGTGCTAGAGCTAGAAAGAAAACAAGACTTTCTTCTCTACTTCTTTTGGAAAAGTATGAACTTCTTTTAAAAAATAAGTTTTAAAATTCACAATTTTTTTTTTCATTATCTCATTTTATCCTTAAAATGACTGTTGCTTTTCTCCTGGTTCATTTTGCCTATCTATAAATTTTGAAGTCCCTTCCTGCTCTAAATCCTATGATCCTAACTTCCTATGTGTTTATGTATCTAAGTGATATGCTACTTTACCAGTTTATCCTGGGATATGTGATAAAGAGCTTATCACCTGGCAAAGCTGTAGCTAGGAATTTTTCTCTTGAGGAAAGAGCCATAAACCACACCCAGGGAAAGTTTCATTAATGCTGGGCTAGGCCATCAACTGGTAAGTGGGATTCAGAGCTCTGAGTACACCAAAAAAGTCTAATGGAGGGAAACTAAAATCTAGCAAAGGGAAAAGGAGGTTAATATAGGATATAGTTGTTTCATATTGTTGCTGTTTTTCAGTTGATCTACTCTTTGTGACCCCATTTGAGGTTTCCATGTCAAAGATATTGGAGTGGCTTACCATATCCTTCTTCAGCTCATTTAATAGATGATGAAATTGGGACAAACGGGATTAATGACTTCCCTGGGGTCATTTGACTAGTGAGTGTCTGAGGTCATATTTGAACTCAGGTCTTCTAGACTCCAGGTCTAGTTATCCTATCCAATGCACCATCTAACTGTCCCCATTACTTAGAAGATACTAAACATTTGTTCTTTACAATGGGACTCTAAATTCATCACCCTGGGGAAAAGTCCCAGGGATCTACCCTTGTTATGGCTTTGTCCCTTGGGTACCCTCAATTCTACCACCATTCTCCCAAACTTAGTGTTTTATTAGTTATTTTAGAAAAATCCAATATGAGAAAGGGGGAAAAGAAAGACTTGAATGCAGTAGGAAAAAGAGGTATGAGAGGATGAAAGGAAAACCTATTTATTTAGTGTAGTTTTTAAAACCTTGTCTATATCACTAACCAGAACATTGAACATATCTTTTTTTCTTCTTTAACACCAGATGAATGCTTTTAAGTACTTTCCAAGTATTTTTCCATGCGTTGTTTGTATTGCTCTTGTGGGACAGGGTAAACAAAATGCCTTTCTCTCTGAGTTGCTATTTGGTCTGTCTAGTTGGCTGACAGTCAACATTTTCACCCACTGTGAAAATTCAGAGCACCACTGTGCTCTGAATGGAATACAATATATGAAGAAGGATTTTGTTTTTAAGTTAGTCATCCCAATGCTGACTTATAATGGTGCAAAAGTAAATGCCTACATCTCCACCAAACAGAATTTTTTCATGATCTGGATTTGGTAGACAGGAGAGGTGGAGTCAGAGTCAATTTTTTAGAGATCCCAGGAGGACCCATTCCTGAAGAATATAAGAAGATGTCTTATTTTTTGTGGAGCTATAGTTGGTAGAAATGGATAGAATACTGGGTCTGGAGTCAGGAAGTCTCGTCTTCTTGAGTTCAAATCTGGTCTCAGACACTTACTAGTTGTGTGACCCTGGACAAGTCACTTAACCCCATTTACCATAGTTGTTTCATCTGTAAAATAAGCAAGAGGAGAAAATAGCAAACTATTCCAATATTTGTGCCTAGAAAATTTCAAATGGAGGTCATGAAGAGTTGGACATTATGCAAAATAACTGAACATCAAAAAATTTTATGGAGATAGTAGGAAAAGGAGCAGAGAATATGTTCCTGCAGATTCACATTTTCTCTGTCCAGTGGATGGAAAGATCCATAAATGATTTCTTTCATTCCTTTCTTAATATTGCATAAAGGGCTAATATGGACCAGAGGCAGAAGTTAGGAAGAAGTCATATTCCAGTGGTGAAATTCCTGTTTTAGAGAAAAAATTTGGTTTGGAAAGATTGGATTTTGGTTCCAGGTAATTGATGCTTTTTAACTAGACCTCTAATTTAATCTATATAAGGACTCCAGCTGTGACAACTCCTTTCACTGAAAAAGGTCAGGAGCAATTCCCTTATTGTTGTTCAATCATGTGTTATATTTTGTGACCCATGTGCCATAACATGCCAGTACTGTTTATAGGGTTTTCTTGGCAAAGATAACTGGAGTTGGCTTGCCATTTCTTTCTCCCATGGATTAAAGTGAAGTGAGATTATGTAACTTGTCCAAGGGTACTCAGCTAGTAAATTTATTAGGTTAGATCAGATTTTCCTGACTCCAGACCTAGTGCTCTATCCACTAAACAACATAGTTCTGCCCTTGGAGTTCCCTATATGAATTAAATTATAGGTCTAATTAAAAAACAACAACCACTATCAGGAACCAAAACCCTGACCTCTCCAAACTTCCTGAGATTTTCAAAAATTGCTTGAGGCACTGAGAGATTCAGCTACTTGCTGAGAAGCAAATCTAGAATGGATTTAGAAAAAGGAGTTGAATCCATGTCTTCCTAAATCAAAGACCAGAACTTTAAACCCTTGTAACTAGCAGGTGTCACTGTGGAGACAAAATTTTGGCTGGGAGTTCACTCTTTAACTCACTTCTTCTTTCCAGGAAAAACTGATTTTTCCAAGATTATATCATCTCCGCCCCCCCCCCCCCCCCAGTGGTTTATCCTATGTCTTTTTCTTAGTCCCTGCCTCTATTTCACCTTCCTGGTCTGACAGTCTAGAGATTTAGATGGAGTATCAATGTTCAAAGAATTGACTCTGGCTACTACAAAGGGCTCAAGAACTGTTCAGTTAGATTCTCTCTCTCTCTCTCTCTCTCTCTCTCTCTCTCTCTCTCTCTCTCTCTCTCTCTCTTTCCCTATCCCTTTTTTCCCTTTTCTGTCTGTCATCATTCTGAGTTCAAATCCAGCTGAATGACCCTGGGTAAGTCATTTAATTGAGTTTGCCTCAATTTCCTCATCTATACAATGAACTAGAGAAGGAAATGGCAAACCACTTCAGCATCTTTGTAAAGAAACCTCCAAATGAAGTCACAGAGAATCAGACATAACTGAAATGACTAGAGAACAACAATAGTAACAGCTACTATAGTTTGAGTCATCTAACATCTTTGTTTTTAATTATCTTATATTAATCTTATTTTGATATATGTACAAATGTGTGTATATATACATATATGCATATATAGCCACATGTGTATAAATATATGTGTGTATGTGCATGTGTTTGTATGTTTGTATGTCTCCTCCAGCAGAATTCCAGCTCCTTGATAGACAACTACTGCATCATTTTTTGTCTTTGAATCCCCCAAGCCTATTACATTGCTTGGTACAAAGTAAGTGCTTAATAGATGTGTGTTGCTTCATTGATTATAAAAATTTTTTAGTGTTAAAACTTTCTGATGTTTAAAATCTTCCCAAGCTTAATCCTGAAGAAGAGTTAAAAGAATGCACAACCCTCCCATCTTTGCAGAGTCTATGAACACACTACATATATAGTGTGTAAGCACATACACACAATTACATATTCAATGTGCAGTCAGACACAGTTGACTGATTTTGTGGAACTGCTTTTCTTCCTGCTTTTCAGTTTTTATCACAAGGGATGGTTGACTGGATCCAGGAGGAGGGATGGATACATACAGAAATGGAGACGATATAAAAACAAAAGATATCAATGAAATGGGATTAAAAATTTAATAAATAAATCTTTATACACGAAAAGATTCAGAATCCTTGATTTAGGAAGATCCTAGTCCATTGAAATCATTGTATGGGAAAAGATCATGGCATCATGCTCAAAATTTATTAGACAGAATGACCTTCCTCAATCTCTGAATCTATGTCTCCCTAACTGGGTTGTAGGTTTCTGCCTGAAAAGTCTGTTTTCTTTTTACCAACCCTTCATCATGGGATTCTTTCTCCTGCTTCTACTTGATAAGAGGGCAGGTAATTGTTGGTTATCATGAAGAGCTAATGTACATTTTATAAGATGCTCATTCCTGTCGGGAAACAACTATGTTAAAGAAAACAGTGAACTGAATGCTTGCATTTTAGGGAACAAGAGGGAGTTTGTTTGTTTGTTTGTTTGTTTAAAAGAAAAACCAGCCTAATTTATATGGGGGTAGAGCTTAAGATATTGCTCCCACCACAAGGGTACTTTTGTGAAACTTGCCCTAGGCACCAAAATTGCTAGTCAAGTCTCTGGCCATATTTTTCTTCTAATCCAGACACAATTCTCAATACAAAGTGATTGGTTCTATAATATCTTCCTATGAAGACAGTGCCTCTTTATATTTTCCACACCTTCATCTCACCTATTCTCATCAATGCCCATTTCTCTTTGTTATCTATTTTACCTTTTTTAAAAAAAAGTTTCATTTCTAAAGAATTTTTATTTTCAATGTATCTATGGAGTGATCTAACCTTCACAGATGCTCATACTTTTCTGAGAGTTCTTTTAACTAACTAGTTTTAAGACTACACTAGTGACTAAAACAGCATGAAAAACATGCTCCTGAAAAACAGGGATCCTATTCTTTAAACATTCCTGTCATCCTAAATGTCCTTTAGAAAAGATATGGGTCCTTGAAACATCAACACATTTAAAGTTTTCTTATATAGTAGGAATTTGATTGATGAACTGTTAAAGTTTTTTGTTATGTATCATTTAGAAACACTTTGCCTATAATTTCATATTTCTGGGAGACCCACTTCTGGGTGCTTTGAAGCAGTTCAAATGAAGCAATTTAAGTCTCAAAGTGGTCTGTTCTTCTAGTTCTAATCATGACTAATTCAAGGCACAACACCCATTCTTCCTGTTTCTGTTAAGGCTGGGAGCTCAGGAGAGAAGATTCACTCTTCCTTTCAATACAACACTGGGGAACTCAATATTTGCAATGAATTTTTAAAATCTGCCATTTTGTTGTATTTTTCATCTTACTATTTATGAATGGATTTTTTCCTCTGTGTTTTGGAGCAGGTATTCTAATCAGTGGTTGAATTATGACAGAGCTGATGCAAGAAGATGAAAGGCAAAGGTAGCTTAGGATGTCTTCCCACTTCTTTTCAATAAGTAGGAACATACCTCTTACTTTTATTACAGTGATATCTGATAGTATTTTTACAGTTAACAATAAGCTGTAAAATTCTCTCAGATATCACTGTAACAGATATGGCAGGAATCAATTAATCAAAAACATTTATTAATATTTAATTAATATGTGCCAGGTACTTTGTTAAGCACTGGGGTAGGAGGGATAAAAAGTAGCAAAAGCCCACCTCTGCCCTCAAATTACTTCCAATATAATGGGGAAGACAACTTTCAAACAAATATATATTTTTTGTAAATATTTTTGTAATTATCTTAGATTATCATATTTATCTCAATATTTTGTAATTACTTAGATTATCGTATTTATTGGCATACAGCTGAGCAAAATAATTCTGAATTATAACTGATTTCCTGTCATTGGTGGTGAGTTCACCTTTTCCATTTATGATACTAGCAATTTGGTTTTCTTCTTTCTTTTTTTTAATCCAATTGACCAGAGGTTTACCAATTTCATTGAGTTTTTTTTTCACAAAACCAGCTCTTAGTTTTATTTATTAGTTAGATAGTTTTCTTGCTTTTGATTTTATTAATTTCTCCTTTAATTTTTAGAATTTCTCATTTGCTATTTAACTGGGGGTTTCGATTTGTTTTCTCTAATTAACTTAGTTCATTGATTTCCTCTTTCTCTAATTTATTCATGTAAGCATTTAAAGATATAACATATCCCCTACAACTGCCTTAGGTGTATCCCATAGGTTTTGGTATTTTGTTTCATTATTGTCATTATCTAGGATGAAATAATTAATTCTTTCTATAATTTGTCGTTTGATCCACTCATTCTTTAAAATGAGGTTATTTAGTTTCCAATTAGTTTGGGGTCTACATCTCCCTGGTCCAATATTGCATGTGATTTTTATTGAATTTTGATCTGAGACAGATGTATTCACTATTTCTGCCTTTCTGCAATTCATCATTAGGTTTTTATGCCCTAGTACATGGTCAATTTTTGTGTAATTGCCATGTACTGCAGGAAAGAAAGTATATTCCTTTCTATCCCCATTCAATTTTCTCCATAAGTCTATCATGTCTAGGTTTTCTAACAATCTATTTACCTCCTTAACTTCCTTCTTGTTTATTTTATGGTTTGAGTTATCTAAATATGAGAGGGAGAGGTTGAAATTTCCCACTAGTAGAGTTTTGCTGTGTATGTCTTCCTGTAACTCCTTCAACTTCTCCTCTAAGAATATGGATGCTATATCATTGCGTGCATACACGTTTAGTATTGAAATTACTTTATTGTCTATGATACCTTTTAGGAGGATATAGTTTCCTTCCTTATCTCTTTTAATTATATCTGTTTTTGCATCTGCTTTGTCCGTGATAAGGATTGCTACCTCTCCTTTTGTTCACTTTAGCTGAAGCAATATATATTTTGCTCCAACCTTTTACCTTTTATCTGTATGTATCTCTCTGCTTCAAATGAGTTTCTTGTAAGCAGTTTATTGTAGGATTCTTTTCTTTAATCCACTTTTTCCATTTGCTTACATTTTAAGGGAGAGTTCATCCCCTTCACAAAATTATAATTACTAACTCTTTATTGCCTTCCATGTTATCTTCCCTCTGTTTTTATTTTCCCCTTTTTCCTACTTTATCCATAGTCCCCAGTATTTTGTTTCTGAATACCACCATCTTCATTGTGCTTGCCCTCCTATATCCAACCCCCCTCTCCCTTTTTTTCCCCTTTCTCTTTTCCCCTTCTTCTTTCCCTTCCTTCTGTTGGTTACCCTTTGCTTCCCTTCTCCCCTTTCACCTTTCTAATACTTGAAAGGTAAGATAAGTTTCTTAACTAACTGAGTGTATGTATGTTAACTTTAAGCCAAATCTGATGAGAGTAAGATTCAGGTGATTATCACCTCCTCCCTTCTTCCCCTCTATTGCAATAAGTCCTTTGTACCTCTAAATGTAATGATATTTACCCCATTCAGTCTCCTCCATCCTCCCATCTCTTTACTATCCCCCCTTTTTATGGAGAAATTGTTTTTAAATCATTCTATCGGAGTAACAGAAAAGTCATGACAGTCCATCACTTCTGGCTAAGTATATTTTCTCTAATAGAATTACAATTCTTCAGAGTTATTAGAGTCTTTCTCCCAGGTAGGGATATAGCCAGTTTCAACTTATTGGATAACAGTTTTATGAGTAGGTCATGAATGTGCATCACTTCTGGCTAAATATATTCTCTCTAAAAGAGTTTCAATTCTTGAGACTTATTAAAGTCTTTTCTCCCAAGCAGGGATTTGAGCCTCTTGTTTGAAGTTCAAATTTTCTATCAAGCTCTGGTCTTTTCATCAGGAAATATTGGAAGTCTCCATTTTATCAAATGTCTATCTTTTGCCCTGGAAGATAAGGCTCAGTTTTGCTGGATAATGGATTCTTGGCTGCAAAGCAAGTTATATACCCAGTACAAAGAAAATAATCCACAGAAGGAAGGCATTAGAATTAAGCAAAGTACAAGACCTTCAAGAAGACTGATAGCACTTCCGGACAAGATAGCAGAAAGAAGACAGGCACTGTGCTAAAGTCTCCTGATCTTCCTTCATATATAATATGAAACAAACCTCTTAACAGAAATCCAGTCAAACAAACCTAGAAAAAGAAGCTAGGAGAAGAACATCTAGCTCAAGCTTTGTCTCCCAGGATCGTGAGTGAGCCAGGTGCAGAGAGCAGAGAGCCTGTTGGGAGGGATGTGAGCCAGACTAGCCTGGGATCAGTCTCAAAGGTGTTGACTGTGGGAGCTGGGGTTGAAGAGCCAACTGGGGCCCAGAGGTGTTGGCTGTGAGACTGATGGTCTGGGGTTTACTGACAGGATTGGAGGGTGAGTTCCAGCATGAAGAGTTGTAGACATCAATCTGCCGGGCTCCTCTGTTCTGAAGGATCTCAGATTCCCTACTTTCCTTTCAGTTGAACTCTCTTCCCAGAACAAAGACAGCAATAGCCCACCTCTACCCCAGGCTCAGTGGTGGGCAGCAGAATACCCTCAGCTGTGAATGGAGAGAGTAATTACCTCACCCCAGGGCATAGTCCTCATTGATCAAGGTTAAAAGCATCCAGCAGCCCCACCCATGTCCTCCAAGACAAAAGAGGGAGCTCAAATCAAGGTCATAGACACTCCAGAGAAAACAATCAGCACCCCTTACTGGCTGGCCCATGTGGAGCTATTAAATTCAATGAGCAAAGCCTCTAGCACCCCGTCCTGACCAGCCCACTTGGAGTTACCAAACCCAGTGAGTAAAACCTCTGGGGATTCCAATACCAAACATTTGTGAACCTAGCCCCTCCCCCAACTCAAGATCTTAGGTAATTGAAGAAAGGCTAGAGAAAAGAGGGGTCCACAGAAAAATTCCTAGAAGGTAGAAACCCTAACTCAGAGAGATCTAGAATCTCTGGGGAGATTATTATTTGGTCTCCAACACAGAAAGACTTCATTGAATAAATCAGGAAGTAATTTAAAAATCAATTGGAAAATTTGGGAAAAGAAACCCAAGAGAAGATTAACACCTTGCAACAAGAAAACATACATGGAAATCCTTGGAAAATACAATTGGAAAAATGCAAAAAGAAAGTCATTCTCTCAAAACCTCAATTGGTCAAATGGAAAACTCTTTCAAAAATAGAATTGAGTGGGGCGGCTAGGCAGCACAGTGGACAGAGCACCAGCCCTGGAGTCAGGAGTACCTGAATTCAAATCCAGCCTCAGACACTACCTGTGTGGGCTTGGGCAAGCCACTTAACCCTATTGACTTGCAAAAAAACCTAAAAAAAATAGAATTGACCAATTGGAAAAGGAGTTACAAAAGGTAAATGAAGAAAATTCTTCTCTAAAAAAAGAATGGAGTCTGTGGAAACTAATGACTTCATTAGACAACAAGAATATGTTAAACAAAAGCAAAAAAACAGAAAGGAAATAGAAGAAAATGTAAAATACCTCATCAGCAATGTCACTGACCTTGAGAACAGATCAAGTAGACATAACCTAAGAATTATTGGTCTTCCTGAAAACATTAAAGAGAAATAAAGCCTGGACTTAATATTATAGGATTTAGTGATAGAAAACCGCCCTGATATCATGGAACCAGAGGGCACAATAGTTATTGAAAGAATACATCAATCTCCTTTGGAAAGGGATACCAAAATGAAAACATCAAGGAATATAGTAGCCAAATTCCAGAACTATCAGATAAAAGAGAAAATCCTGCAAGCAGCCAGAAAGAAACAATTTAGATGCCAAGGAGTCACAATTAGGATTACACAGGACCTGGCTGCATCAACAATAAGGGATCAAAGGGCCTGGAATTTGATATTCTGAAAAGCAAGGGAGCTTGGAATGCAGCCAAGAATCCATTATCCAGCAAAACTGAGCCTTATCTTCCAGGGCAAAAGATAGACATTTGATAAAATGGAGACTTCCAATATTTCCTGATGAAAAGACCAGAGCTTGATAGAAAATTTGAACTTCAAACAAGAGGCTCAAATCCCTGCTTGGGAGAAAAGACTTTAATAAGTCTCAAGAATTGAAACTCTTTTAGAGAGAATATATTTAGCCAGAAGTGATGCACATTCATGACCTACTCATAAAACTGTTATCCAATAAGTTGAAACTGGCTATATCCCTACCTGGGAGAAAGACTCTAATAACTCTGAAGAATTGTAATTCTATTAGAGAAAATATACTTAGCCAGAAGTGATGGACTGTCATGACTTTTCTGTTACTCCGATAGAATGATTTAAAAACAATTTCTCCATAAAAAGGGGGGATAGTAAAGAGATGGGAGGATGGAGGAGACTGAATGGGGTAAATATCATTACATTTAGAGGTACAAAGGACTTATTGCAATAGAGGGGAAGAAGGGAGGAGGTGATAATCACCTGAATCTTACTCTCATCAGATTTGGCTTAAAGTTAACATACATACACTCAGTTAGTTAAGAAACTTATCTTACCTTTCAAGTATTAGAAAGGTGAAAGGGGAGAAGGGAAGCAAAGGGTAACCAACAGAAGGAAGGGAAAGAAGAAGGGGAAAAGAGAAAGGGGAAAAAAAGGGAGAGGGGGGTTGGATATAGGAGGGCAAGCACAATGAAGATGGTGGTATTCAGAAACAAAATACTGGGGACTATGGATAAAGTAGGAAAAAGGGGAAAATAAAAACAGAGGGAAGATAACATGGAAGGCAATAAAGAGTTAGTAATTATAATTTTGTGAAGGGGATGAACTCTCCCTTAAAATGTAAGCAAATGGAAAAAGTGGATTAAAGAAAAGAATCCTACAATAAACTGCTTACAAGAAACTCATTTGAAGCAGAGAGATACATACAGATAAAAGGTAAAAGGTTGGAGCAAAATATATATTGCTTCAGCTAAAGTGAACAAAAGGAGAGGTAGCAATCCTTATCACGGACAAAGCAGATGCAAAAACAGATATAATTAAAAGAGATAAGGAAGGAAACTATATCCTCCTAAAAGGTATCATAGACAATAAAGTAATTTCAATACTAAACGTGTATGCACGCAATGATATAGCATCCATATTCTTAGAGGAGAAGTTGAAGGAGTTACAGGAAGACATACACAGCAAAACTCTACTAGTGGGAAATTTCAACCTCTCCCTCTCATATTTAGATAACTCAAACCATAAAATAAACAAGAAGGAAGTTAAGGAGGTAAATAGATTGTTAGAAAACCTAGACATGATAGACTTATGGAGAAAATTGAATGGGGATAGAAAGGAATATACTTTCTTTCCTGCAGTACATGGCAATTACACAAAAATTGACCATGTACTAGGGCATAAAAACCTAATGATGAATTGCAGAAAGGCAGAAATAGTGAATACATCTGTCTCAGATCAAAATTCAATAAAAATCACATGCAATATTGGACCAGGGAGATGTAGACCCCAAACTAATTGGAAACTAAATAACCTCATTTTAAAGAATGAGTGGATCAAACGACAAATTATAGAAAGAATTAATTATTTCATCCTAGATAATGACAATAATGAAACAAAATACCAAAACCTATGGGATACACCTAAGGCAGTTGTAGGGGATATGTTATATCTTTAAATGCTTACATGAATAAATTAGAGAAAGAGGAAATCAATGAACTAAGTTAATTAGAGAAAACAAATCGAAACCCCCAGTTAAATAGCAAATGAGAAATTCTAAAAATTAAAGGAGAAATTAATAAAATCAAAAGCAAGAAAACTATCTAACTAATAAATAAAACTAAGAGCTGGTTTTGTGAAAAAAAAACTCAATGAAATTGGTAAACCTCTGGTCAATTGGATTAAAAAAAAGAAAGAAGAAAACCAAATTGCTAGTATCATAAATGGAAAAGGTGAACTCACCACCAATGACAGGAAATCAGTTATAATTCAGAATTATTTTGCTCAGCTGTATGCCAATAAATACGATAATCTAAGTAATTACAAAATATTGAGATAAATATGATAATCTAAGATAATTACAAAAATATTTACAAAAAATAAATGAAGAGGAAATTAAATACCTAAATAACCCTATCTCAGAAAAAAGAAATTCAACAAGCTATCACTGAACTCCCTAAGAAAAAATCTCCAGTGCCAGATAGATTCACAAGTGAATTCTAACAAACATTTAAGGAACAATTGGTTCCAATTCTATATAAATTCTTTGGAAAAATAGGTGAAGATGGAACTCTCCCTGTCCCTTTCTATGACACCAATATGGTGCTGATACCTATACCAGGAAGAGTCAAAACAGAGAAAGAAAATTATAGACCTATCTCCCTGATGAATATAGATGAAAAAAATCTTAAATAAAATCTTAGCAAAATGACTACAACAAGTTATCATTAGGATAATATATTATGACCAAGTAGGATTTAACCCAGGAATGCAGGGTTGGTTCAATATTTGGAAAACTGTCAGTATAATTAATTATATCAATAACAAACATATCAGAAATCATATGATTATATCAATAGATGCTGAAAGTTTTTGACAAAATACAGCATCGATTCCTACTAAACACTAGAGAGAATAAATGGATTGTTCCCTAGAATAATAAGCAGTATCTGTCTGAAACCATCAACAAGCATTATATACAATGGGGATAGGCTAGAGGCATTCCCAATAAGATCAGAGGTGAAATAAGAATTCCCATTATCACCATTACTGTTTTTTTTTTTTTAGATTTTGCAAGGCAATGGGGTTAAGTGGCTTGCCCAAGGCCACACAGCTAGGTAATTATTAAGTGTCTGAGGCCGGATTTGAACCCAGGTACTCCTGACTCCAAAGCTGGTGCTCTATCCACTGCACCACCTAGCCACCCCTCACCACTACTATTTATTGTCATATTAGAAATGTTAGCTTGAGCAATAAGAGAAGAAAAAGAAATTGAAGGAATTAGAATTGGGAAGGAAGAGACATGTTGGTATACCTAGAGAATTCCCAAAAATTATCTAAAAAACTACTAGAAATATTTAGCAACTTTAACAAAGTTGCAGGATATCAAATAAACCCTCATAAATTCTGATTTCTATATATGACTAGCAAGTTTCAGCAGAAAGAGCTAGAAAGAGAAATCACATTCAAAGTACCTTCAGACAATATAAAACACCTGGGAATTTACCTGCCAAGGCAGACTCAGAAACTTTTTGAAAATAATTACAAAAAAAAACACTTCGCACACAAATAAAATCAAATAAAAAAACGGGCAAATATCAACTGCTCATTGATAGGATGAGCTAATATAATAAAAATGACAATTCTACCAAAATTAAACTACTTGTTTAGTGCCCTATCAATCAATATTCCAATAAATTACTTTAATGAGTCAGAAAAAATTGTAAGTAAATTCTATAGAGAAATAAAAAGTCAAGAATCTACAGTGATTTAATGGGGAAAAAAGTGCAAAAGAAGGTATCTTAGCCCCACCAGATCTAAAAATATATATTACAAAGCATCAGTCATCAAATCTGTCTGCTATTGGCTAAGAAATAGAGTGGTGGATCAGTGGCATGGACTAGGTGCAATAGCAGGAAATGATTATAGTAATCTGCTGTTTGATAAACCCAAGGGGTCCAGCTTTTGGGATAAAAACCTCTCTCTTTGATAAAAGCTGTTGGAAAATTGGAAGTTAGTATGGAAGAAACTTAGATAATACCAACACCTCACACCCTATATCAAGATAAGATTCAAAATGGATGCAGGATCTAGACATAAAAAAATATAAACAAACTAGGAGATCAAGGAATAGTTTACTGTTAGATCTGTGGAAAGGGAAGCAGTTTATGATGAAGTAAGATATGAAGAACATCATTAAAAACAAACTAGACAATTTTGATTACATTAAATTAAAAAGATTTTGCACAGGCAAAACCACTGCAACGAAGATCAAAACAAATGTGGTTAATTGGGAAACAATTTTACAACTAGTATTTCTGAAAAAGGACTCATTTCTAAAATATACAGAGAAGTGGGTTAAATTTATAAAAAATCAAGCCATTCCCCAATAGTCACATGGTCTATGAATATGCAAAGGCAATTTACAGATGAGGAAATCAAAGTGGTCCATAGTCATATGAAAAATTGTTCTAAATCACTACTTATTAGACAAATGCAAATTAAAGCATTTCTGAGGTACCACCTCACACCTCTCCAACTGGCCAATATGATCAGAAAGGGAAATGATCAATGTTGGAAAGGATGTGGGAAATCTGGGACACTGATACATTGTTGATGGAGCTGTGAACTCATCCAACCTTTCTGGAGAGCAATTTGGAATTATGCCCAAGGGGAACAATAAGGGGCCTACTCTTTGATACAGCAATACCACTACTAGGTCTATACCCTGAAGAGATTATTAAAAAGGGTAACAACATCACTTGTACAAAAATATTCATAGCATCCTTGTTTGTGGTCACAAAGAAATAGAAACTGAGGGATTGGCCATCAGTTGGGGAATGGCTTAACAAATTGTGGTATATGTAAGTTATGGAACATTCTATTAGAACCCAAGAGGAATGGGAATTCAGTGAAGCCTGAAAGGATTTGCATGACCTGGTGCTGCATGAGATGAGCAGAACCAGAAGAACATTGTACACCCTAATAGCAGCATGGAGGTGATGGTCAACCTTAAGGGACTTGCTCATTCCTTCAGTGCAACAATCAGGCATAATTTTGGGGTATCTGTGATGGAGAATACCATCTGTATCCAGAGAAAGAATTGTGGAGTTTGACCAAAGAATAAAGACTTTTACCTTTAATTTTTAAAAAAAGACCCTTACCTTATGATGTCATTTTGCTATCTCTTATACTTTATGTTTCTTCCTTAAGGATATGATTTCTTTCTCAACACATTCAACTTAGATCAGTATATACCATGGAAACAATGTAAAGATTAACAGACTGCCTTCTGTGGATGGTTGGGGGGGGGGAGCAAGTTTAGGGGAAAAATTGTACAATTCAAAATAAATAAAACCTTTCTTTAAAATAAAAAGAAGACTGGTAGCAGCACCCATGATGGTGAGGCAGTATGCTGGAGGGCTCTGGGGATTAAAATTAATGAGAAATATACTAGGATCTTGTTGGGTATGAGGAAGATCATCTATTGGAAGGAAATATGGTAGAATGTAAAGAATGCTGGACTGGGAATTTTTAGCAGTAGTTCTGCCACTAATTATCTGTATGATTAGTCAAAGTATGTCATTTCTTTGGGTCTCATTTCTGCATTTATAAAAAGAATAAGTTGGAAAATCTATTCTGGTTTTAAAATTTTAGGATTTTAAGATGGCATACATAGAAATAAAATGGAAACTAGTGCATTTTTCCAAAAGCTATAACTAACTCTCCTCCATATATTCAGATAAATGTGAAACAATAAGACAATTCATCCCAGACATTCCTTTCTGTTTTTCCCAATTTAGAAGTATCTCATATGTAACCCGTGAAGAATATTAGTCAATTCTCTCTAAAGTCATGCCCCTCTTTCCCAAAACTCTAACTCAAGATTCCTCACCTTCCTGATAATTTCCTATATCACTATCCTCTTTGGTGTCTGTTCACTTCAAGTTTACATTAGTTCACAAGTCCAAATACCTCTTCCCCTGGAATATATTCCCAACAAAAAATATTAATAACTACTATAACAATACCCAAGTGTTATAATATCTATAACATCCTTAAAACTACAAAGTTCATGAAGTGTATTACAATCTCTCCCAAGAAACCTAAGAGATACATGGTATTATTTTCCTCACTGAAAATGAAGAAATTGAAGCAGACAGAAGATAAGTGACTTGCCCAAGGTCACACAGGATGAAAAGTATCTGAGGCAGGATTCAAACTCACATCTTCTTAACTTTAAGACCAATGTTTTATCTATACTACTCAATTGCTTCTAAAAACATGGCTCAATGCCACTAGTAGGTCAGAATGTCTTAACCTTAATTTTTTTGTAAAGATTTATTAGACTTCCTCCTTATTCATTAAGAGGAATCCTAGTCTTCCTGAGTTCTAATTTGCCCTCAGACACTACTAGCTGGATGACTCTGGGGAAGTTAACCCTGTTTGCTTCAGTTTTCTCATTTGTAAAATGAACTGAAGAAGTAAATGGCAAACTTCCCCAGTACCTTTGCCAAGAAAACACCAATGGGGCTACAAAGAGTCTGACACAATTGAAAAATGACTGAACAACAAAAAAATCTTTGCTCCTTTTAAACAACAGAATGAGCAAATCATTATCATTATTAAGAAGATCTCATAAAGTTCAGATGGTAAGGATAAGGGACAAACACAATTTTAATATTATCAGTCAGGTAACAGGTCTTTATTAAATACCTACACTGAGTCAAACAATACACAAGGCCCTGGGGATGAAAAGGAAAGCAATAAAAGTCCCTCCCTCAAGGTGCTTACTACATTTTAATGGGGAGATACCATAAACAGGTACATGCAATATATACTTAGAATGGATGGATTATAGTATTATGCCAACAGATGAAAATATAATTGCATTTTGTGTTTGAAAAAGTATTGAAATATAAGTCTATCCTCTATAAACCTATTGAAAGCATCCATGGCACAACTGCAGTAGCAATAGGACAACAGGGATGATTTTGACTCCTTCTCTTAGGTATCTATGTTTTGTCACCATCATTATCATCAATGATAATAATATTATTTTTATCATACTTTAAAATTTGGAAATAATTTTGCATTCATATTCTATATGATCCCCACAATATTGTGAGAGAATTATTATTGCCATTTTATAGATAAGGAAACTGAGACTGAACAAAGTTAAGTGATTTATCTTACATTTACAGGTTTAGAGAAGTAGATGTGTGAATGTATCTTTCCTTTTCTCTACTAGACAAAGAAAGTAGTGACTTTAGAATTCAGAATCAAGGACAGATCTCATCTCATTCAATGACTATGTATGTGATCTTTGATAAATCATTCATCTTCTTTGTGCCTCAGTTTCTTTAATTGTAAATTGAGTGTAATTGAATTAGATGTCTTTGAAAGCCCTGAACTTGATCTATAATGAGTTCCCTGGGGCTAGAGAAGGTGTCATATCTAAACTTTGTATATCATACTTGTTGTGGTTGTTGTTCAGGTGTTTCAGTTCTGTTTGACTCTGTGACCCCATTTGGGCTTTGGGCTTTTTTTTTGGTTTGTTTTTCTTGTTTTGTTTTCTGGCAAAGAAGTGGAATATTTCACCATTTTCCTCTCCAGCTCATTTTAAAGATGAGGAAACTGAAGTAAATAGGGTTAAGTGACTTACTCAGGGTCACACAGCTAGAAAGTATCTGAGGCCAGATTTGAACTCAGGCATTCATAAATTGAGGCCAGGAAACTAATCCACTGTTTCACCTAGCTTCTACTGTGTTTCATACAGGAAGTGTTTAATTCCCCCCCCTTCTTTATATTACAAATTCTGTTAGGTACAGACAACCTCTATTATCAGTTCTCTGTGGAGCAGCTGGGGGTGGGGGGTGTAGTGGATAAGAGTATAGGCCCTAGAGTCAGGGACTTTACTTCAAATGTGTCCTTAGACACTAATTGTTTGAACCTAAACAGGTCACTTAACTCTGTTAATCTCAGTTCTTCTGTAAAATGAGTTGGAGAAGGAGAAAGCAAACAGCTACAAATGGGATTATGAAGAGTCAGACAGGACTGAAAAACAACAGATCTTCTGTGCCTCATCTTTTTGACTCAATATATGCTTGTTTACTAACTGACAACTTCCTCTTACCCTCACAGAAACTTGGGGAGACTGGCTCCAAGGCTAAGTTTCTTTTTGCTGCAATATTTAATGGATTAAACAGCAAACAGCCTTTTGGATATGTACCCTGGGATTTATCATTAGAAATGTGTGAGATTGATCCTGCATTAAAAAGTGGGAAAATGGGAAGGAGTTGGGGTCAAAAGTTGGGGAAGAGTGGCCCTCTGAGCTCATCATTTTAACTTAAGTGACTTGTCTATTGAGTTCCCATACTTAGTGAGTGTAGAATAGGGAACTACTGGGGTGATTCACCAGTTCCTGAAAAACTGGAGTACTGGCCCTTTGGAAAAGGACATCCAAACCTATGCTAAGGATGTTGGAAGGACACCAAGTCTAGGGTGAATCTTTGGTCACTCTTCCTGAGGACATAGTTAGTAAAAGGGACTTGATAAAATTCAATACAGTAAAGTATGCCCTAGATGAATAGATTTTGCAAATAAATGTGGGAATTCAAGGATTCTATTTCTGGTCTATTTTTCTGTTCCACTCATTTAGAGATAGCAAAGTAAAGGGTGGAGACAAGAAAGGACTGATGCCCCTAAGAACAAAATTTTAGTCAGATTAGGAAAGGGAATAGAAGAAGTATTTAAATAATACCTACTATGTGCAGGCTCAGAGAGGTTTAAGATCTATCAAATACTGTCAACCTGGTTTAACTGATACCAAATTGCTATTACTAGGGTGTGACCATTATGCATTCTACAGCTTTTTCTATCTATATAAAAATAAATTGGATGAGCCCTTAATTCCCAGGACTAGATGGATTTACAAGAAAATTCTACCAAAAATTTAAAGAACATTGAATTCAATACTATATAAACTGTTTGAAAAAATTGGTAAAGAATGAGTCCTACTGACTTCTGACCAAGATGGCAGAGAGAAGCCAGGTCCTATGCTAAGGTCTCCTGATCTTCCCTCATAAACAATATGAAACAAACCTCTTAATGGAAGTCCTATAGACAAAACTCAGAAAGAGAAGCTAGAAAAACAACATGTACCTCAAGGTTTGTCTTCAGGGATCTGGGTGTGGTGAGTGCAGAGTGCCTACAGCAAGTGGGGGAGGAGCAAGAGCTGGAGTAATCTAAGATCAGCCCTGGGAGCTTTCCCTGTGGGAACTACTTCATTGTGGGAACCACTTCACTGTGGAAACCATTTTGCTCTGAGAAACAACCAGAGAGCAGAGGCATGGCCATAAGACTGAGTGTCTGGGACTTTACTTGAAGGGCTGGAGGGTAGGTTCCAGCCTCTAGCACTCCCTACTAGCCACTCAGTGAGCAAAGCATTCAGCAACCCTACTGGACAGCTGGAGATACTACATTCAGTGAGTCAAGTCTCTAAGGATCTCAATACCAAACCTCTGTGAACCAGCCCATCCCCCAACACAAGATCTTAGGAAAATGAAGAAAGGCCATAAGAAAGGGGGGGACCATAGAAAAATTCCTAGACCCTAATTCAGAGAGATGTAGAACTCCTGAGGAGAATATGATTTGGTCTCCAGCACAGAAAGATTTCCTTGAAGAAATCAAGAAGGAATTTAAAAATCAATTGGAAAATTTGGGAAAAGAAAACCAAGAGAAAATTAAAACCTTGCAATAAGAAAACAAATCCTTGGAAAGTACAAGTGGACAAAGGCAAAAAGAAAATAATTCTCTCAAAACCTCAAATCATCAAAGGAAAAACTCTTACAAAAATAGAATTGACCAATTGGAAAAGGAGTTGCAAAAGCTAAATGAAAAAAATTCTTCCCTAAAGAAAAGAATGGAGTCTATGGAAACCAATGACTTCATGAGACAACAAGAATTTGTTAAAGAAAACCAAAAATTGAAAAAATAGAAGAAAATTTTAAATACCTCATCAGCAAAACCAGTGACCTTGAGAATAGATAGAGTAAAGATAACCTAAAAATTATTGGTCTTCCTGAAAACATTGGGAGGGGAAAAAGGCTGGACTCAATATTACAGGATATAGTGATGGAAAACTACCCTGATATCATGGAAGCAGTGGGCAAAATAGTTATTACAAAAATATATTGATCCCCTCTGGAAAAGGATCTTAAAATAAAAATACCAAGGGATGTTGTAACCAAATTCCAGAACTATCAGACAAAAGAGAAAATCCTGCAAGCAGCCAGAAATAAACAAGTTAAATACCAAGGAGCCACAGTAAGGATTACATAAGACCAGGTAGCATCAACATTAAGGAATTGAAGGGCCTGGAATGAAATATTCCAAAAAGCATGGGAGCCTGGAATGCAGTCAAGAATCCACTATCTGGCAAAGCTGAATCTTTTCTTGCAAGGCAAAAGATGGATATTTAATGAAATATGAGACTTTGAACTATTCCTGATGAAAAGAACAGAGCTTAATAGAAAATTTGGACTTCAAGAAGGAGGCTCAAGAGACACAAGAAAAGGTAAAATAAAAAAAGGGTGGGGGAAGAGAAAAAAAACTTTTATGCAATAATATGAAACTGGCAATATCCCTACCTGGAAGAAAGACTTTAACAACTCTTGAAAATTGTAACTCTATTAGAGAGAATTTAATTAGCTGGAAGAGATGGATATGCATGACTTATTTGAAAAACTGTTATCCAATAATATGAAACTGGAAATATCCTTACCTTGGAGAAAGATTCTAATAACTCTCAGTACTTGTAATTCTAGTGGAGAGAATAGCCAGAAGTGATGGACACTCAAGACCTCTCTGTAACTCAGATAGAATGATTTAAAAACAATGCCCTCTTAAAAAGGAGAACAGCAAAGAGGTGGGAGGGTGGAGGAGACTTAATGGTGTAAATCTCATTACATTAAGAGGTACAAAGGACTTATTGCAATAGAGGGGAAGAAGGGAGGAGTTGAGAATCACCTGAATCTTCCTCTTATCAAACTGACTTGAAGTTAACATACACACACTCAGTTAATCTGAGAAACTTATCTTACCTTTCAAGTGTTAAAAGGGGAAAAGGGGGGGGGGAGGCAGAATCATCAGAAGGAAAGGAAGGTAGAAGGGGCAAAGGGAAAGGGTCAAAAAGGGGAGGAGGGTTGCATATAGGAGGGCAAACACACTGAAGGTGGTAGTTTTCAGAAAAAAAACACTGGGGAATATGGATAAAGGGGGGGAAGGGGGAAAATACAAGCAGAGGGAAGATAACATGGAAGGCAATAAAGAGTTAGTAATTATAATTTTGAAAGTGAAGGGGATGAACTCTCCCTTAAAATGTAAGCAAATAACAGAGTGGATTAAAAACCAGAGTCCTACAATATGCTTCTTATAAGAAACTAATCTGAAACAGAGAGAGATACATATAGAGTAAAGATAAAAGGTTGGAGCAAAATATATTTTGCCTCAGCTGAAGTGAAAAAAAAAACAGGGGTAAGCAATCCTTAACTCAGACAAAGCAGCTGCAAAAAATAGATAGCGTTAAAAGAGGTAAGGAAGGAAACTATATCATCCTAAAAATTAGACAATGAAGTAATTTCAATACTGAATATTTATGCACCCTATGGTATAACATCTAAATTCTTAGAGGAGAAGTTGAAGAAGTTACAGGAAGACATAGACAGCAAAACTCTACTAGTGGGAGATCTCAACCTCCTGCTCTCAGATTTAGATAAATCTAACTATTAAATAAACAAGAAGGAAGTTAAGGAGGTAAATTGATTGTTAGAAAACCTAGACATAATAGACTTATGGAGGAAATTGAATGGGGATAGAAAGGAATATACTTTCTTTTCTGCAGTACATGGCACTTACACAAAAATTGACCATGTACTAGGGCATAAAAACCTAATGATCAACTGCAGAAAGGCAGAAATAGTGAATACATCTTTCTCAGATCATAATGCAATAAAAATCACAGGTAATATTGGGTCAGGGAAATATAGAACCAAAATTAATTGGAAACTAAATAACCTCATTTTAAAGAATGAGTGGATCAAACGACAAATTATAGAAAGAATTAATTATTTTATCCTAGGTAATGACAATAATGAAATAACATACTAAAACCTATGAGAAACACTCAAGGCAGTCATCAGGGGATATGTTATATCTTTAAATGCTTATATGAATAAATTAGAGAAAGAGGAATTCAATGAATTAAATATGCAACTAAAAGAATTAGTGAAGAACTAATTAAAACCCCCAAGTTAAATACAAAATGAGAAATTCTAAAAATTAAAGGAGAAATTAATAAAATCAAAAGCAAGAAAACTATTGAACTAATAAATAAAACCAAGAGCTGGTTTTATGAAAAATAAACTCAATAAAATTGATAAACCTCCGGTCAATTGGATTAAAAAAAAGAAAGAAGAAGACCAAATTGCTAGTATCATAAATGAAAAAGGTGAACTCACCACCAATGAGTAGGAAATTAAAGTAATAATCCAGAATTATTTTGCTCAGCTCTATGCCAATAAATATGATAATCTAAATGAAATATATGAATATTTACGAAAATGTAAGTTGCCTAGGTTAAATGAAGAGGAAATTAAATACCCAAATTACCTTATCTCAGAAAAAAAGAAATTCAACAAGCCATTATTGAACTCCCTAAGAAAAAAATCTAGATGGATTTACAAGTGAATTCTACCAAACATTTAAGGAACAATTCGTTCCAATTCTATATGAACTATTTGGAAAAATAGGTGAAGATGGAACTCTGCCTAACTCTTTCTATGACATTAATATGGTGTTGATACCTATACTATGAAGAGTTAAAACAGAGAAAGAAAATTATAGGCCTATCTCCCTGATGACTATAGATGCAAAAATCTTAAGTAAAATCTTAGCAAAAACAACTACAGCAAGTTGTCACTAGGATAATACATTATGACCAAGTAGGATTTATCCCAGGAATGCAGGGTTAGTTCAATATTAGGAAAACTATCAGTATAATTAATTATATTAATAACAAAACTATCAAAAATCATGATTATATTAATAGATGCTGAAAAACCTTTTGACAAAATACAGTACCCATTTCTACTAAAAACACTAGAGAGCATAGGAATAAATGGATTGTTCTTTAGAATAATAAGCAGTATCTATCTGAAACCATCAACAAGCATTATATACAATGGGGATAGGCTAGAGGCATTCCCAATAAGATCAGGGTGAAACAAGGATGCTCACTATCACCACTACTATTCAATGTCATATTAGAAATGTTAGCTTGAGCAATAAGAGAAGCAAAAAGAAATTGAAGGAATTAGAATTGGAAAGGAAGAGACAAAATTCTCACTCTTTGTAGATGACATGATGGTATACCTAGAGAATCCAAAAAAAATCATTTTAAAAACTACTAGAAATAATTAGCAACTTTAACAAAGTCGCAGGATATCAAATAAACCCTCATAAATTCTCAATATTTCTATATATGACTAGCAAGATGCAGCAGAAAGAGCTAGAAAGAGAAATCACATTCAAAGTAACCTCAGACAATATAAAGTACCTGGGAATGAAATTTTTTTTAAAAAAATTACAAAACATTTCTCACACAAATAAAATCGGACTTAAATAACTTAGGCAAATATCAACTGCTCATAGATAGGCTGAGCAAATATAATAAAGATGACAATTCTACCAAAATTAGACTACTTGTTTAATGCCCTACCAATCAAAATTCCAAAACTTTACTTCAATGAGTTAGAAAACATTGTAAGTAAATTCATATGGAGATATAAAAAGTCGAGAATCTCCAGTGATTTAATGAAAAAAGTACAAAAGAAGGTGTCTTATCCCTACCAGATCTAAAATTATATTATAAAGCATCAGTCTTCAAATATGTCTGCTATTGGCTAAGGAATAGAGTGGTGTACCAGTGGAATAGACTAGGTGCAATAGCAGGAAATGATTATAGTAATCTGCCATTTGATAAACCCAAAGAATACAACTATTGCGATAAAAACTCTCTCTTCAATAAAAACTGTTGGGAAAATTGGAAGTTAGTATGGAAGAAACTTAGATTAGATCAACACCTCACACATTCTACCAAAATAAGATTAAAATGGATACAGGATCTAGATATAAAAATATATTATAAGCAACCTAGAAGATCAAGGAGTAGTTTACCTGTCAAATCTATGGAAAGGGAAGCAGTGTATGACCAAGGAAGGGATGGAGAACATCATTAAAAACAAACTAGATAATTTTGATTACATTAAATTGAAAGGCTTTTGCACAGAAAAACCACTGCAACCAAGATCAAAAGAAATGTAGTAAATTGGGAAACAATTTTTATGACTAGTGTTCCTGTCAAAAGACTCATCTCTAAAATATACAGAGAACCGAGTCAATTTTTTTTAAAAAGACAAGCCATTCCTCAATAGACAAATGGTTAAAGGATATGCAAAGGCATTTTACAGATGAGGAAATCAAGGATCCATAATCATATGAAATATTGCCATAAATTACTAATTATTAGAGAAATGCAAATTAAAACCTCTCTGTGGTACCATTTCACACCTCTCTGACTAGCCAATATGATCAGAAAGAACAATGATTAATGTTGGAAGGGATGTGGGAAATACATTGTTGTTGGAGCTGTGAACTCATCCAACCTTTCTGGAGAGTAATTTGGAATTATGCCCAAAGGGCAATAAAAATGTGCCTTCCCTTTGATCCAGCAATACCACTACTGGGTCTATACCCTGACAAGATTATGAAAAAAGGATAAAAACCTGTACAAAAATGTTCATAGCAGCTCTGTTTGTGGGTGGCAAAGAAATGGAAACTGAGGTAATGTCCATCAATTGGGGAATGGCTTAACAAACTGTGGTATAAGTATTTGATGGAACGCTATTGTTCTATTAGAACCCAAGAGGGATGGGAATTTAGGGAAGCCTGGAAGGATTTGCATGAACTGATGCTGAGTGAGATGAGCAGAACCAGAAGAACATTGTACGCCCTAACAGCAACATGGGAGTGATGATCAATCTTAATGGACCTGCTCATACCAACTAGGCAACAATCAGGCACAATCTTGGGATATCTACTATGGAGAATGCCATCTGTATCCTGAGAAAGAATTGTGGAGTTTGAACAACGACCAAGGACTATTACCATTAATTTTTTTTTAAATGTCTTATTATGTAATCCTGCTATATCTCATATTATATATTTCTTCCTTAAGGACATGATTTCTCTCTCTTCACATTCAACTTAGATCAATGCATACTATGGGAATGATATAAAACCTAGCAAACTGCCATCTGTGGGGAGTGGGGAGAGGGAATCGAGATTGGGGAAAAATTATAAAACTCAAAATAAATAAACCTTTCTAAAATTAAAAAAATGAGTCCTACCGCATGTGTATATATAACTTATATAAAAATATTTTTCTTCTCAGTGAGGGAGAGAAAGGCTGGATAGAATTTGAAATTCAAAATTTTTAAAAAATGAATGTTAAAAATTACTTTTACATGTAAATTGGGGGAAAAATAAATATTAAATAAATAATCAAGTATTTGAAGATATCTCCTGTAGAATAGGCAAATGAGAGCAATTTATTTCAAAGGTCATGAAGGTGGCTGAAGCAGATTCTGTGGACCACTTAAAGTTTGGTTAGATCTCAATGACAGAATCATGGGGCATTGTCATACCATCTTGATTTTTTGTCTATCACTTGACTTTAATGACTCTGGAATAAAATGTTGTTGATGACTTTATGGGCTCTGCATCACTTAAATCCAATTCATGCACAAGTGAGGACATCACTCCATGATTGTTCTTATTCAAAAAATGAAGGATGAACAACAAAACTAACAATTATTTTGGGGGCACATTATCTCATTTGATCTTTACAGTAATTCTTTGAGATAGGTGCTATTTTTATTCTCATTTTTCATTTGAGGAAACTAAAACAAATAAAGCTTAAGTGATTTGCCACAAGTCACATAACTAGTAAATGTTTGAAGTCACATTTGAACTTAGGTCTTCCTAAATCTAGGCCCAGCACTCAATCCCCTGAACTATTATCACTAGCAAGCAGCCTCCTGTTCAGCCCAACAACTCTCTGTGGAAAGCTGTGGACAACATAGGTCAACATAGGACTCAGTAAAATCCTCAGACTTCACCAGACCAGGTCAGACACCAGGACTTCAAATGAAGAGAATGAAAGCTGGAACCAGGCAGGGACCAATGGAGAGACTCAGGACTTGAGATACACAGCAGGAATGGGTAATGCCTCAGAAATCATTGGATCACCAGTCAAGATTGCACTTAGCTCAAGGCAGGATTCATAAGTTATATCACCACAGTTTTAGAACTAGAAGGAACCTAATCTTATTTCCATATTTTACAAATGAATAAACTGAGGCTCAGAGTTTTAGTAACTTACCCAAAGTCACTCATATAATCATAGACCTAGAACTGGAAAGGACTTCAGAGGACATCTAGTCCAATCCCCCCATTTTACATACAAAGAAGCTGAGATCCAGAGAGTTAAAGTGACATGCAAATCAATCACTATAGAATTTTCATCAATATAGAGGTTAAGGTATGAATGATTTAAACCTTTTTTCCAGAACTGGAATTGACGTCACAATTGGTTTATTGTGGAACTGTGGACTGCTGTGATTTTCCTCTTTTCCTAATGGAATTACAGAATCACAGATCTAGAGAGAGAAGAAACATCAACTGACATCTAATCCAACCCTTTCATTTTACAGCTGATGAAATGAATCAAAAGAAATTATATGACATATCATGGTCATACCATCTTGACTTAAAAGCTTCTTTGGTTTTTTAATGTTTCTTTTAATATAGTTGTGAAGATAAAGTTAAGTAGAGAAATGATCAGGACCACTACAGTCCCAGACGGAAACAGAGGAGGTTTCCTTTGAGACGTTTCACAAAGACATTGGTCCTGGTCAGATTTTTCTGAGAGTGGGGTTTCCTCTTAATGAGATTAAAATCTAGCCAGTTGTATTGCTTTTTTCAAGAACAATACTAAAAGCTCAGGAACTGGTAGGAAGATTTTTTTTAAAAAAATTGAGCCGGATAATATTATTATACAAATATTAAGCAAGTTAAAAATAACCACAAGAATATCTTCACATTTAGATATTTAGAATTTCAATAGGTAAGCAGTTCTCTGTTAGAAAATTCTAATAACCTCCCAGTGCCTCGTCTTTTTTCTTTCCTACCCAACTTCAACAGAATTCTTATAACATATGTCATTGTTCTATTACCCAAATTTTTAGATACCCTCCACTGTTTCTTGGGTAAAATACAAATTAGCATTTCAAGTCCTCCCCTATCTGGTTCCATCCAATCTATCTTTCTAGGTATTTCACCTTAACTGTCTTCATAAACCCAGACTAAATTCAAACTTGACTATTACCAGTTCCTCATTTACTTTCACTCCTGTCTTCTCTTATGCAAATAAAAGTCCAATCAAAAATTATTTTTGATAACATCTCTAGAAAAACATCTTCAAGGACCCAAAATAGGGACCACTTCCCAGGCAAAAGGAGTCTTGTGGAGATGGAATAGTTCTTTTCAGGAGGAAGTTTAGGACTTAATAGTAATCAAAATAATGAAGGGTTTGGGAATCACTTAAACATATTGCCCAGGAGAATGTAAACTCCTAAAGAGCACGATACATTATCATTTTTTTTATCTTTGTCTCTCTAAAGTAGGGTTGAGGAAACTTTTTTCTGCATTCATTTGAATATAAATAACACCTTGGTGGACCCTACAAAATTATTAACTTGAAAATTAGACTACTATATTTTGGTCAAATATTTAATTTTTTAAATTTCAAGTCTTGCTTGTAGGTTACTGAGCCTGTGATGCATAAGAAGCTAAATAAATACTTGTTGAATTAAACTGAAGATTGTTTCAAATGGAAGATTTAGCCCTAAAAAGATTGTTTCAAGGAATTTGGAATGTCTAACCTGGAAATGTGATGGGATCTCCTCTGCTTGGCCACAAGAGATAAAGGATATTATAAATGACTGAATTGTTGAGTTGAGATACAAACACCTAGAGGTCATCAATTGTATCACTACTTTGCATGATAGTTGTTCCCTAATTATTGATTGTGATTTTAAGAAACATAGATAACTCTTGCTATACAGTAGGAGGTTGTCTGTCACCAGAGAATACAGCTTTGGGGTTTTTGATTTAGACTTTAGGCCTTTGAATTTTAGTAACCTCTCTTCAGGAGAAAGGGATTATCTTTTCTGAAAAGTTGTAGTAGAGACTACTCTTATATATTGGCTTTCCATTTATAAGTCAGCCCCAAAGGCTAAAGCCATTCACCTCAGGATCATGGTTTTGTCACCTTGTTCATGTGAAGAAAGAAAGACAGAAAAGAAAAGGTATCCAGGGCTTTGAAAGTTTGGCTCAGGTTTATTTAGATAAATCCAAGTTCTATCCCACCTGTGATAGGCCACCATAAAAGGTACAAATCTAGGAAGAAATAATATTCACTCATCAGTTTTAGTCTGAGGGATAGACCTTTTAGATAGACAGGAAGGCAGTCAAGTTTAGGCTCTTAATATCTCCTGATCTTAGTTTAGGGACTCCCCTGATCTAGCCTCTAATATTTTTTCCCCCACTCACTGTCTTGCTTTGTTGAATATGTCATACAGGAAGTCCTTTGTACACACTGGCATCCTCCCAGTTCTGGCCTACTTTCTGGTGTTTTAGGGATGATCCAGTAGTTCATCAGGCATAGGTCCTAATTGCCTCTCCTAGAGTTCTCCGCTGAACTTACAGTGGTTGGATACCCAGGTCTTAGACACTCTCAAATGTGACAGTTTTTTTTGTTTTTTTGTGAAGGCTCAAATATAATGGATAGTTTCCTGAAGTGGAAGGAGCTTCTGGGAAGACAAGTGAACATTTCCTGAAGCTGTGGACTTAGAAAGTTGACTGGAGACACTGAGAGTAATCCTCCTCCTAGTAGTGTTACATCCTGTTACTTAAGTTGCAACTTAATTCTGAAATGAAGACCTCACAGAAGACCCCAGAAACAAACACAATTCCAAACAAATCACAATCCTTTCCCACCATTCAGCTTGTCCTTGGACCTGCTGAAGCACTTATGTATGCAATATACCCTTAACTGACAAAGAAAGATGAAGGATTTTTTAGAATGATGATTTATATTCCTTGAGCAAGTCAAGATCTATAATCTTCATGTTATTTAGAATTTAACATTTAACACAAATGATAAGGTATCTAAAACACAAGATTCATGGATTGGGCATCTGGCATCTTAGTCAGATCTCCTGGCAGGGCAGTCAGAGCTCCCTGGGCGGGGGTCAATCAAATGTTGTCCCTGGGGGTCAGTCAGATGTCCATGAGGGTCAGCTAGATTTCCCTCAAAGGCAGCCAGATCTCCTTGGGGATCAGTCAGATGTCCTGGAGGGTCAGGCAGATGTCTTTGAGTCATATCTCCCAGGAAGATTGCCATATGTTCGGGAAGAAACAATGTAGGGGCAGCTAGATGGCATAGTGGATAAAGCACCGGCCCTGGAGTCAGGAGTACCTGGGTTCAAATCCGGTCTCAGACACTTAATAATGACCTAGCTGTGTGGCCTTGGGCAAGCCACTTAACCCCATTTGCCTTGCAAAAAAAAACCTAAAAAAAAAGAAACAATGTAGACTCAAACCCAAAGTTCTCTTGAAAAAAGAGAACAATTCATTTGGTTGCTCTTTCTCTATCAACATTAATGGGGCTATATCTAACCTTGAAGCTCCTATGGTGATGTTGATGATGATGATAATGTGGGGTCTTCTGGAATATAGGATATTGCTGGAGGTATGACTGCTGCAACTGAAGTGGGTGCTCCCATGCATGTTGTAAAGGCACTGGGTGATAGTCTGGGTACAACTGAATCATTGTCTCTCTGCTGCTGCTGATGTAGTGGTAGTTTCACTACTTCACAAAAGGTTGTGCATGAGACATAATTCTCTGATCCTTGTGTTTCCTGTAAGGCCTAGAAAGACATCCATTGGCTAGAGTTTCTCTGAGACACTGACCTGGGGAGGTCATAAGGTTGAAATTCATTTGATGGCTTCATAGTTTGGGAGGGAAAAAAGAGACCTTTGGGAAATGTCATATGCATTTAAGACAAGTAGTCTCAATGGTTGAAGCCATACTTCTCCTCTCAATGGAAGAGTTCCTCCTTGGACCAGCTTCCTGTCTGGACTCCCCTGCCTGGGAAGGGAACCTGCATGCATTGGGTGTTACAAGTTCTTATTCAGAGAAGTCCTCTTCCAGAAATGGACTTGGAGAAATATTTTCTAGACACATCCATTTTTTTTCTGAGCTGATGGAAACCTCAGATGCTTGCTTTTTTGGTTTTGTATTGTCTGACTCTTCTATTTTGAAACCAAACTTGTATGCAAAACTCAGAAATATTGATCTGCCTAGAAAGTTGTTCTCTTTCTTCTATCCCAGGATAGCAGTTTTTTCCAAAATGGTTTATATTTATTTGTTTTTTTAAATAGTATACATTTTCTTCTGGTTTACTCAGAACTGTTATTAGAAGAATCCAACTTCCTCTCCTCTGGTAGTGTATTCTTGACTGTTTTCTTTGGAGAGTCATAAGATCAGAAGCAAAGGGTAGGAAGTAATTGAGAGACTTTATTTCAGAGCAATCAGAGATGGCAATAACCATTTATGGTTCTTTTATATAGAGACAGTACTATTTAAGGGACATGGAGACAACAGCAAAGTTGCTCAGAAATAAAAATTCTCAGATACAATAAGAGTAAAGTTCATGCTCAGTTAAACAGGTCTGACTGTGGTGGAGTGACTGCCTTTATTTGAAATCCTTCTGAAATTTTGGTTATGCTTGGACTCAACTGCACAATATTTCCTGTATCTTGAGATACAGGGATTGCTTTACACATTGCTTTTTATCCTTAGCACCCAACACACCTCCTGGATTTGGAAAACCCTTCACACACTTTTGTTAAATTGAATCAGATTGGAAGAAATTAGGTAGAGGTGGTTTGGGTTAGATGGGTTTGAATCCATCTCCCATGTCTAGGAACACCATCCCAACAAAAAGGGGATTTTATTGATATCATAGCCCCATTAAACTTGGAATTAGGCCTTATTACAACAAACTCAAGAGCACTTCAGTCAAGGAAGCCAAACCAAAACTGGGTCCCATGGCTTGTCTTTATTTGACCCTCTTCTTGGGGCACAGATTGTGGGTGTGGTCAGCACACCCACAGTTTACAATGCAGTTTACAATGCAGGAGTGCAGGTGGGCATAACACTTGCAGCAGATCATCTTGTCACAGTTGTACTTCTGTACCAGCTGTTGAAAGGAAGGTTCAATGATGTCCCAGGGAAGATGCAGCACCAAGTACAAAGTGGACTCTTTCTAAATGTTGTAGTCAGAGAGAGTCTGGCCATCTTCTAGCTGTTTTTTAGCAAAAATCTGTTGCAGATCTGGTGGGAGACCTTCTTTGATAGGGATTTTGGTTTTGACATCCTTAATAGTATCACTTGGTTCTCTGGTCTTGCTCCTCAGGGTTTTCACGAAGATTTGTATTTTTGCAACATGAGACTTTTAAAACTTTTGAGAATCTATCCTCTTTCTGAGTTTTCCAATCTTCTTGCATCTTTCTTTATATACTTTATGATCCAGTGACAGTGCCTTCTGTAGGGCTTATGGAACAAGACATTCTATTTCTCAAATGTAGGCATTTTCACTGGTTGTCTCTCATGTTTGAATTCTTTCTCTCCTTATCTCAGCTTCATAGCTTTCCTAAATTCCTTTAAGTCTCAGTAAAAATCTCATCCTCTGCAAGAAGTCTTTCCAGATGCACCTTTAAGATTGTGCCTCAACTATGAGATTATCTCTGATTTAGCTGGTTTATATCTTGTTTGATATATTTATTTGCATGTTGTTTTCTCTTTTGAAAAGTGGACCCCTGGAGGGCAAGACCAGTACAAAAATCATAGTTCAAACACTCACTGTCTGAATGAATCAAAAGGGATGTTTGAGTTTAAAAATGTTCCATTCCTAGAGAGTTTTAAATAAATAATCTTGGTGCTAACTCTCCACTTTCCACAAACAGCTTTACTTGGTTTCAACTCTAGATACCTTCTAGTGTTGTCCCCAATTTCTTTCCAGCTTGCTTCCATTAGAGTATAAGCTTCTTGAAGACCAATATTTTCTTTTTCTATTTCCTCAGAAATGAGCACAATGCCTAGCATATAATAATATATTTATTGAATTAAAAAATAACTAATCTTGGGGAGACTTAGCTGAGTCCAAATGTGGAAACAGAGGTGGAATAGAAATAGGCAGAGGAAGGGGGGGAGAGAGAGAGAGAGAGAGAGAGAGAGAGAGAGAGAGAGAGAGAGAGAGAGAGAAAGTGATCTTACCTTTTCCTAGGAATATGTTTTACTAAGGAAGAAAAAGAGAGACACATCTGAATTGATAAGAGAAAAAATGATGTTTCTAAAGAAAGAAGAAAAAAGGCAGAAGAAGCTGATAGTATCTGGAAGGAATCTTGAAGACTATTTGATTCATCACCTTACAGGTAAGGAAAATGAGGTACTTCAAAGAGGTAAATTGATTTGTATAGGATCACAGGGAGTAACAGAATTTAGACTTTGCTCTCTAATGTCAAATTTTGTATCCTTTCTGCATCTTGATAGAAAGCTATGAAATAATAATAGTCGTTAATTTTATATTTATTATAATTTTAATAAAATAATTGATATAATTAATTTTAACTATTAGTAATGATTTAAGATTTGCAGAATGCTTTGCAAGTTTAATTTCATTAACATCACTTAGTCCATCCCTTTATTTAACAGAAGAGTAAACTGAGACTTAGAAAGGTGATATTATTTTCCTAAAATCACATGGCTAATGGTTGGCAGAGTCAAAGCTTGCATTCTGGTCTCTGGACTACCAGGAGAACAGGTTATTCAGCATCCCCATTCCTTTCCAAATGACTAAGAGGAGACAGTGGTATAGATCAAGGTTAGGAGGTCTTCATTTAGTTCTATAAATCTTCCCAGGTGTGTTTCACTGTTTCCTCTGTAAATATTTGGTGTTATACTACCAGTTTGTATTGAATCACATGTTAATTACATAAGGATAGGGAAACCTAGACCTTTGTCTTTCACAGTCAGAAATAACACTTTACAATTAGTCACCATGTTGCTTGATTGGCTGAAGGAGTTTTGTTTTTGTTTTGTTTTTTAAATTCTTGATAAAAGTATATTTCCCCTTTCCCATTCTTCTCAAACTCTGATGTATTCTCTTAAAGTAATAGTTTTACAATCAATGCTTTCTTGTGTGATATCAAATCAGACCCCCAAAATTGATTTTTTGCTAACTTCAGCCTTATTTTCTAATAGATAGAATAAATATTTGATCTCATGCTTCTGAGAGATATGAAGTGTTGAATTCAACAAGTTTTTTCTCCCTCTGTTTAAAAACTAATTCTTTTAGTAATCCTCAATAATTTCATTCCATTGATGTGAAACCATGTTCCTTGTTCCTTCATTTACACTTGATTACATCAAAAGGATTTAGACACTTATTTCAAAGGACTAGAAGAAAGATACCTATAATTTATGGAAGAGAAGAATCAATTGTCCCTTGAAAATGACATTTCATATTTATGGGTCCACTAGGTAGATTAGCTTTAGGGAAGCTGATTACTTCCACATTTCCCAGACTTATTCTTGTTCTTTTCCCTTTCTCCTATACAACAGAGTCTTCATGACAGACTTAGGTAGAGTCATCTGGGTATTTTAGAATGTTCCTCTCTTAGAACCTAGCTTGATGTCCTTGTTAGAGTCTTGGGCTATCCCAGGAAATTCTTTTGTTGTACTTTAATTTACTTATACATTTTGTTTCCCTTCAATAGAATTTAGGTTTCTAGAGGGCAGTGACTGATTATTTTTTGCTTTTGCATCTTCAGTGCCTAGCATGGGACCTAGCACAGAGAGACAGACAATAAATAAAGACTGGTTGAACAAAGAATTAAAAACATACTTAAGAGTGAGCTACTTTTTTGGTTATGAAAATAGGAAAGGTTTTCAGCTAAATAATGTGGTCTTCCTTATCATTTAGTATCACAGTTGTCTGCCTTTGTTTTTCCCCCAAAGATGAGCTGTTCTTTTTCCACCTGTGGTTTCAAGACTGGTGAGAATTGCACAAAACTCTCAGTGAAGTGTTTTGATCTTTCCTCCTTCCTTCCTTCCTTCCTTCCTTCCTTCCTTCCTTCCTTCCTTCCTTCCTTCCTTCCTTCCTTCCTTCCTTCCTTCTTTCCTTTCTCCCCCCATCCAAATTTTTGATTTAATCAATACTAGGAAATTCTTCTACTGATGCAGAATGGTAATTTCTCTCTAATTTATGATTTTAGAAAATGGAGTGGGAAACCAAGAGATTAAGAACCCCCAGTCTGAGGTTCTTTGATTCAATAAATCAAAGGCAAATTCTTGACAGGCAGATGATGGATTAAAGATTCTGAATGAAACATAATTTTGGACATGAACAAATTAGAAATTTATTTTGCTAGACCGTCAACATTTGTTAAAAGGGTTTTATTTTTCTATTTGCCTTCTATACCACCTGCTCCCTTCCTACTTTATTGTTAAAATGTCTTTTGATATTTACTTCTCTCTTCGTGGACTATGTTCTACTAACACTGTCCATCTTGCTTTCTTCACACACACACACACACACACACACAAAGACTCCATAGTTCCCCCTCCATACTTTTTCACTGATTGTTCTCCATGTTTAGATTATTCTCTTTTTTGCCTTCACCTCCTGACTTTCCTGATTTCCACCTAGTCTTAGTTCAAATCCCACTTTCTGCAAGAAATCTGATCTCCCTCAGTTCTAGTACCTTTCCTTTTAGATTACCTCCAATTTACTCTGTATATGACTTCTTTGTACATAGTTTTTCCCACATCATCTTTCCCCTTAGAATGTGAGTTTTGAAGGCAGAGACTATTTTAGTTTTTCTTTCTGTTCCTAGTTGTTAGAAATCTGCCTGATACTATTAAGCACATAATGAATGCTAGTTGACTTTACTTGATTTGATTTTACTTGGTTTTCTTTTTTTTTTCCACTGAAGGAAAGGTAGGGTGAGGTGGGAAAAACAGAAGTTATATCTCTAAAATAAATTTTTGACTCCTTACGAGGTCCCCAAAGGAAGCACAAAGAAAAGGAGGAAACATCTGAAAGGTTAGGGATGAAGCACTAGAGTCTTAGAGATTAAAAAAATTAAGGATACTAATTATACTGGAAAACAAGGTAAGGAAGATTCATACAAGTCACAGAAGAGACATTTTATTTAACTTCAAGCATTTCTCCCAGTGACTGTAGGGGAGAAGAAAAATATTCACTAGGCACAAGAAAAGGATTCACTGAAAGAAAATTCAAATGGCAAATTTGTTTTCAGAGAAATGTCATTCCAAGGTGCTGATGAATTTAACTAGAGAAGGAAAAACTCACAGGACAAAGTTATTCCTGAATGCATTCATTAAACATGGGAAAATAAGAATGATAAGAGAATATAGAAATGCTTCAAATGAGAATTAAGTTGACATTGTAAAATTGTTTATAGGAAATGACAAGAAACATCTGCTACAGCATTGTAGACTAGTGAGGGCAAAATGATAGCCACAAGTTCTAATCCAAAAATCTTTTCATATTATATATATATATATATATATATATATATATATATATATATAAATATATATGTATGTATATAGTCCTGACCTCATTTTTTAAAAAATCATTCTTGCCTGGAAAAATTCAGAATTTCCCTGAGTTTATTTATAAATGATAAATTAATTTATCAATCTCTCTGTAATTCCTCAATTCAATTCAATTGAACAGTTCTTCAGTCATCTGACTCTTTGTGACCCATTTGGGGTTTTCTTGACTGAGATACTGGAATGGTTTTGCTATTCTTTCTTCAGCTCCTTTTATAGATGGGGAAACTAGGATAAACAATGGTCATATAGCTACAAAGTGCCTAAGTCTGGATTTGAATTCACCAAGATGAGTCTTCCTGATTCCAAATTCAGCACTGTATCCACCTCACCACCTAGACAGGCCCTACCCTAGATGAGAAAAATTCTTGTCCACTTGAAGCTTACACGCAGTTCTTTTGATAAGAGAATTATTAATAAAGAACCTGGGGATTCTAAGAGGTCTGGTTAAGGAGTAAGAATAATAGAGATATGGTAGATACCCTGTATAATTGGGTAAAAATGGAAAATGTAATACTGTGTATTGGGAGTAGCAAGCAGTTCACTTCAGTAGGAAAATCAAATACATGTAGGGAAATAAGATGAAATAAGTCCAGAAGGATGGGTTACAGTTAGACTTGGTGGACTTGATATGTCAAACACAAAAAAGTCACATTCTTCTTCACTCCACCACCCCAATTTCCATATATTCATGCACAAATTACTTCCAAATATACAGGAGATTGTCTCTTCTCCATCACCTCTTTAATTCCTCAACATGAAATCATAAACAACAATCTCCTGACTTTCCCCCATTCATCATTTAGTCAAGCTTCTCTTTCATGGGTATGGGATTCTTTTTAACAACACCTCTTTCAATTTTTGCCCAATGTAGGGCAGAAGATGAGGGAACTGTTACCAGAGAGTGATCCTGCCACGTAGGGGAGGCGGTTTATTGTCAGTCAGTCAACAAACATTGATTAAGTACTTATGATGGTGCTGGGCACTGTACTAAGTACTAGGCAAACAAAGGAAGGAAAAGGAAGTCCTTGCTCCCAAGGAGTTCACAGTCTGTTGTAGAACAAGTACCAACTAGGAAGAGCAAAGATATGTGGAAAACCATAGCTTCTAGCTCCTCAGGCCTCTCAGGATTGGTGGCTCACATGTATAAGGAGAATACACACTGTGATGCTGGCACTCCAATCCCATGTTTACAGCTGCTCAGAGCTGGGTCTTACAGTCAAAGAACTGGCATAAAGAGGAGACTGCTTATGCATCAGTGAGGCTAGGCAATAGGGTAATCTGAACCACTGAACTGAATTTAGAATATTCTCTGAATTGCCTAATAGGGAATGAGGGGCAAAGAGGCAGGAAAATTAAATCTAATTGTACTGTAGCTAGACAAGAGAGAAAGACATTTGTTCTCCAGGTTAGTTAAGCCATAGCATCCATACATCAAGTTGGCTAAGACTGAATCACTCAAAATAGTTTTTATCCACTCACACCCAGTTCCTCAGAATCTGGATAACTATTTTTTTTATGTGTGTCCCCCCACTCTCTTATTACTGTTCTTTTGCATCAAGGAACTCCCCCTATTCAGATTCAGCCCACTCCTAGGTTTATTTCTCAAACATTCACTTTTACTTATTATTACCTGCAAACCTCCAGCTTGGTATTAGTGTGAACTGGGTTTTAACTCTTATCAGAATAAAAGGAGAAATAAATAGAGCTAAGGTAAGAAGAAGATGGCAAACCACTCCAGGGTCTTTGCCAAGAAATCCCACAGAAGGTATTGGAGTGAGATGATCCCTGGGTCATGAATAGTCAGACACAACTGAATGACTGAATAACAACAAAGAATACTTAGTGTATGCAGGAATTTTCCTTGTTGTTGATGGCTGTGGTTAATCTCAATTCAAATCAATTCCACAAACATTTATTCAGTCCCTAATGTGCTGTAGTTGTTGAAAGATAAGCAGTCTGGTTGTTTACTGTCCTTGAAGGTGCCCAACTTCCTGGGTTCTAGGAGATTTCTTGCTTTCTCATGTTCTTTGAACTTCTGAACAACTGCCTTCTGCCTTCAATTAACCTTCAGAAACTATTGTATATCTCTTGACTACTGGCTGCTGAACCACTTATTCTGCTCTTCTCTTATTGAATGAAAAAAAAAAGAAGAATGAATGAAAAAGCATTTTTTGTGTGTGTTTACCTTTTGCTAAACACAGCAGTCCAAATATGGCTCGACTCTCAAAAAGTTGATAGAGCATTGGGGCTTGGAGTGAGGAAGATTTGAGTTGAAATCTGGTCTCATCAATTATTAACTATGTGACATTGGGCAAGTCACTTAAGCTCTGTTTTCCTCAATGTCATCATTTATAAAATAGAGATAATTATAGCATCTATTCTCAATAATCATTGTAAAATGCTTAACATTATATTTTGCATGTAGTATAAGCTATAAAGCAACATTATTGGGTTTTTTTAGGTTGTTGGTTTTTTTTGCAAGTCAATGGGCTTAAGTGGCTTGTCCAAGGCCACAAAGCTAAGCAATTATTAAGTATCTGAGGTCAGATTTGAACTCAGGTATTCCTGACTCCAGGGCCAGTGCTCTATCCACTGCACCACCTAGCCACCCCTAACATTATTGTTCTTGCTGTTATTATTTAAAAGAAATCAGCTTCAAGTCTAAGGGAAAGGCTCATAAACATCCTAGAGTACAACAGGGTTTCTGCCCTATAGAATATGGAATTTGGAAGAGATAACTCATTTGTTGTCCATCCTATGTCCTTGAAGAGGACCAGTGACAACAGGAGGGTGATGTCTTGACTTGTGAGTTGGCTTTAGGTTAGACAGAGTTGTCCACAAAGTCATCAGCTTCACTCTACCTTCTAGTCATTGTAAGTCAGTCCAGTGATAAGACAAACAGCTGGAGATGAGCCCCCCCACACACTCATACACACACACACACACACACACACACACACACACACACACACAGTCCCTAATGCCATCTATTTTCCCACTGTAGGTTTCTTTCCTAAGACCCACTCTCCTGCCCAGACATACTTTACTCCCAATTCATTCTCTGGATTCTTGGAATATGAGTTAGTAATCATTCTCTGGGGACTTAACCTTAACTAAGTTATAAGAATAGAACCAGAAGAGGCTCTACACTTATAAAATGCTTCAAGGAGTAAGAGAACGCCAACTGGGATGATCAAGGATTGTTCTGGAAGGAGGCAGCACAAATGCCAAGATTTCTACTTAAGTTCTTTTGCCTTAGAATCTTGAATATATTTTCATCTTACTAATGTGTTGCTGTTTCTCAGATGCTAATTATAGCTGAGAGAATTCTTGGACAGGAATGGGGGCAACAGGGGAAGTTGTATAAAGGCAATGTAGAACTGTTCTACCATACGTAGGGAACAGCCAGGAATCTATTTTGACAAGTAAAGAAAATACTTTAAAGGATTAAAGGATTAATAGGAAATAAGTATGAAAAGTCAGTTAAGCATCAATGCATAGAGGCTTTTCTATATTAGGTTGATGGTTTTGTATTTTATGTATAATGAAGCATAGAAGATTTAGGGAAGGGGAATGACATGATCAGACCTATGCTTTAGGAATCACTTTAGTGGCTGTGTACAGGATAGAATGGAGAGGAGACAGACTGGAACCAGGTTGAAAAGTTACCAGGGAGTCCTGTAGAGTAATCCAGGTAAGAAGTGTTGCCTCTCAATTATGTCAGTGACTGTGTTGAGGGGAAGGCTGCAAGAGATGCTGTGAAAGGTGAATGTTGAGTTTTGGTAGCTGATTAGATGTCTTAGAATCATAGAATTTGAGATTATCAGAAGGGATTTTGGCAGTCATCTAATCCATTCCAATATGTGGAGTGAGGGACAGAGAAGTGTCAAAGGTGACTTAGAGCTTAGATTCCATTTAACCTAGAAGGCCTGAGGACCAAAGAGAATTGGTTAATGCTATGATTTTTGTGGGGTAGTTTGCTCAATTACAGGAAGTATTGTCCCTAAAGAACAGTGGTATTCTTACTGTTATTGGCAGAATTTCTCTCTGAATAGTTGGAGATGAAAACAGAGTTCCTGATAGCTAAGTCTGTTATGAACATGCCATATTAGGAGAAAGAGTTATTTTTTATTATAAGCATAAAAAAGAGAATTATTGATTTTAATAGAAAATGTTTGATTTGAGGAAATGATAATGGGCTAAAGCTTCATTATTATAGTGAAAAAGGAAACAAAAAATACTTTAGGGGGCAATGAGTTGTAGTTTATCTAGGACTTTAGGATGAATGTCAACACCCCAAACCAGAGGAAATAATTTCAGTTACAATTCACAAAGTCAATTCCACTGGGAACTAAGTAGAAACTGATTTCCTAAGAAATATTTCTTAATACAGTGAATTCTTCCTCCCTTACCTTCAAAAAATTTATATTGCAACATTATTTATATTTATATTATGTCAGGCTTTCAAGGGCAAAGACTGTTTAATCTATTTGCTGTTTAATCTTTACTGAATTTATACACAGTACCCTAGACAGCTGTAGTTCTAGGTCTGTATCATAGTCTCAGTTCTATCTCAACTAGCTGTGCAGATTGATGTAAATCACTGTTCCTCAATTTCCTCATCCATAAGAATATAATATTTATTGTGCCTACTTTATAAAATTTTTGTAAGAATCCTGGAAAATTAGAAGTGTTATGTTCATTTAAATAGCTAGCAAAGCAGCCTGTGAGTGAGTTTATTCACATAGATCTCTTGGAGAAATGCCATGGTCAGTAAGCAAGACTTAAGGAGTAAGAGAAAAATGGGGTTAATCATGCACAGCAAGCTGCTGTGTTTTCAATGACCCTAAATTCTTTTCTGTGCCAAAAATTCATGATTTGAATACCTGAATGCCCTTCTTGGAGAAGCAGCCTGGATAGTAGAGACTCAAACTTACTGTCAAGAAGATCTGAGTTTGAGCTGCATCTCTGTTATATGCAGACTGTGACCTTAGGAAAATTATTTTCTCAGGTTTCCAGTTAACTTCCCAGGTTTATCTATACAGAGTACATAAAAACTTGGAGTGGGGGCTATTTCCCCTAGGAACTACAGATGCAAATGAAATCAGAGTTTCAGTATAAAAAAAAATCCACTCTTCATGGCTTCAAATCACATAAATATCATGATCTTGGAAGAATAAAACTACATATAACCTGAAGGATAGTTAAAACTCAAAGGTAAACAAAATCATTTCAAAGTATGTTTTAGCACATGAAGGCAATCACAGTACTCATGAAATGAGACCTAACAATTTGGAAGTTTGAATGATTCATTGGAATACTCAATGGTGATCAACAAAACAATTCATTATTCTGTCTCCCATCTTATGTCATTCAACAAGCATATATTAAGTGCTTACTCTTTTGCTGGCATTATCCTATAGGCTAGCGATACAAAGAAAGGCAAATGCCAGTTCCTTCCTTGGGAAGTTTACATTCAAATGGGGAGAAAACAGGTGGGGCAGAGTGGAGAAGCTTTCGTAAAGCAGGTAGTTTTTGACCATTTAGACATGGAGTACAGTCATGAAAAAGCATGGAGAGGGAAATGAAGATGAAATCTGTCTTTCTACCAGTTCTCTGTTCTTCTTGCCTTCAATGAACCTCAGCTCTGCCTCTTAGAATTTCTAGTTTGCCTCAAGGATCCCCTCAAATGCCACCTCCCATGCGCCATTTTTGTTGCTTTCGTCATCTCTTAATTAATTGCTCTCTGTATATATGTGGTATCACTTTAAGTACAACATAAGCTCCTCAAAGATTATTTTGATTTGTAACCTTCTAGGCTAGCTTAGTGACTTCCATGTGCTTTCCATGTGGTAAGTATCTAATAATCATTGAAATGAAGGCTTCCAGAAGAGAAAGGCCTCTAACATATTGACTGGATCTTGGAGGAAGATTTAGGGAAAGGGAATGCACACAGACTCAGAAGGCTTGGGTAAGTTGGGATCTATGACAATAGAGGGAATATCTACTCTGATGAAATAATTTCAGTTCAATTCAATAAACATCTATTAAGTTTTTACTATGAATCTAGCACTAGGCTACATATAGGGGATATAAAAACTAAATTGAAAATCATCTATGTCCTCAAAGTAACTTCATTCTACCAGGATACATCAAAATGTTAAAATATCAATAATTTCTATAGCACTGCAAAGGTCTGCAAAGTGCATTATAACTATGAGCTCATTTTTATCCTCACAAGAATTATGGGAGGTAGGTACTATTGTTATTTTTCCCATTTTAAAGATGAGAAAAGTGAGGTAGAGGTTAACTAAGTGTCTGAGGTTGGATTTAACTACCAGACCCAGCTCCAATATTCTATCAGAACACCTAACATCCTAGAAATTGAGAGATTCTTAAGACAAGAACCACACCCCCATAAGCACCCTTGCTTTAGGAAGAATTCACCCAACTTTGGGCAGGACAGTTTGTCTTCACTCATTCAGGGACAAAACTGATTTGACTCTGGCCACAATCAGAAGCAGAGACAAAGTTGTTGAGAGTATAATGGACACAGACTTATTTGATGATTTGAAGAAGCCCCAAGGCTCACAGAGAAAATTTAATTATTCTTTCTCACGAACAGATTTTAACTACCTCCAGTACACCCTTGGATTAGAGAAGCCTTTAAACCAGCATTTTGATCAAACAGATAAAATATTTTGTGACAATCAAAACTAATAAGAGAGAATTTTTGTATTCTCTACATTTTCCAGTCAATTAAGTGGTGGCAGAGACTTTGTCTGTGAGGCGATATCACTTTCAAATGCCTACCTATTTCCGGCTACCCATATTGAGAATATCTTTGATACATATGTAGATGACACTTTAAAAATTATGTAAAAATGAAAAAGAAGACAAAGTCTAGTACCTGTCAATGTTTTCTAGTATCATTTTTTTTCCTGTATTAATACTCTGAGATTTCTTCCACATCTTTAGTGTCTCCCCTCCTTCAGATACCTCCTGAATCAGTGACATAATGCCCTTGTGTTTGGGTGCCTCCAGCATGAACTTCATATGTATATATATATGTCCATTTTGATTACTTGTTCCATTACGGAGCCTTTTAGGACTATTTTTACTCTCCTCTTTAAACATTTCTAGGATTTTGATGTCAAAGTTCAAGTTGTGATGGCTTTAGTATCCTTAATGGCGAAAATGATTTGCTATATGTGTATGCATATACATAACATGTGCTTCAACATGCTATTACATATTAATTCTGAATGAAGACTTTTTGGAATGATACACACATTTAACTTTATACATATATACATAATAACAAACACATACATATATTATTCAAAATATAACTTATAAAATATATTTTATATAAAATATAATTTCTGAAATATATAGGTATATTATTCTTCCCTTTCCAGATTGCTTTCTTTATGATGGCAAATTGGGTTATTTTTTTGTCTTGATTCCTATCTAAAACTTAGTCACTGAATGGGTATGATCTCAGATAAATTGACCTGGGGATGACCTTAATTTTGAAAGGCTAAGGTCACCTATTGAATCCTGGGCCATCAGCCAGTCATCTTGACCTTTGTCCTGCCCCAGATTTTGATGCTACTCTGGAAGATAGAGTGAGGCTGATGAATTTTGTACAACTCTGCTTCACTTAAATCCAATTCACGAGTGAGTCAAGACATCACCCTTGTAATATCATTGGTCCTCCTCAAAAATGAAGGATGAACAGCAACAAATATATGCACACTCATCTATACACATAAATGTATTTTTCCCATTTTCCTTATTTGTCAGTTTTCTTTTATTTTCTTCTTTAAATTCTCTCAGAATAAATTTGTTTAACAGTGGCACTAAGCTTTAAACTGGTTTCATTCTACAAAGATTCTCTTTGATTTATGAGGTGATACTGCTCATTTCTTATATCATGGACAATGTTAGTCCTTACCAACAATGAGAGTTATCACCTGCATTTAAAAATTATTGGTACAGAACAGATTGGTGGAAGGAAAGCTTGAAGTTAGAGATACCAATTAGAATACTATTGAAAAGAGTCAGATGGGTGGTAGTTAAGAGCAGAACTGGATCAGTGACATTAATAAGCAATAATTGATAGCATTAAGTGAATGATTTTAAATGAGGGGGGATGAGGAAAAAGTAAAAAAAAATTCTCCTATTTTGATTATGAATCAATGAAGGATTAATATGCTATTAGGACAAATGAAAAATTCAGGAATTAGTCTCTTAGGAAAGCATCTGATCAATTCATCTACATTAAGGCATAAATGACAAGTCTCCTAGGTATATTTTGAATATTAAAAGCCCTAAGCCAATAAAATTTATCTCTAGTTATGAAATGTCAGGTATCTTGGATATGTTTTTGTTAAAGGATCTGGGAGAGAGAAGAAGCCCCCAAAGTTACATAGTATAGGCCAGCCCTGACAGAGTAAAAGCAGAAGGGGGTCCAGAGTTTCAGGGCTTATAACTCAAACTTTTGGCATGGACAAGTATTACAAAATTCTCTTGTGTGGAAGACCACAAAATATGCATAGAACAAATACTACAAAAACTGTTAATTTGTTTTAGAAAAATTCAGTTGAACTGGGAAAAAAACTCTTGGACCTCTAGATTCTGTAGTGGGGAGAGGTTCTGGGCATATTACCCCATGAAGGGAGACAGACTTAGAGTCATGCTCTGATGCATGAAAACACTGCAAGATGCTCCTGGGAAAGTTGTTGTTTGGGAGAGGCAACAAGATGGTTATTGGCTGAGTAGTTCACCTTCAGTACTATTGAAATAATGCCCTTGTCCCTACACTAAATGAGCTCATCATTTGGTTTTACTCATTTTTCAGTCATGTCCAGTTCTTCATGACTCCATTTGGAGTTTTGTTGGCAAAAATACTGGTGAAGTTTGTCATTTCCTTATCTAGTTCATTTTCCACATAAGGATACTGACACAAACAGGGTTAAGTGACCTGTCCAGGGTCACAGAGATAGGAACTGTTTTTGATCAGATTTTTACTCAGAAAGATGAGTCTTTCTATCTCCAGGTCTGGTACACTATTCATTGTGCCTCCTAGCTTCCTCCCCAACCACCCTACCCCCATCATTTTGCTAAGTAAGATTTTTTGTTAAGTTTGCTACTTAAGAAGTAGATGTACAGTTAGCAACTTTTAAATTTTGATGCTCTGGAATAAAGTTACAACTTCCCCATTCTAGATGTAGCTCTAAATAGGATTAAAGTTACTCTAGCCAAAGCAGTTCTCTACATCATCGGAAATTCATGAAGATAAAGTCAATATTACTATTGCCAGCTAGGTGGCATGGTAGATTAGAGGTCCAGGTTTGGAGGTAAGAAGACCTGAGTTAAAGTCTCACAGACACTTTGGACAAGAAAATTAAGCTCTGTCTGACTTGGTTTCCTCGTCTGTAAAATGGTAATAATAAGGACCTACCACCCAGGATTAATATGAAAATCAAATAAGATAATATTTTATAAAGCCCTTGGACTGGTGCCTGCCACATAGCAAACACTTAATAAGTTCTGGTTTCCTTCTTATTTTACAGAAGACAAAACTGAAACTCAGAGAGATAAAATCCAAGAACTATGCAGGAGAAACAATTTAAGAAGGACATAAAATAATCAAATGACCAGAAAAGAAGAGGACCTGGTCATATGGTGAGAATAAGGGATAATGCAAAAGAAAGTTTGTATGTTCCATGGCATTTTCAGTTTATCAAGAAACCATGAAGAAGGATTCAGGCAAAATAGGCGAAAGAGTTAATTTAAGAAAGGATGTGAATGTAAACCACAAAAGGATGAACAGGCAAGGGTGGGTTGGGATCTGCATCATTGGAAGAGATAGCTACTACATTCAAAAGCTCACAGATCCATTGGAGAATGAAAGCATCCCAAGTACCTAGTATAGTGTTATATATAGTTATCAATTCAATAAATTTTTATGAAATGCTTACTAAAAACAATACACTGTGTTAGGAAACACAGAGACAACTTTCTCCTGAAGAAATTCACATGTACACATAAATAAAAACAAGATAATTTCAAGAAGTAAAGAGTGCAAAGAACATTTTTTAGACTTAATAATGATGTTTGAGGTCATCTCATTCAACCTTCTCATCTTATAGATGAACTATTCAAACCTTACTTATTCTCTCAATTCACATGCAATATAGTTTAGTGGATTTATTTAGTATAAAGTGACTAGCCTGTTTATCGTATGGGCAGATATTATATCTACTACATCTCCAAGGCAATCTATAATTTCTGCCTTTGTGGAGAGGAGGACCAATGTCTGGCACCTCCATTGGCCAATCAGGAGAAAGGCAGGCAGAAGCCAGGACTACCACAGCTGAGTGATCAATTTCATCTTTGCTTTCCTATTTCCAAAAAGGGTATCAGTCTAGAATTATATCCATCTTCCAAACACCAGAGATTTGAAGTCTAAAGATGCTCTTTTTGTTTTAAGTGACTTGCCCAAGATCACACAGCTAGGCAATTATTAGGTGTCTGAGGCCATATTTGAACTCAGGTCCTTCTGACTCCAGGGCTGGTGCTCTATATACTGCCCCACCTAGCTGCCCCTGAGATACTCTTCTGTTTTTTTTTAGATTTTTTCAAGGCAATGGGGTTAAGTGGCTTGCCCAAGGCCACACAGCTAGGTAATTATTAAGTGTCTGAGGTCGGATTTGAAATCAGGCACTCCTGACTCCAAGGCGGGTGCTCTGTGCATTGTGCCACCTAGCCACCCCTAGATACTCTTTTATAGGTCAAGATACGAGTCAATTTTCTTTTTTTATTCTTAAGGAGACAGTAACACTTATCCATCCTCGATAGTTAGTTACACCAAAAAAATCCCTCTCAAATAGCTAGTAAATGTCTTTATCTTTGTACAGTAAATAAAAATTGGAGAAGTTGTATAGTTTGGAATAGATAAAAGTAAACTAGAGTCCAAAAGAATAAATTAACTCTTCAATAGAGAAAAAGGTCAGATCTCAATTTCCCCAAAAAAGAGATCAATAATCTCATAGAAGTTGCCTGTACTTATCAGTCTTTCGAGTTACCAACACTACAAATCTAGCAATGTATTGAGAGATAGCCACAAGTCTACATCTCCAAGCATATCTTCCATCTATTTGTCTCTTGCCTGTCTTTCTTGAACTCCTTTCTCCCAGCAGTCTCTCTGAATCTGAATAAGTCTCTTTTCCATTCATGCAGGTTTAGAGCATCACAAGCTCAGAGCTCCTCAGCCAATCAAGAGTCATTTCTCTCCATCTAACCTTCCCCCTAAAGAAGGAACACCTTGGAGCTGTCATCAGAAAATCACCCCAGTTTTGGACTGGGAGTTAGGTTACACAAATAACATATTTGATAAAAATTAATATATTAACTTTTTAAATCTGTGTTCTTAAGTTAGACTAGGAAATTTGCACGCATAGACCCAAGAGATCCCAGGCTGCATCTGGCACAGCTCACATCACCAGATAAACTACTGATAGTCCCATAAAAGATTTCCTGCCTTCTTTCCGCCCCACAGCTTCCTGTCCTTACCCTGCTCCTCCCAGATTCATTCTACTGCTCCTCATCCCTTTCCTCTCTCATTTCCTCTTTATGCCCCTCCTAATCTGTTAACTCCTCCCCCACTTTATTTATTCTTACATTATATTTCTGTACCTGCAACCCCTGCCCACTACTTTTTATCTTTTTCCTTATCCACTATTTATAAAGTCAGCAGTGTTGCTATGGCAAGAGAACTGACCTGGGAATGAGGAGGTACCAAGCTTGAATTCTTCCTCAGGCACATAATTATATGACCCTTTGCAAGTCACTTATTCTTTCTGAACTTTGGTTTCCCCCATATGTAAGATGGAAATAACTTCATAGAACTCCTGTGAGAAACAAATGAGGTCATGTAGGTAAAATGCCATAAGAGGTTTTCTAAGTTTTTGGTCTTAGGATTCCTTTATACACTTAAAAATTACCAAAGATCCCCATGTGGTTTATATTTACTCACATTTACCATATTAGAGATTAAAACTGATAATTTTAAAATATTCATTTATTTAAAATAATAATAAACCTATCTTATGTTTATATAAGTTATAAATTTTATGAAAAATAACTCTTTTCCAAAGCAAAAAACAAAGACAATGAGAAGAATGTTTACTTATTTTTGCAAATCTCTTTATTGTCTAATTGAAGACAGCTGGTTTCTATCTGCTTTTGCATTTAACCTGTTGTGATATGTTACTTTGCATGAAATATATGAAAAAAATCTGGCCTCAGCTATATATGTAGTTGAAAAAGACAGGAGTATTTTATCCATCTTTGTATAATTGTGAAACTAGTTTTGACCTCGAGGGGATTTCCTGGAGGCTGCAGATTATTACACCTTGAAGACTGCTGTATAATATAAACATTAGTTTTTATTATCAAATCAAATCGCAAATATAGTTAAATGCATGCAAAACATTTTGCTTCCTAGCCTTTGAGTTTTTTCTAAATCTAAGCTTTGTAACTGCATATTTCATGTCCACTGTAAACACCATCCTGCCAACTGCAACTTTTTCAATCAATATTCTTAAGTTGATAATTGACAAATTACCCATTTAAATTGCAAGCACAAAAAGGTCTCGTCATGTGCTTTAGATGTTTTCAGTTATCAAAAAGAGGCATGCCTATATCAGAATTGTAGAATCATGGAAAACTACAATTGTACTTATACTTGGCAGGAACCTCAAAATAGTCACCTAGTTCTATTACCTCAGTTTAAAATGTTGATGTTCTTATTCATGTTATTTCTCTGATTATAAAATATGGAGAATATCCAATAGAACACTGCCAGTATTCTGGTGGTGGTCAAACCTTGACTATTGCAATAGCCTGTGGGTTGACCTTCCTGAGTCATCTTTCTTCAGTTTTAGGCACAGGTCCCTTGCCTAATGAACTCTTGTGGCTCCCTGTCACCTCCAATGTCAAACATCAGATCTTCAGTTTGGCATGCAAATCCCTTCCTAAGTTGGTGGCCTCTTACTTTCCCAGTCATTTTGCAACACAATCACTTCCATTGGGCAGCTTGGTGGTACAGTGGATAGAGTACTTTTTGGAATCAGGAAGAATCATATTCATGAATTCAAATCTGAATTCAGGCATTTACCAATTGTGTGAACTTGGGCAAGTCACTTAATTAACCTTGCTTGCCTCAGTTTCCTTATCTTTAAAATAAAAAGATGAAAATGGCAAACCACTCTAGTATCTCTTCCAAGAAAACCCCAAATGGAGTCAGATATTATTGAACAACAACTCCTCCACTAACCTCCTTGCTGGTTCTGGACTGAGACAACCCATTTCCTATCTCTCTAGGTATTTTAGCTGGCCTGGAATTTTCTTCCTTCTCATCTCAGCCTCCTGGCTTCCTTAGTTTCCATATATTCTTTCAGATCTCAACTAAAATCCTTTGTTCTACAAGAGGCTTTCTCAATCTCTATCACCACTAGGGCCTTCCTTCTGAGATCATCTCATATCTTATTTGCATGTTGTCAACCCCGTTAGACTGTGAGCTCCTTTGAGAGCAGGGATTACTTCTGGCTTGGGTTTTTGCATTTCTTTGTATCTCTGGGGCAAAGCCCAGAATCTGAAACATAGTAAGCACTTAAGAGTTTGTTGACTTGTTATTTTGAACAGTCTGTCATTTGTGCCTTCTCTTAGAACTATGCCCACCAACTAGCATTTATTTTTAGGTTCATTTAGTGAGAGGGTACAATTTAAAAAGAAAGGATAGTTAATTAACTCCCTATGGGGACCACAAAAAGTTTACAGGCTTTCTGTCTACTGAATTCTCCATATTAAAGGAATACTTTTGTTTAGGGTTTGAGGAGGAAGCACGGGGTAATGGAAAATGTCCTGGGGTTGACTATTTATTTTGGTAATTACAATAGATACAGCACTGAACTTGAGTCAGAAAGAACTTAGTTCAAATCCTGCCTCAAATTCCAGGTTTGTCTGTCATTTAACCACTGCCTGTTTTTTTCTTATCTGTAAGATGATAATAATAATAGCACCTACTTCCCAGTGTTGTTGTCAGGATCAAATGAGATAATGTTTGAAAGGTTTTTGTGAAGTTTGATCCATTATGTAAATACTATTATTATTTGGCCTATATCAGTCTTTTATGTTTGCATAGCACCTTACATATTTTATCTCATCTGAGTCTGGTAATATTTATCAGCATTAAAAAAAATAAACAAACCTCCTCTCCTGTGATCTCCTGTGTATAGGAATTTCCTGGTAAGAAAACTCCTATTAAAGCTTGGGGCTTTGAGAGATGAACCGATTCACCAATTCCATTAAGCAGTAGGACCTGAATTTAGATCTTCCTATCTGAGGCCAGCATTTCATCCACCATACCAAGGATTTGACTCTCTCATGTATGCACAGTTAATAAGAGTTAATATTGTGCAGTACAGAAAGTTCTAGATTTGGAGTCAAGGGTCTTCTAGTAAAATCCTTATTCTGCTATTCATTTTGTGCCTTTTGCAAGTCATTTCATCTACAAACATCAATTTTTCAGTTGCAAAATCTGGGTGTAGGGCTTAGACTAGATAGCCTCTGGGCTCCCTTCTGACTCTAAATTTATCATGCTATATCTACTGTGATTCTTAGTCTTGTAGGCACAATTTAAAGGTCTTCTTGGTACCAGATTCTGCCATCTGTTTTCCTCCTCCCCCAAATACACTGTCACTTCTCTGGCTTTCAATCTCTCTCTGGAAGGAAGTCTCAAGTTTTGACATTTAGAAATAGAAGCAGAGTAGACATTAGAAGCAATAGTAGTAGTGGTGGTAATGGCAATAGTAGAATTATTATTATTCATTATTATTATTATTATTATTATTATTATTATTAGTAGTAGTAGTAGTAGTAGTAGTAGTAGTAGTAGTAGAAGTGGTAGTGTTAGTAGCAGTGGTAGTGGTAGTGGCAGTAGCAGTAGAAGTAGAAGTAGTAGTAGTGGTAGGACAACTAAGTGGTGCAGTGGATAGAGTGGAAGACTCGACTTGAGTTCAAATTTAGCCTCAGAGACTTCCTTGTTGTGTGACCCTGGGAAAGTTACTTAAACCTATATGCCGCAGTATCCTCATCTGTAAAATTTAAGAGGAGAAGGAAATAGTGAACCACTCCAGTATCTTTGTCAAGAAAACTCCAAATGGGGTTACAAAAAAGTTGAACATGTCTGAAATGGCTGAATAAAACAATAAAAGTAGTAGTAGTTGTAGCAATAGAATGAGCTGCAATGTTAATATATATGTATATATATATATATATATATATATATACACACACACACATATACATATATACATCACTGTCTTGTGTTATTGTGTCTTTTGGTTAGCTGTATATGTGTATATGTATGTATGTATGTATGTACCAGAACTTTAATCTTGAAGTATATAAATCATTTTCTATATTTTATCTCATTTAATTCCAGAAACAACCCTGTGTATTAAGTCTCATTGTTATCTACTTGCTCAGTTGAAGAAACTGGGAATGAGAGAGGGACTTGATTCTGAAGCTAGCAAAATTTAGGTCTTCCTATGTCCATGTACTGAGCTCAATCAACTCTACCACTTGATAAATTGCTTTCCTTTTCTAGGCCTCTATTTCCCCATCTGTAAAATGAAAGCATATAATCCACAACACTCAAATAAAGCCTGAATCAGATTAAAATATAATTGAGAAGTATATAACAAAATAGATAAAACACAATTAAACATAGATAATATTAATATATTGTTTTTGTAGTCAATATGTAGCCTAAAAGAATTCATTCATATGGTGTAGTAGTTCCATTTTCTATTTGAGTTTGGTTTAGATGATTGCAAAGTTTCTTTCCAGCTCTAATATCTTATTATGAATGGTCTTCTTCCAAAAACCCCAGCTGTTTCCTCAAAGGACAGGGAGCAGTAGTACAAATCATGTTCATTTGACAGAGGAGAAACAGTGTGGCATAGTAGATAAAGAGCTGACCTTAGAATTAGAAAGATTTAGGTTCACTTCCAAATGGGACAGATCCTGGCTGTGTAATACTGGGCATATCATTCTAACTCTCAGTGTTCTAGGTGACACTCTAGGGTCTATACATTTCAGTGAAGCTGTGAACTTGGATTAGCAGAGGATTTCCTCATCATGTGTGAGTTCCTTATGTCAATGAAATCAAAGGGTGAGATCCTATTCCTATTTTGCAATTGGGGAAACTGAGATAGAAAGAGAAAATAAGGTGACTTTCTCTACCATTCAACGATGAAAGGCCAGAGCCAGGATTATGTGTGAGTGGGACTTTGAGGGACTTTTCTCAGATGAACAAATAGGAGGTCAGCAGTCCTATTCAAAGACAGGAATAGGAAGAATCTTTTCCCTAGGGGTATGGAAAATGCTTTCAATAGTTCTGTTTCTGACCTATTTTTATGAAATTTCAGCCCTGGGATTTGAGCCAGGATCCCCTTTAGTTTCAAGGAAAAAATAGAGCACATTCTTGAGTCTGGGTTGGTCAAACAATTTGAAGAACCTTCAGGAAGGATGGTACTTGATCACAGGTAAGGTTAAAGTCTCTGCTTATTGTAGCTATCATGGATATTTCCTGGTATTTATTCTTTTTTTCCCAACAGCCAAAGGAAAAATTTAAATCTTCCCTTTCCCTTAGAATTCCCGAGAGAGATTCCATGCACCAAATACAGGAAATCATGTGGAGAAGATTTCATATTTATTACAGTTCCCATATTACTTCCCCTCCCCCTGCTTCCACTCCCACCTCCCCTCTGGCCATACATGCAGTCACACTGGTCTCTTTGCTTATCCCTCTGGCAGGGAACACAAAGAAGGTAGCTCACCTCTCCCATCTCAGTGCTCTAAGCATTAAAAGATTCACAGAGAATTTCTGGGAGACTCCACCTACTCATTCTGGACAACTGCCTGGGAAACTGTTAAGTTGTGTCCCAAGGTGCATGTTATACCTTAGAGGAGTAACCCATCGAGAGTGGAATTGAGCCACAGCCTAGAGAGGTGAGTATTACTGAACTGGTTTTTGTACACATTTGTTGGTGAACTTAAGATAAAGGATTTCTATTCAGTGAGAAACATCTTTAGAAATGGATTTCTAGTTCTTTCTATGTGTATGTATGTATGTATGTGTCATCTACCTATCATCTATCTATCTATCTATCTATCTATCTATCTATCTATCTATCTATCTATCTATCTATCTATCTATCTGTAAATCTACCCATTCATTCAGTTTTCTTCCTGTCCTTTTTTCTTCCATGTGTCTTGGGGATGTCACTGAATTCTGTGACTGCTTTAAAAGGACACAGAGTTGAGAGGAGATTGTTTTTGGATGTCTGTCTATCTTTGAAGAAAGAATGCCAACCGACTTGTAAGAGGTAGTAAATTCCGGTCCCATTTTGCTAAATATCAGAAGTTAGGTAATATTATTTGGATTTTAGAAAAGGTTTGCTTTTGGTTCTCCCTCTGGGGATTAGCTGTCTCAGGTCCATACCAGGAATTTTGTTTTGTTTAGTTGATCCTGTAAATTTTGCTTTCAACTGAGAAGGGACTAGAGCCATTTTCATTCAGAAAGTGTAGCCCAGGAAAATTTTTAAACCAGGAATATTGTAACAACTAAAGTATGATAGCATGAATGTGGAAGCAGTCCTGGTCTTAAGAGTGACAAAGTCTAAAGTCTTTTCTAAAATATATATGTTGTCTGAAACCTCAGAATGTCTTCTCCTTTGTGGCAGGAATACTGCTAAGAAAATTGATTTGATTTGTACTAATCTGCAAGGTTGGTACATCACTTGTGTATAAGTCTTTGGGGGTTCTTTTTCAGGTTAAGCCAATATGATGCAGTGGAAAGAACTTTGAATTTTAGAGTCAGAGAACTGGATTTAAATTCTGCCTTAAATTGTTACTAGTTGTGAGATTTTGAGCCATTCATTTAATCTTTCAAACTAGTAGTGTACTGTAGTCAACTCAGTCCTATTAATAAATCCAAACTCTACAAATAAGCTTTGATTTATTGTTGCTGACTTTAAAAAGTGATGGAGAAAATGTTAATATTACAGATTGAACTTTAAAGAATGTTCTGTTTTCTTTGAGTCAATTGTTAAGTATTTCCCAGCCCACTCCTTTCCCTTGCCTTCAGTTTCCTTTTTTATAAAATTATTTTTTAGCATTTTCTCCAGTTGGAAATCCTACCATCTTTGCTAACTTGAGAGTATGAATTGAGAACAAGAGAATTTGAATTTTAAAATAAAAGCACCCTGTCTCTGTGTAATCAATCTGTGAATAAGCATCAATTCATCTAATATGTGCCATATTCATAGACCAGAAACTGGAAGAAAACTTAAAGGTTATATAGTCCAACATGTTCATTTTACAGATGATAATCAAAAACCCAAAGATGTTAGATGGATTCTCTTAGGTCACGCAGTTATTATCTGTAGTAATAGGAAAGATTCAAATACAAGTCTCACTGAGAAATCTTTTTCTCATATATGCTGTCTATTAGCTTTAACAGAACTCTCTTACATCATTTTTCTCATATCCAAGTCTATAAAGATAAGTAAAGAAGGTATTATAATTCCCACTTTATAGTACAGTTCTATCAACTGAGATAACATGTACATAAATAAAAATATATAAAATATAAACAGTGCTCCCAAAAGTCTTAACACAGTTTTAAACTTTTAAATCTGTGCTAAGATGTTTGGGATCCTCTGTATATATTAAATTGAGGGTAAATTCTTTTGGAGAGATATGGGGCATAAGCAGCTGGAGAGATCAGAAAAGACTTCATGTGGTATAGATTGCTCAAACAAAATTTTGAAAAAAAAATATACTAAGAGAGACAGAGATTTTGTGTGCAACAAATTTTGAGTCTGGGGAGAGCCAACCTAAAGATAAGGAGATGGAACCTAGACAGTCATGTTAAGAAACAGCAAGATAATTAGTTTGGCTAGACTATTTAGTGTAAGGTGAGTCATAATTTGGTTAGAAAGGTAAGCTGGGTGGGCCTAGGTTGTGAAGGGTTTTAAAAAACTAAACAAGACCTTATAATTGATCTGAGGTGAGAGGGAGCTACTGGAGTTTATGGATTAAAGGAACAGCATGATCAGCCTAGGTCATGCAGAGAATAGAGTGAAAGATCTGGAGTCAGGAAGATACATCTTCTTGAATTCAAAACTGGTCTCAGGGTCCTTCTAGTGTAGGTCCCTGGACAATTCACTTAACCCATTTTACCTCAGTTTCCTCATTTGTAAATGAGCTGAATGGCAGACCATTCCAGTATCTTTACCAAGAAAATCCCAGATTTGTTCATAGAGTCAGACAACTGAAATGACTGAACCACAATAAAGGTTAGACTTGTTTTCAAGTAAAACACATTGGCAGTGATTTGAAGGATGACTTTAAGAGTTTGAGAAACTTGTGGAAAAGAGGTCATTTTAGAAGCTATTCACTGTCCATGGCAGAAAGTGATGAAGGATTGACCTAGGGTTGGGGTTGTATGAACAGAGAAAAATACAAGAAATGCTATGGACAAAGAACAGTGGGATTTGGGAACTGACTGAATAATTAGAGTGAGGAGGAATGAGAGATGGAGGCTGATTCCAAGATTACAAAGATGAAAGACTGGGAGGATGGCTCTGCCCTTCTCCAAAGTTTTCCAACTTCTGATGGAAGGAGAAACGAAAAAGGAACCTTCATCCTGGAAATAATGCATCCCTTCTCTATTCTGTTAAGGTACTTAGAATTCTAAAACATTAAATGTCTAGAAGACCTTAGTAATCATTTTGTCTAATACCCTTATTTTAAATAAAAAGAAGTGAAGCCGTACAAAAATGAATTGATTTCACTGAGGTCTTTTTAAAATTCCCAAACTACTTTTACTTCCACATACATACATACATACATACATATGCATGTGTATCAAATGAGATAGCATATATAAAACACTTTACATATCTTAAGTTGCCATAGAAATGTATAATATTATTAGTCATGATAATTTCAAGTTATTATTACTATATTATTATTATTATTATTCTCATGAACATCATTGGATGGATTATATAGATTTAAGATTTCATTTCATTCAAGAAATGAAAAGTAGTGAAGATATTGGATTTTTTTTATACCATGCTGAAAAGCAGGGATCTTACTTTCTCCACAAGGACACTGTCCAATTTTCTTCTCATCTTTTCTTCTAATTTAGTATTGACTTTGACCTTGCTTTCACAAGTACTGATCAAACAGTGCAAAGACATATAATTCAGAAATGATGCCCATATCAATAATTTGCTTAACATTTCACATCTGCCTAATCCCTTATAGTTTACAAAACACATTTGGAAATGCAGCATTGCTATAGTGTCAGTGAAGAACAGCATGAGATATGGGGAGCCAATCAGATATTTCAAATCAGAGAACCTAGGCTTGAGTCCTACCTTTGCTACCTCAACACTTGGATGACCCCTTGAGCAAATCTCTTTTCTTCTCTAGGAAGGAAGGATTTCAAATGTTTCCTCTAAAGAATGAAAGTACTAGGCATGATGGTCTAAAATCTCTTATCTTCTTAAAAAAAAGTTCTTTCATTTGATTTACACCTCTTTATGAAGTCAATGGTAGAAAAATCATTGCCCCTTTTACAAATGAGGAAATTCAAGGGCATATAGAAGTTGTGACTTGCCAGAGAACAAAGGTGATAAATAACATAAGTATCCCTTCCATATGGTGGTGACTTTACCCATCTTGGTTTCAGCATATTGTAAGCCCACACAAGAAATTAGTGTAAATATGAATTTGGAGGGAGTTTTGTGGAAGCTGCAGACAATATGCTACAGATGACTCAAAAAAAGTTTAGAAACTCAGAAAAGCTTAACCTAAATTTTACAATAAATAATATAAATGCCCCATAAAAGAAAAGGGGAAAAAAATCAAATGTTTTCTGTTACAAAGGGAGGGCCAAAAAATTTTGTGCATATTTTACAGATAGTCGGGGTGGGGAGGAGTATGTGGAGAGTGCTTTCCTAACCCCTGCAGTATGGAAGAGATTATTGCACTAGGAAAGCAACCCAGGTCTTTTGGTTTCCATACTAGGAGTCTTTCTACTGTATCCTAACAATACTTTACACACATATCAAAAATATCTTTAATGAAAATACAAGAAGGAAACAAACAGAATTTCAAAAAGAATTTTGTATAGTAGGTAATATCTCAGCCATTATGCAATTGAAAAATATGAACTATATTATGAACATTTATGATTGATGAACAATGCAAGACTCAAATGATGACCGGATGATGGTTTTATCATTGAGCACTGTTTATAATATGAGGACCAAAAATAGCACCTCACTCAGTTCAGTAAGACATGACTTTAAACATGCTCCCAACAAAGTTCTCCCATAAACAGTTGCAAATCATAAATTTGCATGATAAATTCAACCACATATAATTTGTTGACAAATCCTCTTATCAGTACCAAGTAAAGAAGTAAAGTAAGGGTAGTTGCTGCTGTCTTAGAGATCAAACAGGGTAGAAAACAAATGGAGAAGGAATTCCTTGTGGATCAGGAGTCCTTAACTCTTTTTTTCTGTCCAGAGGAAGTATAATTCACAGGGTAGCATTATACATCTAGAAAAGAACTTCTTAACTTTTCGTGTGTATGTGCTATTGATCCCATTGGCAATCTAGTGAAACCTATGGAGCACTTCTCAAAATAATGTTTTTAAATTACTAAGATAAAAGGCATAGGATTACAAAGGAAATCAAACATGTTTAAAAAAACTTATTGAAACACTCACCCCCCAAAACAACTTTGTAGATCCCAGTTAAGAACCTCTTTAATAGAAGATGAAGTCCTCAATATGTTTCTTTTTGCCGATGACGTGGTGATAATTGCTCCAAGATCCCAAACACTGTGAAACTCCCAAGTGCATCCAAGGCCACTTAAAAGAATGAGGAAAAAGCAAGTGAATGAAAAACTCTTTTATTGTTTAGACTAGAGATTTTTAAGGTTTTTTTTTTTATCATGGATCCTTTTGACAATCTTCTTTATGGAAGTTTATGAGACTTCTCATAATTGTATTTTTGAAGGCATTAAACAAAATACATAGGATTATAAAGGAAACAAATTATATTGATTATGGAAAATTTTTTTAAATTCATGGATCCCGTGAAATCTATCCATATATGATTTGAAAATATGTGGACCCCAGTTTGAGAATTTTTAGCCTAAATTATTACATCCAAATGGATAAATAACCCATTGTATTAGTCTCCTAATGTTCATTTCTTGGGTAGACATTGCAGATGGACTTTGAATAAGTGAGTCATGATAAATGGAAAGGAGCAGGTTGAATTTTATGTGAAGACTTTCTAACACTTTAAATGGGCTTTTTTATATAAACACACATTCAGCATCAGTATTTTGCTATTTTTCTTGATTGTTAATCCTCGAACATCACAATTTCTGAAAAATCAAAGCAGCATATAATCCAAAAGATAATGAAGATATAACGATAATAAGAGCATTATCCAAAAATCTCTTGTAACTACTTGTCATTACCCCCCTCATCTTTTTTTCTTCTAATTGACTTTGACCTTACTTGTCCAAGTTCTTATTTGACCATGCAAAGACACACAATTCAGAAAAAGGCCTATAAGAGTATTTTGCTTAATATCTCACATCATATGATGAACTTAATGGACAGGCAAGTATTGCTTATGATGACTTGTTTTCATAAGTGAGGCACAGGAGAAAAGAATAAGAAAAAGAGGTAGGTTGGTCATGGAATATGAGTAAAAGACAACATAATGATAGTTCACAGGCAATATAAAACACTAAAGACTAATGCTTAAATATAATAAATATTACTAAAGACTAATACTAAAATACTAAAAATATTAATACTAAATTCTAATACCAATATTAAAATGCTCAAAGAATACTTAAAGACTAGAATAAGGCCTCCAATTCATTTGGTAGATTTTATATGGAACAATTTGTGAGACAATATAGACAAGATAAAAAGATACCAATGGATTACAATCTGAATAGGTAGAAGGTATATAGTTATCCCTTCCACATTGTAGAGTTAGGAGGTACAGTTCTTTCTTAACTTGAAAAATCCACATAAAATGTTTTGGCCTTCCCTTTGTACCAGAGAAGAAGTCTGAATTTTTTCTTTATCTTTTATGGCATATTTACAATATCTTGTAAAATCATTGCAAATATAGCTTATACATTTTTGAGTTTCTAAACTTTTCCTATATCATCTCGGACTTCTGCAAAACTCAAAAATTCTCTCTTAATTTTTTATGCTGATCCACAATGTTTTGAAACTGTAATGGCAAAAGTCATAATGTAGAAGGGATAACTATCTTTACATTGATGAGATCCAGGATTCATTGAAGCATAAAACTCTGAAAAATGCTCAAAGGACTCCATAAAATATGTTCTTCTAATTGTAAAATATATAAAGCTTGTTACCTGATCCTAAAGAAGACAAAGTGACTTTACAAGAAAGTTAGTGAGAAAAAAGAAAGTATGTTTGCTTTTTTCATGTTTCCCATTAATTCATAGATGTTCATTTGTACAGTTGGCACTTTTGCTGATGCCAAACAAGTTAAATATCTTTTCATGAAGTGAATGTTTGTCCTTTAAGTACAAAAGTCAGAGAAAAGAAAGGGATATATAAATATATGTATATATAAAACACATATAATCTACATTATATGTAATCTAATCTATATTATATAATCTACATCTATAGCTATCTATATTTGATATACATATAGATATAAATAATTATGCATTTTAAAGATAAGGTATGGATATAGATAATTATACATATATAAAGATAAGGGGCTTTTTTAGAATGATAGATAGCTATGCATATATTCTCTAGATTTATATAGGCAATATATATATATATATAGCCTATCAGTATATCTATACAGATGATCTATATAAAACATACATATATATCAAATTTATAATTATATTATATAGATAAGATATAAATAGATATAGACACAGATGTGGAAACACGTAGGTAAAAATAAAGTCCATTTTTACTATTAGTAACCAAGCCTAATCTCACCCCAAATCATTATCCATCCTCTTCCTATAATTTTATAATTGATCTATGTAATATATATGTGTAAACATAGACACCTGTATATAGTGACAACACTGTGTATTTATACACATAATATAATATATAATGATACATATGATTGTGTCAGGGGCTATGGAGAGGTGGATGGGTATGTGTAATCTTAGTTTAGAGTTGGCAAAGACCCTCAGGTTCATAGAGTCCAGTCCCTTCATTTTACAGATAAGGAAGCTTGGTGACTTGCCCAAGGTCATATAGCTAGGAACTGTTTGATGCGAAATTTGAACTCATCTTCCTTACTCCAAATCTATCACTCTATTATTACATATATATACATATTTCTTTTATGATATATGTAATTATTTGTGCACATATGCATGTAGCCAGATGGTGTAGTTGATAAGGATTCTGAACTTGGAATCAGGAAGACCTGAGTTCAAATCCAGCTTCAAAGACTAACTAGCTATGTGATCATGGGTTAGTCATTTAGCCTCTACCTCAGTTTTTTCCTCTGTAAAATGGAGGTGATAATAACAACTACCTCACAGGATTGTTGAGATCAAATAGGATAATATATTTAGAGTATTTTATCAACCTAAAATTGTTTTGGAAATGCTAATATTTAATTAGAATATGTGCAAATGTGTCTTACTGTTAAATAATATAAATAACTTTTAGAACCAGCATTAGATCTATACTGTACCCCAGAAAAAAAACAAGAAGAGAAAAGCTATAGTGGAAAAAGGTCAATCCAAACACTCTGCTAGGGTTATTCTTTAACTAGATTATTAATTGCTCCTTATAATCCAAACACATTCCTAGTCACTGGATTTGCTGCCCAGCACAAGCTTACTTCCTCATTTGGGGCCATTCTAGGGGCACTGGAAGTAAGAAATTCAATAGAGAGGCTTAGAGATCTCAGCCTGTATATCATTTCTAGCCCTCCTTTCCTTTCTTTGCTGCCCAACTGGTGGGGAGAGGAAAAGATAGAGTCAGAACTGAGGAGAAAGGTATAAATTTCTCCTCTACTATAGTTTTTTTCGTGAAAATGAGTATAGTCCTACAGGAATGCTTACACCTATCCTTCCAGAAATTTAATTCAAATACATTCCCTTTCCCATTCATTAGCTGGATAATAACTAAATGTTGAGTATTATGCAATGTGAAGTTGAGTGCTATTGAGACCTATGGAGAGAAAAGAAGTTCTCTGAGATGGAGAAGAAGTATCATTTTTCTTTTCTATTTTTCATTTCCCTACCCCCTAACAGCAGACTAGAGGCCCTATAAAAATGACCTCTTCATTGTCTGAGTATTTGATCCCCTCTTCAGGTTACCTCTTGCTAAGTTAGCTGAGTAATAGAGATGCATGTAGGGAGTGGGGTTTCTTTTTATGTAAAGGACAATGTTTCCCAGTAGTCTTAACAGGTTTTTGTGACATTTTAAATATTACTTGCAAATTAGAAAGAATAAGTAAACAAGAATTTAATGAATTGTTAAATTCTGACATTACAAAGAAAAGCAAAATTTAGTCCCTACTTAAAAGGAGTTCAGAATCTAATGGGGGGACCCAACATATAAATGTACTATGTACAAAGTACAGAGAGATTGAGAGATTGCTGGCTGGGATTCTTGGGGTTATATAAACATTTGGAATCTTCCTAGGGGCAACTGGATCATCAGTTCAACCTACATTCCTTTAAAATGTGCTGAGAAATACCAGGTACAAAGCAGAAATAATTTCTAAGACTTTCGATTGAGGGCCCAACAGATTGCTGCAATATGGAATATGAGGTCAAGCCCTTTCAGCATGCTAGGATGTCTGTGGGGAGTCTGGAGTCCTAGATATTAGTTCTAGTTCTGTGAAGAAAATACTGTGTGACCTGGGTCACAGAGACCCCTCTCTGGGCTTCAAAGATTCTTTATCTTTTTAGTGACATATTTAGGTCCAATATTCTATCTCTAACATTCCGAGTCCATGATAGTTTTTCCCCTTTTGGTTTACCTTCACATTTTTTTAAAACTAGAAATTTCCTTGAAACTTAAATGGTCACACCAGGTGGAAAAACATAAAAACCAGTTTATTTTTAGACATCCACCAGTCAACCCAGCACCTAAAAACCACTGTCAAATGTCCAAACTGCAACCCTGAGAATTTCCTTCAACAATGTCTAGTTTCCTCTCATTGTTATAATACAAAGGACATGCTGAAATCTATTGGAGATCCCAGATTAATCCCTCCTCCCTTGAAATCTGGGACCTGCCACTGGATTGGTGTACTCAGGTTCAAAGTGCTAGGGGTCAAGTTGTGGATGACCTAGGTTAGCCCGGACCAGCAGCAACTGGTGGCCCACTTCATCTAAAAATATACTGAAGGCCAATTAAGGCATTTCAGAAATAAAGGCTTGATGATTTTCTAGAGTTAAGCATCTGACCTTCACTCTTTGCTGCATGAGCAGCTTCCTACATAGTCTGGAATAGGTCTATCCTGAAAGATTTTTAGGTGAAGAGTTTAGCCCTATTTCCCAAGCATAAAGAGTTGTAGAGATTTAATGTCATTAATAGGAAAACACAGACATACACACACAGACACAGACACACACAGGCACACAGACACACACACACACACACAGAAACACACACACACACACACACACACACACACGCACGCACGCACACACACACACACACACACACATACTGGCCCAGGAATCAGGAAAAGCACTATGTTGTTGTCCTTTGTTCTCGAACAGGACCAAAGACATTAGAATGTCTTCACCTGCAAATCAATTGGATTTAAGTTGTGCAGAATCATCAGCTCTCTCTCTCTCTCTCTCTCTCTCTCTCTCTCTCTCTCTCTCTCTCTCTCTCTCTCTTTCTCTCTCTCCTCTAAAGCCATCTGGGTCCAGTGGCGAGACATAGATTAGGATGACTGGAGATGGCTGGGGATGCAGTGGGAGACCTTGGTAAACTAAGGTCTTTCCCAGGTCTCAGTTTGTCTGAGGTGCAGAACCCATTCAATGATTAAGACTGCATAAGAAATGGGACAAAAAAATCCTCTTTTACTAGTAGAAAAAAATTAATCTGAAGGGGGAGACCCTTAAGATTTCTAGCCAAAACAGAAACAATTACTATTTAAGTTTACTGGTAACCATCAAAACCCAAATAATGACAAAATAAGACTTGGGCTGGGACTTAATGACCAGCAATCACTCTATTGTGAAAAGTGCCATGAATTTGTAGGTAAAAGACTTGAATTCTTTTCCCACTGTAATTTTGTTGTTGAGTTTTTTTTTAAATTGTGGACTCTCTGTGATCACATTTGAAGGGTTTTTTTTAACTAAGATACTAGAGTGGTTGGCAATTCCCTTTCCAGTTCATTTTACAGATAAGGAAACTGAGGCAAACAAGGTTAAATGACTTGCCCCAGAGTCACTCAGCTAATACATGTCCAAGGCTAGATTTGAACTTATGAATATAAGTTTTCCTGACTCAATTCCATACTTTATCCCTCACAATAATACCTAGGCACCTAGTTGTGCATCTTTAGTTCAATCATTTAGTCTCTCTGAGTTTCAATTTCCTCTTCTGTAAAATTAAAGGATCAGCCTAGATAACCTCTAAGAATCTGTCTAGCTCTGTCTCTGATGTTATAAAATATGAATTATATTGTCTTATATTAAAAAAGAAACTAAAGGTATGCTTATCAATTATATAGATGACTGAACAAGTTGTGGTATATGATTTTGATAGAATACTATTGTGCTATAAGAAATGGCAAAGGAGATGATTTCAGAAAAACCTGGGAAAACTTATATGAACTGATTCAAATTGAAATGAGCAGAATCAGAAAAATATTGTGCACAGTAATAGCTATATTGTAACAATGATCAACTGTGAAAGACTTTGCTACGCTGATCAATAAAATGATCCAAAACAATTTAAAAGACTCAATATGAAAAAATGCTATCTACCTCTAGAGAGAGATCTGATGAAATCTGAATGCAGATTAAATCTTTTTTTGAAAAGTTTTTTGAAAAAAACTTTGGCTAATGAAGAAATATGCTTTTCATGGCTCTTTATGCTTAATGGAGGTAAATAATTTGAAACCAAAAAATAAAATTAAAAAATATGTCTTACACATAGAAGATATTTAATGAAAATACTCATTCTTTAAAATAAGAATTACATCATGATAGGAGCCATGAGATAAAATTGGCATATAGAATAATTTTACCTATAGACATATTTGTATATGTGTGTTTTTGTGTGTATACCTATTTATGGGGAAAGGAAGAAAAAGAAGAAATTTGCATAAAAATGTTATTATATATTTAAACATATTAGCAAATTGTACATAATAGATTTGTAGTTTTATTTGCAATCATCTTTTTATTATATTGTTATAGAAATGCATGTTTTATTCCACAAATTAAATATATATATATATATATGTAAATTATATATGTATGAAATAAAAGAAAGAGCACGGCACAGCAGATAGAGAACCAACCTTGGAATCTGGAAGACTTGAACTCCAGATCTGACTCTTACAAATATTGTTCAGATGACTTTGGACAAATCACTTCACTTTTAGATGATCCAAATAGTCTCTGAAAGAGATTATTCTTCCCTCCCCACTCTCCATTTCCCACTTGCTTAAAGTATTATCTCTTCCCAACTTGTTCTTTAATATGTAGCAGAAAAAAACCCAAAACATTGAGCTTAAACATCCAGAGACCTGGGATAGATTCTTGGTTACAATGTTTACCAGATGAGTGCCCATGGTCAAATCATTTAATTTTTCCAAATCTGTTTCCTAATCTACAAAATAGAAGTAATACTTGAATGACCTGTGAGAAAGTGCTTTGAATCTTTTAAAGTGCCATATAAATGTGAATTATTAATAGCTGAGTTTCCTTAACATAGCTGGTTCCCTCACAGCTTAGGAGAAAGCTAGTAGTTTATTGGTACCCCCAGGAGAATATGCTGGAATGATAAAAAAGATCATTGCAAACAGCAATGATTAGAGTTTATAGCCATTATATTGGGCAAATACAGATAGAGCTGACTTATAAGTGAGGAAAACAGCTCAAGAGAGGTAAAATCATATAGGACCTAAAACAAAGATTTTGGTATTCAAAGGTACCTTAGAGATGATCTGTTACCTTATTTTGCAGATGAGGAATCTGAGATCCACAATACTTAAGTGATTTGCCCAAGGTCACATAGGTCATAAACTACAGACATAGAATCTGAATCCAAGAAACTGAATATAGATCTGAATATAGAGCATAGTAATTCCATGACACTAACAAGATCATACAAGATTTCAACCTAAGTCTACATTCTCCAGGAAGCTAGGTTGTTCAGACCTAGAATCAGGAAACATCATCATCATGATTTTAAATCTAATCTTTGGCATTTGTTAGCCATTTGACCCTGGGTAAGTCACTTAATCCTGTTTGCCTCAGTAAAAGAATGAAATGGCAAATCACACCAGTATCTTTGCCAAGAAAACCCCAAATGGGGTCATGAAGAGTTTGGACACAACTGAAAAATAACTGAATAATAACTTTAGTCTCCAAATCCAATGCTCAGTTCAATCATCAATCATGCCCAAACACCCTGACCATTCCCAGGATAGTATTGTACATTCTATCTGGGCATAGCCCTTTCTTAAGCCTAATGGAGGCACAAAGATCAGAAGTAAAAACAAAATTAAAATGGGCAGAGTGAATGGATAAAAGCAATATTTCTTTTTTTACAGAAATAGGATTTCAAGGTCCCTTTCACATTCATGGATGAAAGGAAACTAATTCTGGTGAAAATGGAATCATAATCCTAGGAGAGAGAGAGAGAGAGAGAGAGAGAGAGAGAGAGAGAGAGAGAGAGAGAGAGAGAGAGAGAGTGTGTGTGTGTGTGTGTGTGTGTTGGTGGGGAGTCTTTGTTGATTGTTTTGTTTTCCAGTGTTTATTATCAAACACCCCACAGCAGGACTTCACAGGGCACTTTTCTAATGTCCAGAGTCTGGCCCTGGGAATTTCCTTCCACAGAGGCAGTTTCCTCTCTTTGTTACCAGTCAAAGGACAAGCCCTAAGCTTTACTAGAGATCCTTAACCCTTTATTTTATTCCTGCCACCATTAGCCCTAAAATCCCAGGTTGCATCTGAGATGAGAAAATTCAATATCTAAGATTTCAAGACTCCCACCCAAATGGGGGGTTTCTGTTAGTGAATGTGTGTACAAAGTACTGCATTTCATTTTGAGGACAATCTCTACTTTTTTCTAGGACAGGAAACTAACTTAGTCATACAATAGAGGTTAGAGAGAACATTTGTAATACTAACCACACTATTCAAGATAGAATCCCAATTTAGCAACAGTGACATGCCTCCCTCTCCCAAGTCCTAGAACTTGGTCTTTAGGGAGATGATATGATGTATTTCCCACTCCCCCACACACATATATTATTACTCAGATGAATTCAGAGATCAACATAACTATTTTATTTTTTATTTTTATTTTTTTGGTTTTTGCAAGGCAATGGAGTTAAGTGACTTGCCCAAGCTCACACGGCTAGGTAATTATTAAGTGTCTGAGGCTGGATTTCAACTCAGGTCCACCTGACTCCAGGTGCTCTATCCACTGCACCACCTAACTGCCCCTCAACCATCTTAAAAAATTTATTGAACACAGAAAACCAGTGAGTAGTAATGGAAACAGGAGAAAAATTTGCACTATGATGACAATAATGTAAAGGAAGATCAAGGCTAAAGCCTTCAGAATTTGGATCATTGCAATGATTGGCCAATAGTAACTTCACTAAATTTCTGGAGAGGCATGCCTTCCTACTGTCAGCAGAGGGGGCAGACCGGCTATAGGCCCAGAATGAGTCGTCCTCTGCTGCTACACGTCAGTCACTATTTTCATTTCCCCACATCCAGAACCTGGATTCTGTCCCTGACTCTAATAGGAGACCTTGCCAAGAAAGAGTTCTCCAAGATGCTTCCCAGCCATCTGCACCTCATGCAAGATCTACCTCCCCTTCTCCCCTGAATTCTACCTCCCCTTTATGTGCTGGGGATATCTTGGGGATAACTATGGGGGTTCATTGGGTGGGGTGCTGGATTTGAAGTCAGGAAGACCTGAGTTCAATTCCAGACTCAGACATTAGCCATGTGACCCTATGCAAGTCACTTAACCTGCTCTGCTAGTTCCCTCATCTACAAAATGAACTGGAAAAGTAAATGGCAAACAGTTCCAGCATCTTAATAACTTAAAAAAAGTCATGAAGAATCTGACTGAATTGACTCAACAACAAAAAAGTGTTATCTTCCCCCATTAAAATGTAAACTCATTGAAGGCAAAAACTGTCCTCAGGGCTTATTAAAATGTCAGGGACATAGCAAATCTTAATAAATGCTTACTCATTCACTCTATTCCTCTAGTTCTCTGTCTATCTCAGTTTCCTTATTTGTCAAAAGGAGCTATAGCACCAACTTCATCAGGGCATAGAGAAGGTCAAGTAATACAACAAATTCTAAGTTCTTTGAAATTCTTTGAGAATGTTTGCTATGATGCATTGATTTATTTTGTTTAGATTTATTTCTTTGTTATAAAGAAGACTATAGTATTGAGGATTATTAGGGAGTGAATGGGATTTTTTTCAAAAGAGGATTAATAAAGCATTTACTTAATGCTTTAGAATATTTTTCCCTTCTAAAATGGTTACAAGAAAACGATCTTGAGAAATAAAAGAAAAAAGAAGACACTCCTCTTCCCCATAGAGGGGGTTTCCTCATCAAGAGTTACCCAGATTGGGGCGGCTAGGTGGCGTAGTGGATAAAGAACCAGCCTTGGAGTCAGGAGTACCTGGGTTCAAATCCGGTCTCAGACACTTAATAATTGCCTAGCTGTGTGGCCTTGGGCAAGCCACTTAACCCCATTTGCCTTGCAAAAACCTAAAAAAAAAGAGTTACCCAGATTGATGAAATCACTGGTCTAATCTAAAAAATAAACCAAAATTCCTGACCTCAATCTTTTTCAGGGCTGTGACACTGAGGTAGGGCCAGGAGGTTTTCTGTGAGTCAAGAAAATTTGAAGGGTCTGTTACAGATAGACTAATAGACAGCTTAACAGATAGACAAACACTGACAGATTGAGAAACTGATACAATAACAGAGATATAGATTGACTGACAAATTGACAGACTGACAGACTGACAGATCTATAGTTTATCTCTACAGGAGTTAATATGGACCTAGTTCTAGCTAGGGGTGTGTGTGTGTGTGTGTGTGTGTGTGTGTGTGTGTGTGTGTGTGTGTGTGTGTGAGAGAGAGAGAGAGAGAGAGAGAGAGAGAGAGAAAGAGAGTGATTGTACATATGTGTCTACATACATATGTATTTGGGTGACTATTACTTTAAAGTAATCTATTAATTTCTAATATTAAAAATTAGATTATTTTGGCAGTTTTTAAAAAGTTTTTGCAAGGCAAATGGGGTTAAGTGGCTTGCCCAAGGCCACACAGCTAGGTAATTATTAAGTATCTGAGGCTGAATTTGAACTCAGGTACTCCTGACTCTAGGGCAAGTGCTCTATGCACTGAGCCACCTAGCTGCTCCCATATTTTTGCACTTTTTATAGGTTGATTGCCACATTTATAATCAGCTACTTGATCACAGATTGCTAATGCCATACTCCAACCGCCTTCATTTTACAAAGTCTTATTGTCTTTGCATCCAAAGCTGGGGTCTTTCCAACTTTACTTCTCCCTTTGAGAACCCCTCTCCCCAGATCCCTTCAAACTTAACTTCCATCTTCTAGATGAGGCATTCTCTTTGATTATTCCTTATATTAATGTTCTCCTTCCTCGTATTATATTACTTTACATTTGATTTCTATGTATCTTGCATTTATTCATTTGTGTACATACTTTCCACCCAAGTAGAGTATAAGTTAATTGCAGATAGGGATTGTTTTCATTTTTTTCTCTGAATCCCTAATAAATACCTGTTAATTTAAACTGATAGGCATCTAAGTGGATAGAGTGCTGGGCCTTGAGTCAAAAAGTTCTAACTTTAAATCTGGCCTGAGACATTATCTATCCACTGGAAAAAGAAATGGCTCCGGTGTTTTTGTCAAGAAAACCCCATGGATAGTATGGTCTGAGGGGGTCATGAAGACTTGGAAACAACAACAAATATAATTTTAAATTGGTATGCAAAGTAGTTTTCAAATCTTAGAATCAGGTCTAGAGCTGGAAGGCACCTTAAAAGCTTTATTGACCAATCTCTTCATTTTTAAGATGAGGAAACTAAAAACAAGCAAACAACAAAAACCCAGAGGAGTTAAAGTAATTTGCCCAAGATCACATAGATAGAGTTAGCATTTGAACCTGGGCAGCAATGTGGTAAAGTGGATAAAACTTCAGGACTGGATTCAGGAAGACTTGAGTTCAAATATGACTTCAGACAATTAATTCCTAGCTGTCACTTAACCCTGTTCACCTCATTTTTTTCATCTGTAAAATGAACTGTAGAAGTAAATGACAAATCATTCCAGCACCTTTGTCAAGAAAAATCCAAAAAGGGTCATGAAGAATCAGAAATGACTGAAAATCCTATTGTATCATATTCCACTTTCTATGTATAAAAAACATTTTGCTAAGCACTGGGGCTTCAAATATTAAGATGCTTACCATCTATTGCAGAGAAAGAACTACACAAATGAATAAATATTATAAAAGAACATGATGTAGCAAAGGAGTAACTGAAACAAAGTACACTAAAAAAATTAAGGACAGAAAATATGCTTTTAACTGGGAAGACTAGGAAAGGCTTCATGGAGGAGGAAAGGGCTTCAGTAGCGATGGAGACAGGCAGGCCAATATATTACAATCTATTCAAATGAATGAGAGGGACATTCAAAGAATGGCTAGTTCCAATTTGACTAGGAGCTAAAAACAACTTGATGTGCATGTAGGAAAATAGAATGAAGTATGTTTTGGAAGGTAGTTTGTTGCCTAACTATGGAGAGCCTTAAGTACCACTCTAAGAAATACATATTTCATTGTTGTTTGTTCATTTTTCAATTGAGTCCAAGTCTTCATTTGGGATTTTTGTGGCAAAGATACTGGAGTGGTTTGCCATTTCCTTCTCCAGCTCATTTTACAGATAAGGAAACTGAGGCAAGTAAGCTTAAGTGATTTGTCCAGCATCACACAGTAAGCAAGTATTTGAGGCAAATTTTGAACAAAGGAAGAGGAGTATTCCTGATTTCAGGCTACACATCACCTGCCATCTACTTCCCCTCTTGTCCTACTGGGAACCAAATAATATTTTTAAGGAAATTGATGTTAGTGATTTGCCCAGGGTTATTCAGCTAGTAAGTGTCACATGTCTGGGACCAGATATGAACTCTGGTCCTCCTAGCTCCAGAGCCACTGTGCTACCTAGATGCTCTCTCTATTGTGTCAACTAGCTACCAATGCCATGGAATATTTTTGAGTAAGGGAGTAATAACATGGTAAGATCTGGACATTACAAAGATTACTTGGGTAGCTTTGCAAAGAATGGACTATAAGATTTTTGGCCCTTTCTCCAAACCAAAATGGATATATCACACAGTTCCTAAAATTTCCTGTTTTTAAAGCCAAAGTGAGATCTTGATGCCTGAAAAATAAAACTGAATTTTAGAAGATTTATGGCTGTATTTAAAATTTGTATCTTAGAGTGACATTTAAGATAGGATTTTTAGAATCTCTCCAGAATAAAATTTCTTTTTTCCTTCTGTGAACTGTTGTTGCTAGGTGTAGCAGAACTAATACTTTACCAAGGAAACCTCTTCACCATGGGGAACAGGGTCATAGAAATTTTATACTGCTCCACCCATAGAACTTGTCCAAGACCTTTTTGATGCTGCTCATATCAATCTGCTGAACTCTCAGGAAAGTTTACAAATCAACCACTAAGAGTGGAGCTGAATCCCTGAGTCACTTTTATAATGCCATCTGCCTCATTTTCTTTATCTGTAAAATGGGGAAATAATAATACCTAAATCCTAGCTCTGTTGGGAGGATAAAATGAGATAATTATATATTAAGTGCTTTGAAAATCTTACAGAGATATGTAAATGATGGCTATAATCATCATCATCATCATCATCATCATTGATAACCTCCATCTTCTGAGAGCTAGAAGATAAGGTATATTCTACACATTAAGCTTTCCTAGTCAGACACTATTTTTCTCTAAAGGATGAGTAATTCGTTCTAAATAATTATGCTACAGTTCAAATTTCTAAGGCATTTTATGTTTTGAAAAGAGCTTTATCCTGAGGTGTTAAGTGTTATGTACTAACTGGAAGTTTAGGGAGCACCTTTACCTTATTAGGTAAGCTAACATTGCTTATCTTTCATAATAGCTATTGCCACAAAATCTCCTTCTGAAGATTTACAAAAACAAGAGTCTAATAAAGCTGAAATCATTTGGAATTTGTAATAGTGCAAACTGGCAGATTGGATTCAATAAATTTCATAGAGATTTATAACAGAAAAAACATTGTACTGAGCACATAAAAGCAAAATATACACTCATTATTTGTAAGAAATTTTACATAATTGTCTTCTTGTTGAATCATTATTCAGTCATTTCTGAACCTCTGTGACTCCATTTGGGATTTTCTTGGCAAAGATAGTGTAATGGTTTGCCATTTCCTTCTACTGCCCATTTTACAGATGAGTAAATTGAGGCAAACAGGGTTAACTAACTTGCTCAAGGTTACAGTTAAAATTCTGAGTTTGGATTTCTGAACTCAGTCCTGTCTCCAGATCCAGCATTCTTTCCACTGAACCACCTAGTTACTTCCTACATTAATAATATATATTCTTAAGTATGCATATTATTACTGCAGGAGTACTAAACACTTCCACTTATTGCGATGAAGAATAAGCCCTAAGACTCCCTCTAAAATTCCCTAGTAGCAACTACACTGTTTCTAGAAGGCATATCCTTTCAATCTCCTCTTTCTTTCCAACAACAAAGTCATAAAAAACAAGAATTGGAGGAAGGGGAGGAATTCTTTTTTTTTAATGTGACTATTTTATTTTTTTCAATTACACACGAAGGTAAAATTCAGGGATGGGGAATCTTTTTTCTGCCAAAGGTCATCTAGATATTTATCACATCATTCAAGAATCATACAAAATTATCAACTTAAAAATTAGCCTGCTATATTTTGTCAAACATTTCATTAATTCACCCCTTAAAACTCCTATTTTTATTGAATTTTGAGTCCCATCTATGGTTACCATGGCAGCACCAGAGCAAATGTTTTATGGGCCTTATCTGACTAGACATTCCTGCCTTGGTTTAAAATATTCATCTTTTGGTAAACATTTGAGTTCCATATCTCTTCACCTCCTTACCTTCCTTCCTCCCTCCCCATGACATCAAGCAATCTGATATAATCTGATTTAAATTTATAATCATGTTTAACGTATTTACTTATTAGCCATGTTGTGAAAGAAAAATCAGAACTAAAAGGGAAAAAAAACATGAGAAAAAGGAAAACATGTAAAACAATTTATAAAAAAGTGAAAATACTATGCTTTGGTCTTCATTCAGACCCCATAGTTGTTGTTTTTATTAATGTACATGGTATTTTCCATCACAAGTCTTTTAGAATTGTGCTTGATCCCTAAACTGCTGCGAGGAGCTAAGTCTATCAAAGTTGATTAGCATACAATGTTCCTCTCAACATGTACAATATTCTTATGGTTCTGCTAACTTCACTCGGCATCAGTTAATGCAAGTCTTTCCAGGCTGTTCTGAATCTGCATGCACATGATTTCTTACAAAACTATGGTATTCCATCACTTCATATACCAAAATTTATTCAGCCATTCCCCACTTGATGGGAATTGTGGGGAAAAATTCTACAAAACCCTATAAGGTGGAAGAGCCCTGCAGCATCATCTTACATTATCATTAGCTAGTCCTTTGGTTTTATCTGCAGGAGGCTAAATTTGACATATCAAACCCTAGGGTGGTACCTTATTCTTTTTAAATAATTAAATTTAAATTATAAAAATCCTATTAATTATTAAAATTATTAAAAGGAAGATTCTTCATCCTGAGGGGTGAAATATTGTATCTCCCTTTAGAATGTAAATTCCCTGAGGGCAGGGACCATTTTCACTTTTTCTTGTCATTTGACCATTGAATTTTTATTTATGCTTTAGTTATGCCCATCTTATTCTTTTGCCTAATAATTAACAGGGTTACCAAATTTCAAAGATAATCATTTTAATGACGAAGATCAAATTCTTGCCTGTTCTTCCCAGTCATATCCTGAATTTTATAGAAAGAAGCACTGTTGTGCAGTGAGAAGAATTCTGGGAATACCTATTCTGAGAATAGGTATTAAGAAAACTGAACTCTTGTTCTGACATTGTCATTAAATAACTGGGGTGACCTCAGACTAATGACTTAAATTTTAAAGATCTCATTTTCCTCTTCTGCAAAAGAAGGTTTTTTTCTTGGTGTTTGCAAGGAAATGGGGTTAAGTGGCTTGCCCAGGGTCACACAACTAAATAAGTATTAAGCTTCTGAGGCAGAATTTGAACCCAGGTCCTCCTGATTCCAGGGCTGGTGCTCCATTTATTGTGCCATCTAGCTGCCCCAGATTCAATGAGATATAAGATCCCTTTCCATCCAAAACTCATTCTTTCAACCATCTTCCAGTCTGGGCATGCTTAACTATACAATATGGCAGCTCCTTGTTTTGTGATATCATAGGAAGGGATAAGAAGTGGTGAGGAAGGAGAGGAGAGAGGGAAATAAAGAACAAGAAGGTTTTTTGGTCTCAATATTTTACAACCAATTTTCAGAAGATTTAAGATGAGATGTTGATAAACATGGAAGATGTGGAAAAGAATTTATTTAAATATCCATTAATTAGTTCAATTGTTTTGACCATTGAATTTCTACTTGCATTTCACCTGTGCCTATCTTATTTTCTATTTTCTATTGTCTTGCAGCTTTTTGATAGGGACAGAGGGAAGCCTAATTACTTTAGAAAGGTTTGGGACCAACTAAAGGCTGAGAAAGTGCCCCCCCCCCCCAATTTAATGTAGTGTATTCTTAAATCCTGCACTAAAGCTAGAACAATTTAGAAAATGACTATAAAACACTGTTCTAACATAGGAAAGACAAAGAAAAAGCAAAAAAGTTTACATTCTAATGTGTAAGACAAAAGTTACATGTATAATTTTAGATATAATACATATAAAGCAGTACAAGAACTTTTATAGAGGAAGGCACTAGCAATTTTATTGTTCCTATAGAAGGTAGGATTCGGACTAACACTTAAAGGAAATAAAATTGTTCCTATAGGAGGTAGCATTTGAACCAAGGCTTAAAGGAAACCAGAGATTCTGAGAGACAAAGGTGAGGAAAGAAAACATTTCAAGATTAGTGGGTAATTAGTAGAAAGATATGAAGGTGATGGGGAAAAGGTATGCATGTATTGTCAGTAGGTTTTGTTTAACTGTTTTTCCTTTGTTAATCAAAAAAATGTTCTGTTGGGGATGGGGAGTGATAAATGATTTTGGTGTAAAATACAAAACAGCCAACAAAAAGCATCATTAAAATATTTTTAAAAACTTCTCCATCAACAGAAAATTGAGCTCCAATTCAATTATGTTGTTCAGGAATATCTACCTAGGATTTCATTTTTGCTTCATTCAACATGACAGGGGTATTCTATTAAGCAGCTGTGAATACAATATATTAGTTTTTTCACTTGGCAACCATAATATATGTGTGTATCCATATATACATACATAAGCACACAGACACAGAAACATGTACATACTTGTTCAAACATATATATATATATATATATATATATATATATATATATATAATTTCTCAGTTATCTGCACATGGTAATTGTATTGAGTTTTTGGCACTTCTTGCTTTGACTTTGGTACTTAATCATATCCTGCCCCACAACTTATTATCTTTGATATTATTTAACAATATCTTCCATTCATGGTTCTTGTTTCTCTAAGAAATAAATAAATTTGAGGGCAGGAATCCTATGTTAAAGATGACTCTATTCTTCTTGGCAGCTTAGGCAATCCTATGAATGTGGTAGGCACCTAATCAATATTTGTTGAAACAAGAAATCATAACAGTTTTCATCTATCAGGAAGTAAACAATTATACTTACTTTACCAGATAGACCAAAGATCATTGCACAATATGAGCCCATTTTAAATGACCTCATGCACAATGGTGCCCTATAGAGAAACTTTTTAACTCTTAAAACTCTATTTTAACTTTTAGAAGTCTTTTAACCAGGAATATATTTATCTGGGCATTGTCAATTTTTGTTGTCCAGTCATTTTCAGTAATATCTGGCTTCATGACACCATTTGGGATTTTCTTGGTAAAGGTACTGAAATGGTTTGCCATTTCCTTTTCCAGTTCATTCACATGAGGAAACTGAGACAAACAGGTTAAGTGACTTGCCCAGAATCACATAACTTGGAAGTGTCTGAGGTTAAATTTGAACTCAAGAAGATGAGTCTTTTAGGTCCAATACTCTATTCACTGAGTCACCTATCTATTTTAAAAATACACATAAATTGACATGGCTAATGCTCAGCTTGATCAATTTTCCCCATCTGTGGTGTGAATTAGACAAATGGGGATAATCTTCTAAATCTAACTTTGCATAGCCATGAGTCCCTGCCTTAGGTCCAAAAAACTGATTTTGCAGATTAACAAACAGACCCAGAGAAGTTAAATGACTTTGCCCAAGATATCACACACACACACACACACACACAATATCAAAAAGTAAAGGATTTAACTTGGATTATTTGAAGGCATTTGATGCTGGTCTACCCATATAGATCACAGTAGCAATATGTAGTTTCATTTTGTGAATTTTAAGTATTTGGGGTTTTACTTATGATAAATCATTATCACTCAAAAACAAAATAATGAGCTGTCTTTATCAACATTAATACAAGTTCTATCATTACCTCAACATATACACAGTCTGACGTCCACCTTTGACTTCAGGAACCAAAATAGTTCTCCCTGACCACCTTTTTGTTATATGTATTCTTTACCCCTTTAAGAAATATAAGCCCCTTATGGGCAGGGACTGTCTTGTTTTTGTATTTGTATTTATAAATAGGAAATGCTTATAAATACTTTTTTATTCACTCATTCATACATGCCCACTGGGACAGTGCTCTTCAGATTTGGGGGGGGGGGAAGGGTTGTGGAGAAATGTGGTTAAGTGACTTGCTCAAGGTCACACAGTAAGAATGAAGTATCTGAGGCCAGATTTGAACTCAAGTGCTCTTGACTCCAAGTCTGATGCTCTAGCCACTGTGCCCCTTCCAAATAGTTGTGGTAGTTCACACATCATTAAATATTTTTTGAGGATACATGCCCTTATTAGTAAATGATATTAATATTATCATACTACTATACTGTACTTTATCTAGGTGGTTCATTGGATAAAATGCTAGACCTGAATTAGGAAAACCAGAATTCAAATCTGGGCTCGGATACTTGTTAACTGTGTGACCCTGAGCAACACTATTTGTCTCAGTGACCTCGTCTATAAAATAGGGATGATAGGTAACAACCTATTTCTTAAAATTGTTGTGAGGATCAAATGTGATAAGATTTGTAAAGGATTTTGCAAACTTTTAAGCATTATCATAAATTATAACATATTAAATATATTTGTATTTTGTGGAAGTTTCATTATTTATGATCATAAATAATGAAACTTCCACAAAATATAAATAATGAAGGATGAGACAATGATGAAATAATATTTGTTCCCATTGTATGTAGGGAGTCACTGAAATTTTTATGGAGAAGGGATTAGAGAATGGAGAGACCTGAAGGAGGGAGACAAAGTGAAAGCTTATTTGCAATAGTCTAGAAGGGAAGGGATGAGGTTCTGCACTAAGGGAGTGGCTATGAGTAGAGAGAAGATGGGAAAGAGGTTATAGAGGGAGAAGTGACAATAAGAAGTTGTAGAATACACAGAGCCATCACTTTGACAGAGAGGCTAAACCAGGCTGAGGGTAATCAACAGACCTCTTACCTTTTCAGTGAGTTAGGAGGATGTCAACTCCAGGTGTGTCAAGATTTACTCTGACACAATGGGTGAATGAGAACATTTGTTCCAAGGACCTTGAAAGTGACTGAAGCAGGTGTTGTGGAGAGCTCAGAGCATGGTAAGACACCAAAGATGTCACGGCCATCCTCTGCTCCTGGGACATTCTAGTGATCTTGACTTTTGACCTGCTACTAGACTTGAATGCTTCTGGAAAAGAGAGTGAGGCTGATGACTTTGTGCCATTCTGACTCACTTAAATCCAATTCACTTCCAAGTCCATCACGATGTCATTGGTCTTCTTTGAAAACAAAGGATGAACAACTAGATATAGAGTGAGGGATAGTGAAAAGTCTAGGATGACACTGAGGTTACAAACCTTTGTGCCTAGCAGTATAATGGTGCCCTAAAAATAATAGGAAAGCTTGGGAGAGGGATAGGTTTTGGGGGGGAGATAATGTAATGAAATTCATTATGAAGATTTCAACTCATTCATACCTGTTCATTCAATACTGGATACTCTATCTACTCAAAGTAAAAATGAGAAGGAGGGTAGGGGAGTTGCCTCCATGAAGGTAAAAGGTGAGTGTGCAGGGGGAGGGGGGATTCTCTTATTGGCACCTACACAGCTACCATGCTGGGTACCTGGTAGATAAGGTTAGGTTACAACTGCCCTGAGGAGGTCTGACTATTGGCTCAAATTGAGGCAGGCTAGGGGTTTATATAAGAGAAATGAAGCAATAATGAGGGAGGAGAAGAAGGGTATATATATATATATATATATATATATATATATATATATATATATATATACCTTGGAGATGCGTCTATGCTCTCACCCTCTGGTTAATTGATCAAATGCTTGTCAGAATCATATTACTGACCCCTAGAAAACCATAAGGATTACAGAACACCAACATGATCCCTGCCTTTAGAGACCACTGATCTAGGGTTAAGGGGAGGAATTGGTTGGTCAGTTTATTTAACAATGCAATAGTTTGCACATTCTGAAAAAGAGAAATCTTAAGCAAATAAATTCTATCTTGGATCTTAATTCTGGTATTTTAAGAAAATTAAGCAAAGCTATTTCTAATTTTCCAATTCTAATTCAATTTTGGTTTCAGATAGTCCAACTCTGATTTGATAGATTGCATGGTGCTCTAGAAAGCTCTTTAATCAGCACTTTTAAGCTCTTACAATTGCTGTTTGAGAAGCAGGAAATCACGTTGTTCATAGCACACACACTTGACGAGTCAAGGGCTCATACTTCGTGGATACTTCAGAGTGAAGATTTTTGCCTCAGATTAGGCCTCACTTCTCTTTTGAAATGGGCCAGGAATCTGGAAATAAAGGGTCTGTGTGGCCATATCCACACAAATATGATCCAATTAACTGAAACTAAAATATATCTTCAGAGCTTGAAATATTTTTTTAAATAGATGGGGGCTAGAAAATTCACATACTGTAAGCAAGAGAAGATTGAAAGAATAGAAAGAAATTAAAGATTAACCTATAGTATCTCTCTGTTTCTTTGTAAGGCCAAATAACTATCTTTCTAATTGTCATCTATTTCTTGAATGTATCTTTCACACTAGATTAGCTAAGTGGTACAGTGGATGGAGCACTGGTCTTGGAGTCAGGAGGATGGGTGTCTCAGTCTCAGGCATTTGATACTCACTAGCTGTATGACCTTGAGCAAATCACTTAACCCTGATGCTCTCATGTCCAGGGCCATCTCCCTCCTGATTCATATCTGGTCACTGAACTCAGATGACTTCAGAGGAGGAAGTGAGGTTGGTGACTTAGCACAATAACACCCCCCCATTCAAATCTAATTCATGTACTTGTTATGATACCACTTCTCTGATGTCATGGTCTTCTTCGGGAATGAACGACAAGCATCATCATGATCATCTTTCACACAAAAATTTCATACATGTAAGCCTACTATGAAAACTGAACCATAGTCTTAAAACAGAAGACAACTTAGCCCAGGGAAGTTTGGTCATGCCTCAGTTAATCAGAAACCTAGGAAACAGAACCTTCAAATGGATGGAATTCTTTGTAACATAACATTTTTGGAAAAATAAGATATATCTTAAGAAAACATGATCTTATATAGAATTAAACTATTTAATTATTTTAAAATTCAGCAAAGTACCATGTCATATATCTTCTCCTTCAACATATACTATGCAAAGACTCAGCATCCAGAGTGATAACAGAGCCTAGCGTGATCTTTAGTTCACAAAGTAAATTAAAAATTGAATCTTATGTTTTACTTGATATGGCAGAAGAGAGGATATTTCAGATGTGTTTTAATGACAATAGATTAGATGAAAAGGAAAGATATTTTCTTTCTGACTAATCACTTTATCATAAAATTCCCTCAGTACAGAGTTTTTTCCTGGATATTCAGGTTCATGTTCAGAAACTAGTCCGTCAGCAAATTGGCAGATAGATTCTAACCAAGAACAAAGGAAATCTGAAGCAATATTTAAAAATCAATTTAATTCCGCAAGCATATGCCCTTCCCTGCCCCCTCCACAAAGGGGCACTAATTGCATAAGACCTTGCTCGCATTCTAGTATCCCTATCGTATAACTCTAACCAAGGAGTAGACCAACAGGTGTCAAAAAACCAGTCCCAGACTCTGCAGCTTCCCCCTGTTAAGGCATTTCCTGTTTCCTTCCTTCAAGGCTGATGGTAGTCAAGGCATGTTTCCCTTCTGACTTAAGGTCAGCCCTCCACACCACATGCTCAGAGAACTCCTGGGCTCTAAAACAGATCGAAGGAAGGGAACTTGCTTTCACCTTGAAGGGCTCTTCCTTTGTTGGAGATTGAGAGGTGTCCCCAGATGCGGAAGACAAAAGCCCAAGTGGGGAAGTGGGTGGGGAGGGAGAAGTCAGGCTTTAGTTTTCTCTGAAGAAAATAAGGATTGAGTCAATGATTTCCCTGTTTCATAGAAGGAATTTGACTCCATTCCTTGGATTTTCTTCTCTTCAATAAGAAGAAACATATCTTAATGTTTTTTTTATCCACAGTTACACTAAATAGGAAGGGATCACTTTGATGAGATCATAAACAGATCCATGTCTATTGCAATTTAAGCAGCTACCCATTCTAATCATACACAAGAATTGAGACTTCTGATGAACATGTGCATATGTAACTCCTTTTCAGAATTGGGGATCCATAACTAGGGAACTACATTTAGTATCAGATTTTTTTAATATATTAATTTACTTTGCTGATTTTTTTCTTTTTTGCTTTCTTGTTGAAATAATTCATTATTTTCAGCAGCATCATCATTATTGTCAGAAGGAGAAGAATACCAGGGCTGGAGGGGAATGTAGACAATGTAAAAACAAAAGATATTGCTTTCCTTTTCTTTCCCCTTCCCATTATCAGTAATTTTGTTTTAAATTTTTTTTTAAAAAACAGATCAACCTTTCTGGACCATGTAGATGTGACTGAGTAGTTAAGTTGGCATAAGAGTTGGAGATAGGAAGACTCACTTTCAAGAGTTCAAATCCCTCCTTCAAGAGTTCAAATCCCTCCTTAGACACTGATATGTGACCACTGACAAGTTTCTTAACCTTGTTTACCTCAGTTTCTTCATCTATAAAATTAGCTGGAGAAGGAAATGTCAAACCACTCCAGTTTCTTTTCCAGAGAAAATGCAAATATGATCACAAAGAGACACAATAAAATAACTGAACAACAATGTATCTAATATCTGAGTTTGAACTTCTTACTCATCAGTTAACACATAGAGTCAGCATCATCTAAAATGAATTTCCTCATTTCTTTGCCCATTGCTACCACTATTGCACAGGATCTGTGGATACATTATCCTGCATTATCTATCCCTTATAGAATATCTTCCTTCTGCATGGGCCTAGTGTGGTCCCTCCTTGACTCCAAAAACTTTTTTGTAATTCGGGGAATACTGTTAATCTGTTAATTGCCTTTTAATCAGTCATCAATTAGTGAACAATTTGTACCAGGGGGATGTCAAGGTCGTACTGTGGCGAGAGTGCCAGGCTCAGAGTCAGGAAAATTCATCTTCCTGAATTCAAATCTGAGCCACTTACTAGTTATGTGACCCCTGAGCAAATCACTAAATCCTGTTGGCCTCAGTTTCCTCAAAGGTCAAATGACCTGGAGAAGGAGATGACAGACCACTCCAGTATCTCTGCCAAGAAAACCCCAAATGGGGTCATGAAGAGTCAGATATGACTGAAAGCTGCTCAACAACAAAAACAATGAACAACAACAACACAATTTTTAAAAAATAATAATTATGGAGAAGTGCATGGTGGTAATAGCTTCATTCTCTAGAGGTTCAAATGAAGAGTCCCAGATAGAAGACCTCCTAGAGATAGACTGTATCCCCCCGGTTAGAATGTGAGCTTCTTGAAGGTAAAGTCTTTCTCATTTTTCTATTTGTATCTTCAGTGCAAGCAGTGCAATGCTTTCTTTCATTTCTATTGTAGGTCCTTGTTTAGAATATGAAGGCCATGGCTTCCTGATACCATATGTCTAGGAAATTCAGAGAAAGAACAAAAACTGACTTTTCTCCTTAATTTGTTTAAATAAGCCAAAAAAATAGTAAGAATTATGGGAACCTTGAATGTGAAAGATATAGATATTTTGTGACTTCAACCAAGTCACAACCCTGTCAATTCTATTAATAGCTCCATGGTCTCTGGAGACAGCCTCAGATGAATAGGAGGTAATGCAGGAAAGATCCAGAACTTTGGAATGTGTGACACTTCACTATGTTGAGAAAGTCCTTCTTTGCTATGGAGGCAACTTCTATAATAAGGTACCACAGTGTTAAATGCTAACAAAGATATCCAGAAGCAGCCAGTTACTACTAATAGCTAAGTGGCATAGTGAATAGTGTTGACTTGGTGTTAGGAAATACTGGGTTCAAATTCCGCTTCACATACTTGTTGTTTAGTTATTTAAGTTGTATCCAACTCTTCATAACTCCTTTTTGAGATTTTCTTAGTAGAGATAATACAGTACTTTGTCATTTCCTTTTCTAGCTCATTTTACAAATGAGGAAACTGAGGCAAACAGTTAAATGCCTTGCCAGGGTCACACTGCTAGTAAGTGTTCAAGGCTAGATAGGAAGTCTTTCTAACTCACACTTATCAACTGCATAATTCTAGGCAAGTTCTGAACTCATATTTGCCTCAGTTTCCACATCTGTGAAATGGAGGGGCAATAATAATATTACCCACCTCTCAGGCTTAAAGTAAGGATAAAAATGAGATACTATTTGTAAAGTGCTTTGCAAACCTTAACATTCCATTTAATTGCTAGCTATTATTATTATAATACCTCTCCTCTTCCTATCACTGATAAAATGAAAAAAGAGGTAGACAAATTCATAGACCACTGGGTACAAGCCATTGATTACCCACGCTGTCTCTAGGTTGACTGGACCACCAAAGGAATCAATGGATTATTTCAGCAAAATGATCTAGAGTAACAATAACAGACATATTTGTAATGATTCAACATTTACAAAGTACTTTTCACCATTGGTATCAAGCTCAAACAGAAATAGAAGCCACTAATGACATATAGGAGCAGCTAGTTAACACAGTGCATAGAGAGCCAGGTCTGGAATCCAGAAGATGAATTAAAATTCAGCCTCAGACACTTGCTAACTTTGTGACCCCGGAAAGTCATTCAACCCTTTTTGTCTCCATTACTTCATCTTTAAAATGACTTGGAGAAGGAAATGGCAACCCACTCTTTTATCTTTATTGAAAAAAATCTCAAAGCGGGTCATGGAGAATCAGACATGACAGAAACAACTCAACAACAATAAATAATATAACAACAATATATAAAGATCTCTATCGACATAATGACATAGAATTCAAATCTATGTTATCTATGTTTAATTATATTTTTGTTTATTTTATTAAATACTTCATAGTTACATTTTAATTTGGTTAGGCTGACTTTTGATCCTAACAATCCTGAGAAGTAACTCCTACATTTATTATCATCACCATTTTATAGGTAAGAAAACTAAAATTGAGAGAAGTTAACGAGTATTAAGAATTGGATTTAGGATTCAAACACAAGTTTTCTAACTCTAGTTATGACACTATCCATTAAATAAAACTAGGTGTAGGTTGGATAATGGAATATGTAAGAAGCCTAGAATTGTTTTGAGGAGTCTTCTATTGGGTGAAAATCAATAAGCATGTAATTAAATGTATATTATATGCCAAGGCAATATGCTAGACTTTGAGGATGCAAAATGATCACATTTCAAGAGAGGATCAGCTGAAGTAATGAATGATTTTTTTCAGTATTAAAATTAATAATTAGTGCTTTGGGGGTTAAATCCTAGGATCAGAGCTATCAAAAGGACTTTAGAGTCCTTCTTATTTCACCCATGATTTTACTGATGAGGCACACAAAGATGAAATGTCTTGCCCATGTGAGAAAAAAATGGTTTCCCTTTAGGATAATAGAAATAATGTCCCTAAAACACATCATGATCCAGAAGTTGAGAATTCAATGCTATTTGTATCGAAAGGATTTGGGTTCTGCCACAGTAGCACTAAATTCTTTAAAAGTTCAAATCTATTCATGTATTTTTTCTCAGGACAAATCTTTATCTCTATACTCCTTAAGACATTTTCACTCTTCCCCCCTCCCCCTGGAACTTGCATTTCAGAATTTTTGATTAACTTTCCTTTTGTGCTATGATTCTTACCCCACTTCAATTACTCCCCAGTTTGCAATGTTCTCTTAAATCTTTTTTTAACCTTTTTTTAACTTAATCATAGTTTCTCCCCAGTGATGCTGAGATCAAGTTGTTAATTTTATTCTGAAGCAAACATTGTTCTTGTTTCCATATATATTATGCACTCTTAAAAGGTCATGTTTGTCCCAATCCATAATGAAATTGCTTGTTTTGTGTGTATGTGTGTGTTTGTGTGTGCTCATATATGTATTCAACAGTTGCAAATGGCAATCGTCTTGAAAGAAAAATTTGACTAGTGGTTAGTATAATTGATGATAACATGAATATAAAAAAATAACTAAAGTTTACTGCCCCTAAGTAATACATACTGGAGAACTATCAGGATCTATGAATTTGTGTGTGTGTGTGTGTGTGTGTGTGTGTGTGTGTGTGTGTGTGTTAAGGTGATAATGATAATGATGATGATACCAACCTGAGCCTAATCCCAAATCCACTACTAACCCTGGAAATAGAAGAGACTAGATTCCAACCCAGAACCTCTAGATCCAAATCTAGTATTGCTCTCCACCATATCACATATATATTACTAATAATGTGCCTATTTTTAAATTCTGAGATTCCATATGAAATTCATAGCTCACACAAAACTGAGATCAATCAAGATGCTTTCTGATTGAAAATTTAGTATAAGGTATTCTGGAAATTATTAACTAGATTCTATCCATTCTATAAGCTGTCTGACTCTTATATGTTTTCACAGTTCATACTAGATAAAAAAATGTGAAGCAAGAAAAATGTGCTTTCAATTTTTCCACAAGCTCTTTCCTTCTCTTTCCTCCTCAACATCTGGATAAAACTTTGTGTGACAGTGAAAGAAGAATTAGATTTGAAGTCATAGGACCATCTCGTTGATGCTGGAAAGAATATCAGAAGTCATCTAGTTTACCTTCTCATTATTCAACAAGAAAATTAAGGGTTTAGGAGATTAAATGACTTGTTCCAGATCACAAGAAGGGATTTGAATCTGTTGTCTTTGATTCACAAACCAATATTCTTTCCCCTGTATTGTACTCCCAAGGAAGCTAGGTGGCAAAGTGGATAGAGCACCAGTTCTGAAAGGAAGATTTATCTTCCTGATTTCAAATCCAGACTCATATACTTATTAGCTATGTGATCCTGGGTAAGTCACTTAACTGTTTGCCTCAGTTTCTTAGCTATAAAATGAACTGAAGAAGAAAAGGGCAAACCACTCTGGTATCTTTGCCAAGAAAACCCCAAATGGAGCCACAAAGATTCAGCTCTAACTGAACCAAAATATACTCCCAAGAAATGGAAGTCAAATTCTGCTGCCACTGTGTGGATGACTTTGAACAAGACACTTCATTTCCCTAGCATTCAGTTTCTGCATTTGGAAAATGATAACAATACTTCCTAAGGTTTTCCAGATCTAAATCTAGGGATCCACGGAAGCCAACAGAAGAGGGTCAAAGAATTTAAGCAGATGAAAATAAAAGGCATAGTCTATTGTTTCCAGTATTTTGATGGTGGAGGAAAGGATAACTAAAGGTCATTAACTTGAGTGTGTTTTGGTGAAAGGTTGTTTTTTTGTTTTTTTAAATTATATTGGAAAACTTAGTAGAATAACCCTGGGTTGAAGAAGTTGAGGATCCATAAAGACAGAACAGCACTGATGGAACATGATCTCTGTGGGCTTGACCTCATTGAGTTCTTCAGGAATCCATAACCCTGAATACAAAGCTTTGCCCTGGTCTCTTTGCCCAATTCCTTCCTTCTCTCCCTTATTCTACCCCACTCACACCCCATCCTCCAGCTTTAGTATCACTTCATGTCCTGGTTTCTGTTTGTTCCTATGTCTTACTGAGGTTTTTCCCATCATAGAGCATGATGCTATTCCATCTGGTAGAATAGGAAGCACACACCAAAGTGCAGCAGTGGGAGGAAGGAGAAGGAGATGGAAGGGAGGGTCTGCTCCTTGAACATGTAGATGTGATGGGAATGCTTGTTTGTTGACTTGTAAGGGAGCTATGACTAAAGTTTGTTTATGGGTGTAGGCTATTGAAAAGGAAGCTACAATCCACCACCACCCATCATGGGGCCCTGCTGATCTGGGGATTCCATTTTAGTCCAGCCCAGTGGAGGGGGTGGTATCCTTAAGAGAGAGCTTGCCAAAAGGATCTCTGGTTTCTTTACAGAAAGCAACAACATTCAGAAAAGCCAATATTTGTCCACTATAGATTTCTAAAAATTCTTGACTCCTTTTTTTTTTTTTTATTTTTGGAGGCAATCAGGGTTAAACAACTTGTACAGACTCAATAGACTCTGAGGTTGGATTTGAACTCAAATCCTCCTGACTCCAGGACCTATGCTTCACCAAGCTGCCCCTTGATTATTTTAATTAGATCTCATTGCATCCCTAAAAACTAGCACATTGCTTGACATAGCATGAGCACTTAATAAATACTTGTTGGATAATTAATTAGCCCAACAATAGATACTTTCCAAGCTCAGTTAATAATTGTTTACATTTATATAATTCTTTTTTTTAAGGTGTTTTTTTTTTTGCAAGGCAATGGGGTTAAGTGGCTTGCCCAAGGCCACATGGCTGGGTAATTATTAAGTGTCTGAGACAGGATTTCAACTCAGGTACTCCTGACTCCAAGGCCAGTGCTCTATCCACCGCACCACCTAGCCGCCCTGACATTTATATAACTCTTTAAGAAATCATGAATGGGTAGACTTCAGAAAAGCCTGGAGTTAAATGAACTGATGTTAAATGGAATGAGCAGAACCACCAGGAGAGCATTGTATCTATTAACAGCAACATTGTATGATGATCAACTATGATATAATTAGATATTCTTAGTTGTACAAAGATCAAGGACAGTGCTAAAGGACTTGTGATGGAAAATCCCATCCACATTCAGAGAACATACTATGGAAACTGAATGCATACAAAAGTATACTATTTCCCATTTTAAAAATTTGTTTTGTGTTTATTTTTCTTTCTCATGGTTCACCCCCTTTTGTCTTGATTCTTCTTTCACAATATTACTAATGAGGAAATGTTTAACATTAAACATGTACAACTATATAATGTTTGACATAGTTATACATGTATTATACATGTTTAATAGATTACTTACTGTCAAGGGGAAGGGGGAGAAAAGAGAGGGAAGGAGAAAAATATGGAACTCAAAATCTTTTTTTTTTTTTTGCAAGGCAATGGTGTTAAGTGGCTAGCCCAAGGCCACACAGCTAGGTAATTATTAAGTGTCTGAGGTTGGCTTTGAACTCAGGTACTCCTGACTCCAGGGCTGGTGCTATATCCACTGCGCCACCTAGCTGCCCCTGGAATTCAAAATCTTATCCAAAAAAAATGAATGTTGATGCCTAATGTGGAAATATGTTAAACACAAATATGTTAAATACAGCCTAGACCTGATTTTTTCTCTATCATGGGATTGGAAAAGGAAGATAAGGTGGTTAAAAAATGGGGAACTCAAAAGTGTGCAAAAGGATAAATGTTGCAAACTATCTTTGTAATTGGAAAAAATAAAAATTGAAAAAAATTGGAAATTGTCTCTCCATGTAGTTGGGAAAATAAATGTACATTTATAAAAATGAAAATTAATTTTAATTTAAAAAAAAAGAAATAATAGGTTGATAGATTTATCTATTTGAAATGGGAAGGGGCCATTAAGGATTTTGTCTAGTATAACACTTAGTAATTATCAGAAATGGAATTCATCTGTAAATGAAGGGGTTCAACCAGAGATGCTCTAGAATGTCTCTTCTGGCTTTTAAGTCTCTAAGACTTTCTAGAAAATTATGAAAAGTTTTTATGTTAGATTTCCCCCTACCTCTCCCTTGCCACACATGAACCGCTCCAGTATTTTAGATCCTTTAGGTCAAGTTCTTCTTTGCATCCTTTGGTACTTAAAATCAAACCTTTCCCATTATTCTCTACTTCCTCAATAAAACAACAAAGTTAAAATTGACAGATATTTACATGATATTTTTCTCAGTTTAGAAAAGACCTAGAGGCCCTGAGCTTTATGAAGGCTCTAAATTTGGGTTTGAGTCTTAGATCTACTTATTAGGAACTATGCAACCTCAACCAAGTTACCAAATGTCCTTTCTCTTCAACATTCTCATTTATAAAATGAGGATTATAATGTTCCTGCTATTCATCACATATAATTGCTATGAAGATGAGGCTGGGAATATTGACCTTGGATGGAGGAATACTAGGGTTGGAGAGGTAGTTAGATGGCAGAAAGGTCACTATACCTAGAGTCAAGAAGACTTACCTTCAAATTCGGTCAAAGATACTTATTAGCTGTGTGACCCTGGACAAGTCATCTAACTTTGTCTCAATTTCCTCATCTGTAAAATAAGCTGGAGAAGGAAATGGCAAGATACTTCAGTATCACTGCTAAGAAAACCCCGAATAGGACCCCAAAAGAATTGGACACAACTGAACAAGAACAACAAAAATGTTTAAATCACACCTCAGCTACTTACTAAATGTATACATAGGCAAGCCACTTAACCTTACGCAGAGTCAATTTTTTCATCTCTAAATGAGCATGCTGGGTAATGTGAGATTCCAATATATGATAATGTGTGAAAATTGCTTTGTAAACCTTAAAGTACTCTTTAAGTACTAAATATAGTTATTATTAATAAATGTAAAGTATACAAATTTAAATCATTATTTCTATTCTTTTAGTCATTCTCCTAGAAGGTGAGCCATACTCTCCACCAGAAATTAGGAAGGAAATACAATATAATCCTGTACAATGGTGAGCCCAGTAATACTCTAATGCGCTGGAACATTTTTCACTCTGGTGAAAAAGACCTACTAGGATCCAAAGCCCTGCTGGGCTGAGAGAGGCTTTTCTTTTCTTTCAAGACTACAGCTACTTCCCAGTCTTTCTATCCACTTCTGCTCTGTAGATCTGATCTCTCTGACTCAGGGAGGTAAGGCCTAGATTTTAATTTATAGGTTTCAAAAATGGTTTACAAGTTACTACAAAAAAAAATTCATATTAGATTATTTGGAGAAGCAGATAGATGGTGAGTTTCAGTATTGCTGTGAGCTAAGGGGGCTACAGAGACAAAAGATGTATCTTGGGTCTTGGTTTTCTAGGTCTCCCTGCTATTCTATGACCCTCTTCCAGAATATCTCTCTCATTATTTATACTCTATGACACTCTTCCAGAATACCTCCCTCATTATGTGTTCTGATGACACTTCTGCTTAGGGGATCCATTTCTTTGTCAAAAGCAAATTGATTGTCTGCTCTTCTCCTTACTGCTCTCAGGAGATCCACACTTTTGCCCAGGGACTCCAAACAGCAGCAAAAAGAGCAGGAAAATAATATTGCTCTCTTTTTTTTACACCCTCCCCATGCTCTCCTCCCCCTTTCCCAATTTTTCTTTGGCTCCTCTGGGATCATGGCTCTATTTGATTAAATCGATGGTACATAGTACAGTAACTTCAGTTAGTTGGGACTAGAAATTGCCATTCTACATTTTCCAGATATGTGCCTCTGGTCACTGGCCCTTTACATTAAAATCTGGAGCTAAGAAAATAGGGTCCAGTTGCAAAGATCCTTTATTTTTGAGGTAGACCAAGTTTTTACCTAAGGGCTAAAAGGTTGTCCTGTATTTTATGGAGAGCTTTTATTAAAAGGAGCTCTTTTCTAAGTTTGCATTTTCAAATTTTTAAAAATTATTTTAATTAAATCTTGATGTCTTTATTTTGCTGAATAAAAATGTCCTTAATTAACTTGAGAATTCAATAAATGTTTGCCTTTATTTATTTTTATATACATATATTTTTATTTTATTTGCTACATATCACAATGACTTTCTCATAATTGAGATCCATTAAAAGATTATTTAGCCTTAATTCCACAAAGACAATAATAGTGTTTTGAAAGAATAAAGGAGGAAAGAACAAAGAGGGTAAAGTTCCTTATATTGAAAAAATGCTTACCTTTAAAATGTGTAGAGCATATCCTCTAATGAAATGTGTTGCATATACTCATGAATGTAAGGGCAAGAGCCTTGGATTTCAGCCATAAGATTTGATTTCTACTTTATGTCTGCCACTAATTGTGTAATCTTGGGCCAATCAGTTCACATACGGACTTTAATTTCCCTATCTTTATTTTTTATTTTTTGCAAGGCAATGGGGTTAAGTGGCTTGCCCAAGGCCATACAGCTAGGTAATTATTAAGTGTCTGAGGTTGGATTTGAACTCAGGTACTCCTGACTCCAGGGCTGGTGCTCTATCCACTGCACCACCTAGCTGCCCATTTCCTTATCTTTAAAAGGAGAGGTTTATATATTAGAAAAATAATTTAACTTAGCAAAGATGTCTATAATAATAATTATAATTATTAATCAAAAAGAAACTATCACATCGGGGAAACAGCAAAATTTTGATGATTAATGGATAGATTGAATGATCCAAGCACAAGTTACTACAAGTTATGAAGTAACCAGCAATTAGGTCAGTGTTCCTTACAGGGAATTTGTGGTACTAAGGTGAATAAGATGAACAATGGATTAAACCTCAACCAAGGCCCCAGGTCATATGGCAGCAGCATTTAAAAGTTAAGTTTCAAGTTAGACCCTAGATTTTACTAGCAACTATTCCAAATGGTAGGGTGGTAACCATGGTGCTAGCAAGCTAGTGTCCTTATTGACTGGTTCCTTCCTGAGGGAGTCATGATTCAAATCTGATGTTATCTCCTTTATAACCTTTTCTTTTCCATAATCATATTATCTAAAACTTGAATCATTCTAGAACCTTAGGGAATTATCTATTCAATTTTTACCTAGTTCAGCTCATTTCAAATAACTTCAGTTCATTTTACAGAAACCAGCACACAGTAGCTGCTTTTTAATATCATTTTAAGAAACTGAGGTCCACTAAAATAGGGGAGGGGAGGGGAGGCAAGGAGAAAAGAAAAAAAGAAAATGAAATATAGGAGAGGGCAAAAAAGAAAAGAATTGGAAAGAAGAAAAAAGAAGAGCTTGGAAGGGGCGACAAGAGGAGATGAAAGGGGAGGGGAGGAAAAAGAACATCTAGGCCTCAGTTTTTTCTTATGTAAAATGAGGGGTAAAATGATGGTCTATATCTATAATCCTTTGAAAATGAAACAAAACACTAATAGACCAAAGTTCCAGAGAAATAGGTACACTTTCAAAACAATGTATAGCTAGTGTCAATGATACTTGTCAAGGAATGGTGTGTCCAAGTCAAACTTAGTCTGTTGAAGCCTTGCAGAACTATGACTGATATTCATTAACTGAGGCTTTTTGCCAAGATATACACATGAAAGATAAGAACAAGACTGGATAATGTAAAAAAATGCTGAATTATTTGCTGGTTCCTTCCTCATGTAAAGCCAGGTTGGTGCCAGATGAGAACTTTCCAGGCTTCAATATGGCAACGTCAAAATAGAACTGACCAAAGGTCTTTGTACCAAAAAGGTTATCAGTATCCATCTATGTACTCATACAAGCCAGTCTGGCTTACTGGCCAAGCAGAGGTTTGGGAAGGTTAGAATTCTGACCTATTTAAAGGGCAAACATACTTCACTCACAACTGTCATGGTCTATTATTGTCTTTCATATCTAAGTAGACATATTTCTTTTTATAAGTAACTTTGTTTGTATAATAAACTTTGATTCAATGCCCAAAAGACATTGTGAAAGAAAAGATTAAGCATATTGAGAAAGGGAGAAGAGTGAAAGGAGGGGGAAAGGGAATAGAGGAGAAAAGAAAAAAAAAGAAAATGAAATGTTGGAGAGAATAAAAAACAATAGGAGAGAAGAAAGGAGATGAGAGGAAAGGAAGGAACACTGGGGTTCAGAAGCAGAAAATATGACATGGAGTTCCAGTTCCTGTTCTATCATTTACTAAAGCTGGGACTTTAGGGAGTCATTTCCCCCTGGGGCTTACTGGTAAAATGAGGTGATTGGATTAGACTAAAGAATCTTTAAGGCCTTTCCAAAACTGAAATTCTGTAAGTCTATGGAAATTGATTCAAGTCAAAGAATACTTACTAAATTCCTATGTGCTAAGCATTATACCAGACCTCAGAGATATAAAGACAAAAAAAAATCTATCTCTTCCTTAAAGGATTTACATTGTAGAAACAACATGTACACAAATTAGCAAAAACAAAGTAAACATGTACTAACTCAGGTGGAGGGAACACTAACATCTGGGAGGATCTGGAAGAGTTCAATGGGCTGCACTTGATCTGAACCTTGAAGGGACCCGGAATTCCGAGAAGTTGAGGTCAGTCAATTAAGTCATTTGTTAAGCATTTATTAAGCATCTACTATATATGCAAGCTACTGTGCAAGAATTGGGGATATAAAGAAAGCCAGGTAAAATGATTTTTTTTAAAGAAAGATTTTATGTATTTTGAATTTCACAATTTTTCCCATAATCTTGCTTCCCTCCCTCCACTCCCTACAGAAAGTAGTCTGTTAGTCTTTACATTGTTTCCATGGTATATATTGATCTAACTTGAATGTGACGAGAAAGAAATAATAGCCTAAAGGAAGAAAAGTAAAGTATAAGAGATAGCAAAATTATATAATAAGATAACACTTTTTTAAAAATTAAAGGTAATGGTTTTTGGTCTTTGGTCAAACCCCACAATTCTTTCTCTGGATACAAATGGTATTCTCCATTGCAGACAGCCCCAAATTGTGCCTGATTTTTACACTGATGAGCAAGTCCATTAAGGTTGAACATCACTCTCATGTTGCTGTTAGGGTGTACAGTGTTCTTCTGGTTCTGCTCATCTCACTCAGCATCAGTTCATGCAAATCCCTCCAGGCTTCCCTGAATTCCTATCCCTTCTGGTTTCTAATAGAACAATAGAGTTCCATGACATACATATACCAGTTTGTTAAGCCATTCCTCAATTGAAGGACATTCACTTAATTTCCAGTTCTTTGCCAGCACAAACAGGGCTGCTATGAATATTTTTGCACATTTAATGTTGTTACTCTTTTCCATAATCTCTTCAGGGTATAGACCCAGTAGTGGTATTGCTGGATCAAAGGGTATGCACGTTTTTGTTGCCCTTTGGGTGTAATTCCAAATTGCTCTCCAGAAATGTTGGATGAATTCACAGCTCTACCAACAATATATTAGTGTTCCAGAGTTCCCACATCCCTTCCAACATTGGTCATTGTCCTTTCTTGTCATATTGGCCAGTCTGAGAGGTGTGAAGTGGTACCTCAGACATGCTTTAATTTGCATTTCTCTAACAAGTAGTGATTTAGAGCAATTTTTCATATGACTATAGATCACTTTGATTTCCTCATCTGTAAATTGCCTTTGCATAGCCTTTGACCATTTGTCAATTGGGGAATGGCTTGTTTATTTAAAAAAAATTGACTCAGTTCTCTGTATGTTTTAGAAAAGAGTCCTTTGTAAAAATACTAGTTGTAAAAATTGTTTCCTAATTTGCTGCATTTCTTTTGATCTTGGTTACAGTGGTTTTATCTGTGCAAAAGCTTTTTAATTTAATGTAATCAAAATTGTCTAGTTTGTTTTTAATGATGTTCTCCATCTCTTCCTTAGTCATAAACTGCTTCCCCTCCCATATAAATGACAGGTAAATTATTCCTTGATCTCCTAGTTTGCTTATAATATTGTTTTTTATGTCTAGATCCTGTATCCATTTTGATCATATCTGGGTATAGGGTGTGATCTAATAGGTGTTGGTATAATCCAAGTTTCTTCCATACTAACTTCCAATTTTCCCAACAGTTTTTATCAAAGAGAGAGAATCTTTATCCCAAAAGTTAGACTCTTTGTGTTTATCAAACAGCAGATTACTGTAATCATCTCCTGCTATTGCACCTAGTTTATTCCACTGATCCACCACTCTATTTCTTTTTTTTAGTTGATTTTTTTTGCAAGGCAATGGGGTTAAGTGGCTTGCCCAAGGCCACACACCTAGGTAATTATTAAATGTCTCAGACGGGATTTGAACCCAGGTACTCCTGACTCCAGGGCAGGTGCTTTATTCACTGCGCCACCTAGCTTCCCCCACCACTCTATTTCTTAGCCAATACCAGACAGTTTTGATGACTGATGCTTTATAATATAATTTTAGATCTGGTACAGGTAAATACTTTTGAGGAGTTCATAATATATATATAGAACAAATGGAAGATGATCAATAGAGGTGAAGCATTAGCATTAGGAAGAACTGGCAAAGTCTTCTTGCAGAAGATAGGGAGGGGGAAGCATTCAAGCACACTTATGCCAAGGCATGAGACAGAATATAGAATGTCACATATAGGGAATAACATGTAAAGCATTTTGTATAGAATATAGGACATGTGAGAGAGTATTTTTTTACAATCAATCTGGAAAAGCAAATGGCAGCCAAACTCTCATGGACTTTAAATGTCAAAATAGAGGACTGTGTATTTTATTCTAGAAGTACTTAGGATAATAAAGCTTCTGATATTGTTAATTACCAATTAATTTCAATTAATAATTTCCCTTATGGGTTATAAGAATCAACACATGTGAAAGCATCTTACAACCATAAAATACTGTATAAAAGCAAAATGTTAAATGAATAGAATGAGGTAATAGTTAATAAACAATTATTAAATGTCTATTACATACCAGGTGCCCTTAAACATTAGAAACATTAGAAAAACAAATGTAAATCACAATAGTCTATGCCCTCAAAGAGTTTACAGTCTAATGGGGGGAAAACATCATTAAAAAAAAGAACAGGAGAGGGAAAGGGAAGATGTTCCACAGAGGGGCATGATGGAAATGTCCAAAGAAATCTATAAGCTGTGTAGCTTACAGGAAATGGAGAGAAAAGTTGTGCTAAGTCCCTTTTAAAAATAGAGACCCAGGAGCCCATGGTGCTGCCTTCTAAACAGAGGAATAGAGGAACAGAGGATACTGATGAGATGTGAGTACTAGGAAACTTTGATCTTACAGAACAAGACAATATTTATAAAGTGCTTAGCACAATTCTTAGTATAAAGAAGATGATAATAAATGTTTATGCCTAACCCCTATTTTCATGACATTCTAAAAATTATTCAAGATATTTGAATTCTCTTATATTACACTCAGACTCTTCATAATGAATAAACTATTTTTAAATCCTTTTGGGGAAGGCTGGTTTTAATATATTTCAACATATAGAAATAATATCTACTGAGGATTACTATATTATAATAATAGAGAAATTACAGTATTTGGAACAGAAACAGAAATCTGCAAATGGATATCAGTTTGAAGTTACTATTAAGGACCAATCTTAGAGAGGAATTATAAAAAATTACAAACTGCTTTTTCCCTTGTTTATTTATTTATTTTTAAATTTCAACTTGGTCTAAAGATAAAAAGAATTATGAAATATTTTTTTGCCGGTGAATATGAAGGCCTTCTCCCAGAAGTAATAAAATACTTTGATGCTAATTGATTGAAAGATTGAGAGTCTCTTTTTTTGTTGTTTCCATGCTATGTATTGATCGAAATTGAATGTGTTGAGAGAAAAAAAACAGATCCTTGAGGGAGAAATAAAATATTAAAGATAGCAAAATTATGTAGTACATAAGACAACTTTTATTTTTAATGGAAAGCAATAGTCCTTGGTCTTTGTTTAAACTCCACAGTTCTCTCTCTGGATACAGATGGTATTCTCAGTCACAGATACCCTATAATTGTCTCTGATTATTACACTGATGGAGTGAGCAAGTCCATTGGAAGTGATCAGTCTTGCTCAGTATCAGTTCATGCAAGTCTTTCCAGGTTTCTCTGAAATTTCATCCCTTCTAATAGAACAATAGTGTTCCATCACATGCATATACCACAATTTGTTCCCATTCCTCAATTGATGGATATCTCCTTGCCACCACAAACAGAACAGCTATGAATATTTTTGTACCAATGATGTTTTTACCCCTTTTCATGATCTCTTCAGACCCAGTAGTGGCATTGCAGGATCAAAGGGTTTGCACATTTTTATTGCCCTTTGGGCACAAATCACCAAACAATATTCCTAATGTACCATTATGATCATGTTGCTTTCCTGTCAGGAACCTCAGTGCCTTGCTCTAGCCTTTAGAAGAACAGAAAAATCACTTCATTTGATATTTAAAGCCCTTCACCATTTGACTGGGCCCTCTTTTTCCTGACTTCTTTCTTAAGACCTTGCAATCATTAAGCATGGACTACCTGCTGCCTCCTATACATGCTATTTCATCTTGTGGTTCCAAGATTTGGTGGACTTGCCCCAGGTTTGGTGTCCTCTCCTTCCCCTCACCTCTTGGAACTCTTTCTTTTTTTTTTTAAGTTTTTTGCAATGCAAATGGGGTTAAGTGGCTTGCCCAAGGCCACATAGCTAGGTAATTATTATGTGTCTGAGGCCAGACCTGAACTCAGGTACTCCTGACTCCAGGGCCAGTGCTCTAGCCACCATGCCACCCAGCTGTCCCTAGTCTTTTCTTTTTTCAAGGCTCAATGTTATATTCTTTCCTCCAGGAGAGATGCCTTTTCTTCCCCTTAAGTTTGTAGGGTCATTCCTGAAACAACATATTTACTGTACACATACTTTGTATTTGTTAATCTGGGATTATCCTGTATCCTGTCAGGAGCATGTAAATTCCTTGAGGACAAGGCCTGATTTCTTTTTTTTTTAATTTTTTTAATGTTTAATATTTATTTATTCTCATTTTGTACAAGTAATTTTTTGTACATTAATAAAATATTCTTGTTTAAGAGTAAACAAAATACCCCCTCCCCCAAAAAATATAGACTCACTTGAGCAATAAAGGGGAGAGAAAAAAATTAAAATGAAAAAATAATAATAGTAATAATTGTAGGTATGGCCAGGTGGTGCAATGGATGGAGCACCAGCCCTGGAGCCAGTAGCACCTGAGCCCATATCCGGCCCCATACACCCAACAATCACCCAGCCATGTGACATGCAAGCCACCCCAACCCCACTGCCCTTCAAAAACCAAAAAAAAGAAAAAAGACCCAAAATAAATAAAATAAAATAGTAATAACAGTAGGGGTGGCTGGGTGGCAGACAGAGTATTGGCCCTTGAGCCAGGAGCACCCAGGTCCAAATCTGGTCTCAGACACCCAACAGTCACCCTGTTATGCAGCCCCAGGCAGGCCACCCAGCCCCATTTGCTCTGCACCCCCCCAAAATAATAATAATAATAAATGTGTTTCAGTCTTTGTTCCAATACCAACAACTCTGTCATGGGTGGATCACATTGTTTATGATAAGTCCATTGCAAAAGTTATTTCCATATTTTTCCACCATTGCCATTGCTGATCACAACTCCCTCCTTTCGTATTTCTCCACTACCATGTACTATATTTTCTCTCTCCTTTCACTCTGACTCTGCTGTAGGGTAGCTGAGTGGTGCAGCAGACAGATCCCTGGTCCTGGGGCCAAGAGGCCCCAAGACCCACTACTACCCCTTAGGCTCAGCATCCACCTGGCCCTATGGTCCTGGGCAGGCCATCCAATCCCAGCCCCTTGCAAGAAGTAAAAAAGAAAATGTGTTATATCTCCCCCCATGGTCCATCCTCTCCTCCATCACTCACATCCCCCCCTTCCCCCTATCCCCACCTCTCCTTCTTACTCCAGATGCCTATACCCCATTGAGTATATATGCTGTTTCCTCTCCCAGCCACCTGTGATGAGAGCAAAGATTCCCTCATTCCCCCTTGTCTCCCCCCACTTCCATATCATTGCAATAGCTCATTGTAATAAAGAAAAATCTTATTATATGAAATATCTTGGCCTATTCCCCTCTCTCCTTTTTCTTTCTCCCATTACATTTCCCTTTTTTCTATTGACTCCATTTTTACACCATATTTTATCTTCAAATTCAGCTTTTCCCTGTGCTTCATCTATAAAAGCTCCTTCTACCCGCTCTATTAACTGAGAAGGTTCATATAAGTATTATCAGTGTCATTTTTCTATGCAGGAATACATGCAGTTCATCATCATTAAGTCCTTCATATTTTCCTCTTCTCCTCCAATCTCTATGCTTCACCTGAGTCCTGTATTTGAAGATCAAACCTTCTGTTCAGCTCTGGCCATTCCAACAGGAACATTTGAAATTCCCCTGGTTCATTGAAAGTCCATCTTTTTCCCTGGAAGAGGACATTCATTTTTGCTGGGTAGTTGATTCTCGGTTACATTCCAAGCTCTTTTGCCTTCTGGTATATTATATTCCAAGCCCTATGAGCTTTTAATGTAGTTGTTGCTAAGTCCTGTGTGATCCTGACTGCAGCTCCATGATATTTGAATTGTGTCCTTCTGGCTGCTTGTAATATTTTCTCTTTGACTTGGGAGTTCTGGAACTTGGCTATGATATTCCTAGGGGTTGGTTTTTTGGGATCTCTTTCTTGGGGGGGGGGATCAGTCGATTCTCTCCATTTCTATTTTGCCCCCTGCTTCTAAGATATCAGGGCAGTTTTCCTGTAGTAAATCTTTGAAAATGATGTCAAGGCTCTTTTCCTGATAATGACTTTCAGGTATTCCAATAATTTTTAAATTATCTTTCCTAAATCTATTTTCCATATCAGTTGTTTTTTCAATGAGATGTTTCACATTTTCTTCTAATTTTTCATTCTTTTGGTTTTGAAGTATTGAGTCCTGATTTCTTGCAAATTCATCAATCTCCCTGAATTCTATCCTTTGTCTGAAGGATTTGTTTTCCTCAGAGAATTTTCTTATCTCTTTTTCCATCTGGCTAATTTTTCCTTTTTCTTTTTTTTTAGGGTTTTTTGCAAGGCACATGGGGTTAAGTGACTTGCCTAGGGCCATAAAACTCGGTAATTATTAAGTGCCTGAGACCAGATTTGAACCCAGGTACTCCTGACTCCAAGGCTGGTGCTTTATCCACTACACCACCTAGTCGCCCCATCAATTTTGCCTTTTAAAGCATTCTTCTCCTCCATAACTTTTTGAACTGTTTTATCCATTTGACCTAAGCTAGTTTTTAGCATACTATTTTCTTCAGCATTTTTTTTTGGATTTCCTTGACTAGGCTGCTGACTTCCTTTTCGTGTTTTTTCCTGCATCTCTTTCATTTCTTGTCCCACTTTTTATTCTAACTCCCTCATTTGAATTTCAAAGTCTTTTTTGAGCTCTATCATAGCCTGAGCCCAATTTCTGTTTTTCTTGGAGTCTTTAGATGCAGGAGCTTGAGTTTCCTCATCTTCAGACTGAGTATATTGATCCTTCTTGGGATCATAGATAATGTTTTTCTCAATGGTGTTTCTCTTTTTTTCTCCGCTTGCTCATTTTCCCAGCCTAAGCCTGTTTTGGGGGTGCTTCCTGAGCTTTTGGGACACTCCCACAAGGGTCTCAGTATGTGAGGCTCTGTCCTGCCTCCTGATCTGTGAATGACCATATGTGTCCCCCTCTGCTATGGGTCTGAGGTGGAGGAGGCCCCTGCTGTTCTATGGGGGGGGGGGCTAGACTGGGATCAGGATCTGAATGTGTTTGGAGCCCCACAGTCCTGTTCCAGGGGCAGAGGACAGAGCTCGGCAGTCTCTCTTCACTCTCCCCCCCCCCCCCCGCCCCAGCTCAATGGGTTCATACCCTGGGTGCTCCTGCTTACCGCTCTGCCAGCTTATGTTTCCTGGATCTGGACGCCAGTGGCCATGCTGCTTGCTGTGTGCACTGAGGGCTGGACTTCACATGCTCACTCTGGCAGAGGTCCCCCTAGCTGTTGCCCCACTTTGTGCCCGGTGCTCCCCAGGGAGTAGCTCAGGAGACTCCCCCGCTGCTGTGAGCTGGGGCTCCCAGTGCCCTGGGGCTGCCTCCAGTAGGTTGAAGTTCTTTCTCTCTGGCGGGCCACCCCTCTGGCAGGCTGCCTCTCCGACCCTGGGGAGCAGAGCCTTTCTGCTCTTTTCCAGGTTACTTTGAGTAGGAGAACTGCCTCACTGGGTCCCTTTGTGGGTTCTGTCTCTCAAAATTTAGTTAAAGTCCTTAGTTTCAAAGATTTATGAGAGAGTGCCTAAAACAAGATCTGCTCTTGTGGCCATCTTGGCTCCACCCCCGATTGAGAGTCTCTAGAAGTCTAAACCTCTAATCCTTAAATGGAGATTGGGGAAGGTGACAAAAGGTATAACAATGAACAGCTCATTTTCATTCAAAATATTTTGTGTAAAATGCAATTTTATTTCTTTATTAACTTTAATGCATTTTCTTTTCCTTTTTCATAGACAACTCTCTTATCCTATTCTAGCTACATTTCTAAGTAAATGTGTTAGACATCTTCTAATAAAGCACTATTTAGAACCAATTTTCAAATACTTGCAAAAAACACTACTCAAAACATGAAGAATTGAATTTGCCTCTTCCATTTTAAAAAAATTCCAATATCTTCCTCCCAGAAAGTAATTCTTCAAAATAAGAAATAAAAAAGGGGGTGGCTAGGTGGTGCAGAGGATAAAGCACCAGCCTTGGAGTCAGGAGTACCTGGGTTCAAATCTGGTCTCAGACACTTAGTAATTACCTAGCTGTGTGGCCTTGGGCAAGCCACTTAACCCCATTTGCTTTGCAAAAAAAAAAAAAAACTAAAAAAAAAGAAATAAAAAAGGGTTTTATATTATTTATATTACATGCAATGATCCACACATAATATCCCTCCTCTGCTAGGAAAAGAGTGAGCAACATTTTCATCTTTCTTCTTTGGGGGTTAACCTTGGTAATTATAATATCTTTTTTGTTTCTTTGTTATTTTGCAAGGCAATGGGGTTAAGTGTGTCACCCAAGGTCACACAGCTAGGTAAATATTAAGTGTCTGGGCCTGGACTTAAACTCAGGTCTTCCTTATTCCAGAACCAGTATTCTATCCACTGCACTACCCAGATAGCCCTTCAGTTATAGTTTAAAGAGGGATATGGAAGTCCCAGAAGTTAACTTAAGCTGTATTGACACAGGAGGAAGAAAGTGATGTGTTTGTATATATGTGTCTGTGTATTGTTTATGTGTGTATAAATATATATATATATATATATATATAAAAACATATACATATATATATATAATATGTGTGTATACATGCATATCTATATTGATATGCATATAGATACACATCTTATTTTCCTTTGTCAGAGCACATATGAAATGCTGTATTGGGCTCTGTAGTCTCTTCTTAAAAATAACATAAACAAACTAGAGACTTTCCAGAGGAATCAGTATTAATTGAAGGTGTTTAAGATCATAACAGCTAAGAATTAAGGATATTTTTCCTGGAGAAGAATCAATTGTTGTTAATGTTCACTCATTTTTTCAGTCATGTCTCCACTTTGGGTTTTCTTGGCAAAGATCCTAGAGAGGTTTGCCATTGCTTTTTTCCAGATCATTTAAGAGATGTGGAAAGTAGACAAACAGGGTTAAGTAACTTTCTCAGGGTTACACAGCTACCTAAGTGTCTGACTAAATTTGAACTCAGGAAGATGAGTCTTCCCAACTCTGGAGCTAATGCTCTGCACTGCACCACCTTAAGAGGAACACAATAGCTATTTTCAGAGACTCAAAAGATTTTTATTTGAAAGAAGGATTATACATGCTCTGCTTAAGTACATGGAGTTAAAACTAGAAAAAAATGGAAAAGAATCTGAAACATCTCATTAGAAATACAAGCTGGAAAACACATCAAGAAGAAAAAACAAGAATGGTCAGAGTACCTTAATGTTATGATAAAAAAAAAATCCTGGATAGAATATTATAAGAAACCATAAAGGAAAATTGCCCTGAAGTTATAGAGCAAGAGGATAATATTGAAACAGAAAAAAAATCTATACTTCAACCCCTGAAGGAAATCCTAGGATGAAAACTTACAGGAATGTTATAGCCAAGTTTCAAAACTCCCAAGTTAAGGAAAACCTTGGAGCAATATCCGAGAGTTGCAGAGAAGCAATTCAATGAAAGAAAAAAAATTTCCTAACAATGAGAATGATCTAAAAAGTAGAATGAGGATGCTTTGAGAACAGTTTCATCACAGTGCAATGGCAAGACTGCTGAACTTAGAGTCATGGGACCTGAGTTCAAATCCTAGTGCTACTGTTGAGCTATGATACTTAGACAAGACACTTTCCTATTTTAACTTTCAGTTCCCTCATTAGTAAAATAAGACAGGTGGATTAGATGATGGATAGGTTCCTTTCAGCTATAATGCTGGTGAGCTGTTCTTGGGGATTTCAAGTATAGAGAAGGTAATCATTTGTTGAGAATGCCTCTTCAAGGAAGAGTTGATTTAGATAATCTCCCTTCCATTTTGATGATAATATGTTGTTGATACTTACCCTAGTGTTGCTGAGTTTTTTTTTTAGTCCTGTCTTACTCTTTGTGACCCTATTTGGGGTTTCTTGGCAAAGATATTGGAGTGTTTTACCATTTCCTTCTCCAGATCATTTTACAGCTGAGGCAGCTGAGGCAGCTGAGGCAAATAATATTATGTGACTTGCCTAGAGGCTATTAAGTGTCCGAGATCTGAATGAACTCAGTCTTCCTGACTTCAGACCCAGGGCTTTCTTCACTGTGCCACCTAGCTGTCCACTGTCTCTAGAATCAGCAGATTAAATAATGTCAACATTTTAAACCCCTAATTCTCGGCAGTATCTTGTTGACTGGTGTGATTAATGGAAAAAGAGAAGGATACTTCTAATACCATTTTTCTATCTCTTAAAATTCTAAGGAGTTTAGCTTCTTGCCATAAAATAAATAGCATGTATGGAATACTCATCTAGAGTCCAATGATAACAGGCAAAGGTGAAGAAGAGTCCAAAGCATTGCTATCTAACTGAGGAAGCCCATTAATACCTGGTAAAGTGTGTAAAAGGCAAAGGACTTGAAATACAACCTTGAAAGACTTTCACCTGGAAGTATAACAATTCAGGATGAATTAAACCAGTTCTACTTGACATTGATCCTCAATCCATATGCTGATGTTAATTCTAACTTAGATTAAGCAGTTATTGGTAACAGTTAAGGATAAGTAAAAGAGACACTTGATTGGTTAAACCTAATTGTTAAGTGTGAGTTTATCAGTTTTAGTAGGAAACTCTCCTTTGATAGTCAAAAAGCAGTTATAAAACATCACAACATACCAGTCTCTGTAAAACAAAAAAAAATGACAAAATCACAAAGATCCAGCCGTAAGCAGTTCAGTCAATGCCCCTCAATTAGTTCTGAATGTGTTTAAAATATATTTTAGTGACAGTTGATGATACTGGTTAATGTTTGCAATAAGTTATTGCAATAAAGAGTTTTATTTCCCTATATACAAAACACTTACTTTCTATATGTAATTACCATAAATCAAGGTTATTGATGGAAGAAGATATTATATAATACATAGAATGCAGATTTTGAAGTCAAAGACACCTCAGTTAATCTAAACTCTGTGTGATCCTGGGCAGGTCATTTTACTTCTTCTTAGGATGCCTCTATTGTAAGTCACAGACTTGGCAGATGAATTTCCCTAAATTCCATCATTTGCAATTTTTTTCAAGTTTTCACATAATATTAATTCTCATTTATAAAGGGTGTCCCAGTTTAAATCTATTGAAGCTTAATTATAATTAGCTTGTGTAATGCCTTAAGAACAATTTTTTTTAAAATTTCTCCCAATCATTCTGCAAGGTAGGCAAATGTAAATATTAATATCTCCATTTTACAGATGGGGAAAATGAAATACAGGGAAGTTAAATAACTTGACCAGGGTAACTAAACATGGATAGTTAAAGAATGGGAGCCTGCAGTATACTCCCTTCTCATCTAAACTTTATAAAGTGATAGAGAAAAAGGTTAATGATACAGATTAAACTTTAAAATGTGTCTAGTGTATATTTTTCCACCCAGAGAGTCAGTTGTTTAACATTTACCAGCACCCCCCTTTGATCTTTTCCCGGCTTTAATAGTTTTAATAGACATCACCTTGGGCAAGTGATTTTTCTCTCTTCTGGTCTCAGTTTCTTCGTCTGTAAAATGAAGAAGTTGGACTAGACAGTCTCTATGACCTCTTTGTCTTCTAAAATGGGAGAACTCTGAAGGACGGCATTTTCTACCTCTCTAAATATAAATTCTTGCATTGTTAAGAGTCTCATTTCTGGAATCACTCATCCTAGAAATCATCTAATGCTTCAGAAAGCAATCTGGCCATGACTTTGAACAAGTATCTTCATAATTCTAGACCTTGGATTCTTCATGTATAAAATAACAGTAGTCTGACAATTAAGACTCAACTTAAATCAACAAAAAGCATACAAACTGACAGCCGCTTACCAGTGCTTTATTATGACACTTCCTCATCTTTAAATACCAATGGTGAGCAATTAATCGGTCTTCCAAATTCAGGATGGTTTCCAGTCTCCTTCCTGGAGACCTCAAAGAAAAAGACCTCTTCTTCAGGTCCAGTTTAAGGACGACTCTAACTGGAGAAAGAGGACAGGACTAAATGATTCCTGAGTGTTTCCTCATAGATCTTGCTATTCATTCATACTGCATGACCCTGAAGAAGGAACAAGCTTATGTGTGCGCCTAGGGCAGTTAGCCAGCTTTTCTTTCTCATTGTTTTTTCCTCTTTCTACCTCCTGGAAATCCGAGTCAAAGTTAGGAGGTATGACTTGACTTAAAGCATCCTCTGCTGAACCTCCGTGCTATATAGCCCAGCCCTCTTTTGGAGGATTGGCCTGGGATACATTCTTCTGACATTTTACTTTGAGAGAGAGAGAGGAAAAGTAAAGAAGGAGGCATCGGCTGAACAAGTCAAACCACTCAGTGGAAGAAGTATTTCAGATAAGAAAAAACTGAAGGACTTCCCATAGACGTGAGGGAAATTGCATACTCCATCCGGAGAAGGGGGCCAGGAAATGTCTTCTTGTTTTCCAGACAGCTCCTGAGTTCTCTTCCATGGCACTGTAAAAGCTGAAGGGCTGGCTGCCCAGCCAAAGGAGACACCCAGTTCAAAACTAGTCTTTTGCTGTAAGAGCTTTTTATTGTTGAAAGCTGTAGCCATGAGTTCTACAAGATATTTCTATTGTCAGTGATTTTCTCTGAGGAAAAAGCAAAGCAAATGACATCTTAGTTGAAAACAGGACTTTGACCAACATCAGCGAAGATTCAGAAACTCATTTGTCCCAGCGACAGCATTGGACAGGTAAACTGAATTCCTATTTTTTTGTCTTTTTTTCTCTTCTCAAGAAAATCCAAAATGGATCACATTATTGGTAGATCATAGGGTGTATAGCTTAGAAGGATTATCAGAGATTATTTGAATACTTTCATTTTATGGAGGAGGAAACTGATGTAGAGAGAAAAATTATTTCCTTCTGATCACACAATTTATTAATAAGTACAGTAGAGGACTCAGCAGGAAGAGTGACTCATTTTAGAAATATTTCTTTGATTTGTCTAGTTGTCTCAAATAATTTTACTATGACCTCCTTGGGAGGAATGAAAAGTATTTGAGCCTAATACATTGAATTTCAGACAGTAAGTGTAATGGATAAAATGATGTGCCTGGAGTTATGAGTTCAAAACTTAGGGCAGACCCATAATGGCTGTGAGGACATGGGCAAATCATTCAGTAGAAGAATTAAGAAGAATTAAGCAGTAAGAGAATTAAATTCTTTAGGATTGCTAGGTACAGACAAGTTTGCTCTTCTGCAGTTTCAACTCTTGGAAATCCTTTTACTGATGAAATCATAGGTCTGGAGTGGAGTGCATTTCCTGTCTATGAGACAGTGCTTATGGTGATTTAACCTTTTGAGATAATCTTTTAGTTCCAAGTGAATAGGTAAGGGAAGGGATTTTGATGATAGTATTTTTGACCTATAACTGGGAGGGAACTCAAGAGTTAATCTAGTACAACTCTCATTTAATGATGAGAAAACTGAGGTCTGGGGAGATTAATGATGGTGAAGATCACCCATGTTGTAAGTAGCAGGAATAGAATTTGAAATCAGGCTATCTGATTCTGGAACCAAATTTATTCTATTATATCACCCTGATGTTGAGTGTTTCTCAGCAGGTTAGTATTATGATAACCATGTTACTGACTGGGTTATAGAGGGAGAAGTATTTGTAGAAAAAGAAGGACTAAAGGTCAGTTTTGCATTTCACTCCTGGGGAAAAGGTTGAAACATTGAATGAAAGTTCTATTATCTAAATGGCAAACGTAAGCTAGAGCTATTCATCTCTGATTAAATGGAGTAGGCATGTTGAACTGAAAAGAGAAAGGGGCTAGGAATTTTTGGAAACTTGTTAGAATTAGTATGACTTCCATGCTGCTCTTTTTGTCCTTCTTTTCTTGCTTTTTGTAAGACTTGTCTAAGTCCTTTAAAAGAATGCTGAACTTGGAGTCAGAAGATAGGAGTTAAAATCCTGTTATCACTTGAGTTAGTTACTTTGTCTTTATTTCAGTCTTCTTTGAAAAATGAGATGGGTATACTATATGACTTGAAAGGTCTTTCCCACTTCTAGAGGCTTGCTCATACATATACATGCATGTATAAATGCATGCATGTATATCCTTATTGGAAACATATAGCACTTGTAATTCATTATGTATGTATACACATATGTCTATATGTGTATATATTATATGTTATAGATATGTATGTATTATAAAATCTTTTTGTATCCTCCACAAAACCAATCCTGGGATTGAGCATAAAATGAATGCTTAAAGTTTTATTGTTCTTTTATGTCACATATCAGATATGAACCCAGGTCTTCTTGACTTTGGCATTCTATCCATTAAGATAGGTGTACATAATATTATATATATATATATATATATATTCAGTAATTATGCACTCAAAACTAGATATGCTAGTGACTTTAGCTTCTATCTGCCCAATTCTTTTTTGTGAATTTTAATCTTGCACTGAGAATTGCCATCATCATCACTGATAAGGTTAGCTCACATTGATTGTCATTTCTTTATTATTAATAACTCATATTTACAGAGAACTTTAAAGTTTACAAGACAGTTTCTTATACAATAGCTTTGTGAGGTAGATGGCATACATATTATCATCCCCATTTTACAGATAATGACTCTGAGTCTCACAGATATGAGGCTACTTATCCGGAGTCATGAAACTAATAAGGGACAGAAAGAAAACTCAACCTGGGTGTTCTGACTCCAAATCCAAGGGGGATCTATTCATTTTAACCATTACTTTCCATTGATAACTTTTTAAATGCCATTTTGAGAAACTCAAGGAAACATAAAGCAAGTGAATGGGTGATATTTAGATATTTGAGTCTCTTTTTATTTGATGTAGAGGTGGGAGGGATTGCAATAGAACAGATTCATAACCTAAAAAGGCTAGGAAAGATGAAAAAACAAGTCAGTCACTAATCTGAAAATATGTTTTTCATGATTGCTCATTTATAACTATCAAATTCATGTATTCTCAGTGAAGGAAGACAAGAAAGAAGGGAGAAATCTGGAGCTCAAAATTAAAAAAAATTTATGTTAAAATTATTTCACATGTAAGTGAGGAAAAAAAAATAATTTTTTAAAGTCACATTTTGCTTCAGTCCCTTTTCTACTAGACCATAATATTTATTGCTGTTTGTCCTTTGTTCTCAAAGAGGGCTAATGGCATCAGAAAGGTCATGTCTTAACTTGCAAATTAGTTGGATTTAAGTGAGGCAGGGCTGTGCAAAGTTATCAGTAGCACTCTCTCCTCCAGAGTTATCAGGAGTCCAGTAGCAGGACATAGGTAAGGACTATTGGTTAAGGCCCTAAAGGTAGTGGGAGACCTTGGTGTTTTTAAGCTGTTTCTCCCAGATCTCAGTTTGTGAAAGGCAACAGCCATTCAGTGACCAAAGTCTAGGTAAGAAGTGAGGCCAAAAGATGACCTAGTTTACCTTTATAAAACAATTAATCTGGGAGAGGAAAAACCTCAGATTTTTGGATCTGAGTAGAAATAAAATCAGTCCATAATATAGATGGAATTAAAGGGGCTACTGGACAAAGTGGTGTCCCTGCAAGGACACTCACCTGAGCTAAACCATAAATCCCTTTTGGATATGATTTTACGCACTCAATTCTATCCAATTCAGCACCCTGGATCACCTGCTCTATAATTTTACCATAGGTCACCAAAACAGCTGTTGTGAATTTTGCCAAGAGCTGTCTGTTGGAGGATAGCCTGAGCAGGAAGAAGTCTTGTCAGCCCCACCCAGGACTAACACTATTGGTAACTTTTTAAAAGGAAAGAAAGGCCTATGTCCTGCACTGACTTCATCCTTGGGACTTTGGAGCTGTTACTTGCGGATTTTACAAAATCAGATTAAATGTTCTTCGTAAACAGGATATGATCAAAGAGTGCCAAATGATTCTCGTATAACAAATTAAACTCAAGGTCATCTTTAACATCTTTACTCCCCATTTCCTGGGAAAAAGGGAGCCCTAATCTATGAGAAGGCAATGGAGTAAAGCAGGAAAAGTATAAATCTGAAGTCAGAGGACCTGAGTTTGAATTTCAGTTCTGGTAATAACTACTTTTGTGACCTTGGGCAAGTTCTCACCTTTCAGGGCTTTGGTTTTCTTATCTGCAAAATGAAGGGATTGAATTAGATGATCTCTGAGAAAACTTCCAGATCTAAATGGAAGACCCTGTAATTTATAAATCCTTTTAATCCTGGAAGCAATAGATTTTGGCAGAAGCATTTTTAATTGTGAACTATCCTGGTGGTTTGTCTGCTCAACTTGAATCCTCTAACTAAAAAGCAGTTCATCACTTGACATCGTATTGCACAGAATTATCCTTATAAAGAATTTTGAGAATGGGCATTTGTTCATTTGGCACTGGAGTGCCAACTATTTGCAGAACTCCATGCTGAGGAGTGCATAAGGTACAGAATCCCAGACCTTCAGAAATGAAAGAGCACTTACACATCATCTTCTGGTCTAATCCTTTCATTTTCCAGATGAAAAAACAGGTCCAGAGAGGTTAAAAAAATTTCCCATGGTTGAACAGCTAATAAGTGTCAGAGCAGAGACATAAGCCAAGTCTTCTGACTCCAAATCTCAACTTTTCTTCTATTGCTTGTCTTATGTCCTGGGACAGATGCTAGATAAATTTGACTGGAGAGGTAGACAAGGGAGAAATAAGATATCAACTTGGAAAAAGAAATTGGGAACAGATTGTGGAGTACCTTAATGCTCTAGACTTTATGAAATAGAACATTTTTTAAAATGATATTCTAGAAAGTTTAACCTGTTGAACAGGGGAAAAAAGTGACAGGAGAGAGAAAGATCGATAAGGAAGCTCTTGTATCTTATGTTACAAAGAATGAGTAAGGTCAGACCCAGGGTGGTGGCAGTAAGAATGTGAAGGAAGAGGGATGTTAAAAAAAGAAAAGCTGACATAACTTGGTGACTAATTAGATATGGGGAACAAGGGAAAGGGAGAAATAAAAAGGAATTATTGACATTCAGAAGCTGGGTGACTGGGGAAATGATCATGCCTTTGACAGGACTTTGGAAGCCTGGAGAAATCAGTTTGAGAGGAAAGATGACTTGAGTTTTAAACATATTGAGTCTATGGGTAATGGAGAAATATCTAAGGGGAAATAGCTAGTACATCCTTGCATATACAAGCCTATAACCTGGAAGAGAGGTCATAGCTGAAGATGTAAATATGGAACTAATTCCCATTGAAGTTATGAATGAAACCAAGGAAATGGATAAATTTTTCAAGGAAAAAATATTAGGATAGAATCACAGGATGACCACAGCATAGGGAGGAGACTAAAGCCATGGAAAGAGATAGAAAGATAATCCTACAGGCATGGAAGAAAATGAAGCTATTATAGAGGGATGAAATAGTTCAAGAAAGAAATGGGAGAACTACAACTAGGAATCTTGACTCTTGGAGCAAATTCATTGTGAGGGGCCACAAAATGTGGGACAAGATTTAATGGGACTTGCTGGCAGCAACCATAGATAATATTGCACTGGGAAAGGGTGACCCATCTTTCACAGACTGTAGCCCTTGCTGTTATAGTGATTAGAGAGGAAGGTGGACTTTAGAGAGTATCCCAGAAGATAGATGACCATGCCATACAGTAATGCAGACTAGTTGAGAAACACAAAAAGTCAATAGTCACTGAGGAAGGAAGGAAAGTCCCCTAGAGAAAGAGTTCTCCCCTACTCTCCACACAGAATTCTGGGAGCAAAGTTCCCAGATATTTAGGAAAGGGTTAAAAATGAGGACGGAGAAGAGGTCACTAGACTTGCCAATCACTATCATCCTTTGAGAGTACTGAAGACAATAAGCATATTGTTGATATCACTTTCTCTGACCCTCCCCCCAGTAAGCTATCATTTATGTCTTTAAAAAAAGTTGAAATGTATTTGTATGCCTCATTTTGGCACGATTAAGGGAAAATCCACTGAAAAGTATATTCAAATACAGAGATTAATTGATAAGAGTAGATTTAGGAACTTTCTGTTTTCATGAAGATGGAAATCTCTTGCTCTAAGGTCGAAAGTCCCCAGTGAATTACAGTGGGAGAAAGGAGGATAAAATGTTATCAAACTAACACACATGTTGGATTTGCTTTGGAAAATGTGACCCTATTGTATACAAACAAATGTTCTGCAGTAATCTGATAAGACTGGGATACCCTAACACAATACTGAGGTTGAAAGCTATTTGAACACAAATGAAAATTAAATAGGAGGGGTATAAGGAAAATTTGTAAAATTAGCATTGTGGTTTTTGTTTGTTTCAAACAGACATGAAGTGCTATGCTACATGTGCAAGTGACAGGTTATTTAATTGAGAACAGAAAAACTAAATCTACCTGTTATGTCTTCCATCAATGCAGAAAAAGTTTGAGGTTTTCAGGCTGCATATCTGGGAGCCAGGACTTGATGTCATAAATGATGACACCTCTTCCTCAGAACGAGTGGAAAATAGAGATATTGTTCTTTTAAAAATTTTATTTTATGTACTATTTCTCAATTATAAGAACATTGTTCTTATTGGAAGGTCTAAACTAAAGTCTAAACTACTCTCTGTATAGAAAATGAATCAAATTTGCTTTTGAAAAATAGAATTTGATGGTGTTACCATCCAATCAGTCAGGGAGTTAATCAGTCTATAAGCATTTATTAAATGTCTATTATATGCTGGACACAGTGTTAAGTGCTATGGTTATAAAAAAAGGCAAAAGACCTCCCTCTCTCATCTGTACTCTGATTATAATAACATAGAGTAACTCTCACTCTTGCTCTGAGATTTTCTACAAAGTACTTTTGCATATTTGATTCTCAGAACAATCCTGTGTTTGCAAAGACAGCCATGTTATGGAAAAAGAAATCGACCCTCTTGAGACCACTGACTCTGTGGAGCCTCTAATTATTTTATGCCTCTCTGACTCTTTTCAGAAAATACTTGAATTCTTTGCAAGACACAGTGAAAGAAAAAGGGGGTAAGGGAATAGAGAGACAGAGAAATAGAAGAAAGATAAAGCAGAAGAGGGAAATAATAAAGAAGAGAAAAGAAAGAATAGGAAATGAGGAGAGAGAGAGAGAGAGAGAGAGAGAGAGAGAGAGAGAGAGAGAGAGAGAGAGAGAGAGAGAGAGAGAAAGGGAGGAGAGGATAGTAAGGGGAAAAGGGGGAGAAGTGGTCAGGAGAGAGGAGAGGAGAGGAGAGGAAAGGAAAAAAGAGAAGGAAAAGGGAGAGGAAAACCCAAATTTAACACAATCCATATGAGTCCATATGCTGTTAGTCATTCCCTGAAGCTCTGCTGTGGTACTAGGAGTTGTATTGTACTCATAGGAGTCTTTCTAAACTATGGTGTTCTTGGTTTTCCCAAGTCTAATCCTCCAACCAAAAATAGCTTAGGCAAGAAGACCATTCTACATAAGTAGACCCAAATGATGTACTTTGAGATGTGCCACTGAATAACTTCCAATCTAAAGAAAATCAAAACAAAACAAAATCTCCTTCTGCCAACCTGTGTTTAAAGTTGACATCGAGAGTCACTCCTCAGGGGAAAGAGACTCAAGAAAATTCAAGTTATCCCTACTAAAGGATAACTACATTTACTGGAAAGATAGCAGCCAATCTAAAAATCATTCATTATTAGTACAGATTAATCCATCAGATTAATTATCAGTACCAGAGGTAGAAAAGTGACAAATTGAGTGGGGAGAAGACCTGATTTGCAGTCACAGAGCCTGGATTCAGGTCTTGACTTTGCAACTTTTGTTCTGTCTTACTTTGTAACAGTTCTTTCCCCACTCTAAGATTCCCTGTATTTAATGTACTTGATAACCTCTGACTTCGTTTCCAGATCGAGATCTATGATTCTGTGACCGTTATGACTTCCAAAGTCCTTTTCAGTTTTAACTTTCTATGATTTTTATTCACATTCCTACATAGACTTTTTTTCAGTTTTCTAAAAATAAACTCACACAAAAATGCTCAGTAAAAACTGAAGAGGCATCATGACAATGCAAATAGGGCACTGGACCTTGAATTGGAAAGACTTGGGTTTAATTCTTAATTCAGGTACTTAAGATCTTAACCAGTCACTTAAACTTTTGTGCCTCAGTTTCTCCATCTATAAAATGTGTTTTGGGAGGGAATGTGGGGGTAGGGATATTGATCATGATAGTCTTTAAACTTCCTTCTAGTACTAAATCTATGATTTAATAAAATGGAGTGACTTAAAAAAGAAAAAAATCAGCCCATTCTCTTCATACTTCATTCTAAAGATAGAAACCAGGGACTACCTCATAATGTCATTTAATTTTTTTTCTTTCTCAAGACAAGGTAAAAATAGTTCTGACTTCTTTGGTGGCATTCAGGAAGGGTTTCAGGATATGAAGGAAGTTTTCCTTCCAGTCTAGTCCCTAAGGGTACCATGGAGAACAATTCTCTTCCCCAGTACCATTATATGGGATGACTGAAACTTGGGTTGTTCCCAAACAGAGAATGTTGGAGTTTTTACAACAGGTAGGAAATTGCTAAGTAAAAAAGAGATTCCAGGCCTTTCTCCATTGTTAAAATTAGTTGTGTACTGATGATTTCTTATGAGAGAAAACTACCTAAATAGTCTTGTGCCCATCCCAGTGCTGCCTATACTTCAATATTCATTACTTCCTTCTATGTGCAACCTTGTCTGCTCACTCCATCCCACACAGGTTGGTCCCAGAATATAAATTTGCAGTATGATGCAGTGGAGAAAAAACTGGTTGGTCACAGGGTTAATCCAGAAGATCTGGATTCAAATCCAATCTCTGACACATTTGGACCAAGTGATTCTGGACAAATCACCCAATTTACCAGTATTCTGGGTAACTTTGTAAGATAGCAAATTGTAGAGAAAGAACTGACCTGCACCGATATAGGGAGTTTTCTCCATGGGGAATGCCCTATATCAGTGAAATCACAGGCTAATTCAATCCTTTCTGTATCCATTTTAACACTGGAAGTGATCTGTTAAAACTTGAAGTCAAGAAGTCAAATTTGAATTCTAGCTTAAACACAAACTCTGATCCATCTAGAAAAATCATCTAAATTCTCTAATACATCCTCTTTTCCTCTCCTTCCATCCTTCCTTCCTGCCTGCCTTCCTTCTTTTTTATTATTTTTTCCTTTCTACCTTCCTTTCTTTCCATATTTCAAGCACCTGCTTTGTGCAAGATTCTACAAAACACAATGTGATGGATTAAAAAAAGAAAAAACCAAGCAAACAAAACAAAAAACCCCAGAAAGAACAGAGCTATAAGCCCCAAGAATGTTATAGGAAATAATCTAAGTGCTAAGTGCTTAGCACAGTGCCTGGTATATAATAGGTATTTCATAAATCTTGGCGATTTAACTTGACTTTATCATTGCTGTATCATTCCTGGGTTTTGGAATCCAAATAGGTCAATATACCCTGATGCTGAAAGCTGCATATCTGTCACTGTCAACCATGGAATTGCTCGTTCTCAGCGCCAATATTTGACTTTACTCTCTAATTTCCAGGCCCACTGGGACCAAAAAGGGAGGAGAGAGTTCAAAGTCTAAAGTCAGTGGAGATAATAGTGTTCAGCAAAAGAAGAGGGAGTAGAAAAGTGCTTCTTTCCATCCTTTCCTATTTAAAGATAAATTATGAGAAGTAGCAATAGATAGATAGACAGACAGATAGCTAGATAGATGGGGGGGGCAAACATATAGACAGACAGACAAAAACCAAACAAATGGATAGATGTATAGATAGACTGACAGATAATGGACAAATGGATGAACAGATAGATACATACATAGACAGACAGCAGACAGACAGATAGAGAGAAATAAATGGATTGATAGAAATACAGATAGACAGAGCATTTAAATTAGATGGTACAGGAGTCAGAGTGCATGATCTAGAGTCAGGAAGACCAGTGCTTTAAATGCACACTCAGACCCTTACTGCTAGCCTTGTGATACTGGGGAATTCACTCAATTTCTCTACATCCTCATCTATAAAATGAAGATATTAATAGCACCTACCTACCAAGGTTGTTATCAAATGAGATAATATTTGGGAAGCACTTTGAAAACCTTAAAGATTATATAATATTTTTGATAAGAAGATGATGATGATGAGGATGATGTTGTCAGATTCTGTGCTCAATTCTGGCAAGTCTTCTTCTCTGAAGCAGATTTACATTCTAAAGGAAAAGGTCATAGATAGGTGGTTGCTGGAAAGGAACATACATGGTCAGACGACCACTGGAAAGTGATAGGAAGACAAGAAAAGGCAAGATCTCCACTATCAGAGTTTAAGAACCCAGAGGAAGAATCTAAGGTCCAGTTCTGGGAGGGAGAGGAGGGTGACAGGCTGAGAGCAGGAGCTGTGGTGAACTCTATGGACCTTTTCTCAGAATCTTTTTCTCAAATTTATAATCAAAGGAAATGCTGAATTTCTCTTAGGGAGATGTAAAATTAAAGATATTTGTTGTTTTGTTCCCCCCCCCCCCCCATTCAAGTTGACAGAAACCTCTGAAATCTATCCATACTCCACAATGCTAAGAATTCTCTGATGTAGTGGACAAAAAAGATAGCCTTGGAGCAGGAAGATCTGGGTACTGATTCTGAAAAATACTAATTTTACTAATTACCATAAGAAAGTTGCTTAATCTATCAATACTCTAGGTAGCTCACTAAATTACCAATTTGGTTAATGGGAGGGGAAAGTTGGGCAGTTAGGTGGCACAGTGGATAGAGTGAAGGGCATACAGTCAAGAAGACCTGAGTTCAAATCTTCCTCAGACACTTATTAGGTATGTGACTCTGGACAAATCACTTAACTCTATTTGCCTCAGTTTCCTCATCTGTAAAATGACCTGGAGAAAGAAATGGCAAATCACTCCAGTATCTTTGTCAAGAAAATCCCACAATGGGGTCATGAAAAGTCAAATTTGACTGGAACTGAATAACAACAAAGGGAGAGATGGCATTTCCATTCCAAGACAATGACAGTCACAAGCAATATGAAATATTTATAAATACTTTAAGGGTTATAATAAGTTAAAACAACACTGTATGATAGGTGCTAACTCTACAATGTCCATTTTAAGCTATCATATCTGAGGCTCAAAGAAGAAATAGATCCTGCCCATAGTTTGACAGTTACTAAGTAGAACAGCCAGCCTTTGACTACTTTTTGTTGCTGTGTCTTTTCAGTTCTGTCTACCTCTCTGTCCTTCCATTTGGGGGTTTTCTGGGCAAAGATACTGGAGTGGTTTATCATTTTCTTCTCCAGTTCATTTTAAGATAAGAAAACTGAGGCAAATGGGATTAAATGACTTGTCCAGGATCATGCAGCTAGTAAATGTCTGAGGAAGGTTTGAATTAAGGAAGAAGAGTCTTCTTGACTTCAGATCTAATACTTTATCCCCTATGCCACCTAGTTGCCCATTCTGGTTCCTAGTCCTGGAATCTTTCCACTTCCCTCAGTGTGCCAGAGAAGCTCCAAGATAAAACTCATAATACAGTACTTATCCCTTATCAATGAAGAATCTCAAGGATGTGTTTGTGCCTTCTCACAACTCCATATATTTAAATTAATTGGAATGAAGTTCCTAGTATCATTGATTTCAAGCTAAAAGGAACCTTAGAGGTCAATTAGTTCAGTTCTTTCATTTTACAGATAAGGATCTAAGCCTTAGAAGAGTTAAGTAACTTCTCCAGGGTCATAGAACTAGTAAGTGTGAGAGTCAGGGAAGGTCTTAGGTGAGAATTCTAGCCCACTTATCTTCTTCCTGACACCTTCCCTCCTTTTCAAATCAACTACTCAGTCTTCTGACATGTATGTTCCTTTCCAACAACCACCTATCTGTGACCTTTTCCTTTTAGAAGGTAAATCTGCTTCAGAGAAGAAGACTTGCCAGAATTGAGCACAGAATCTGACATCATCATCATCATCATCGTCTTCTTTTTTTTATCAACTACTCAATTCTCAGTTGATATTAATCTCTTCCAATACATTAACTGATAACTAGGGGTAGATAATGTCAGAGATCTCACAAGCACAGTGTCCGATTCCTATTGAACCCCTCCCAGGTCATAATTGTGTATATATATATATATATATATATATATATATATATATATATATATATATATATATATATATATATATAGGCAAGGCAATGGGGTTAAGTGACTTGCCCAAGTTCACATAGCTAAGTGAATATTAGGTGTCTGAGGCTAAATTTGAACTCAGGTCCTCCTGACTCCAGGACCGGAACTTTATCTATTGGGAATAATTATGTAATTCTTGAAACCTAAAAAGCCATCATATTCCAAAGGAAGACTATCAGAATAATAAGAAGTCAACCAATATTCCTGACATTTTTTCTCTTACTGATCAATGGCTTATGGATTGAGAAATAGATAGGAATTCAGGAATAATCCTCTCTAACCCCTCTTTTTTAGGCATGAGCTATCTGAGACCCAAGAAAAGAAAAGAATTTCTTCAGTAAGGAAGTAAGTGGCAGAAATAATTTGATCCTAGTTACTCTTGATGAGAAGGACATATCTTGATGTACTTTTTAACAGCATGACTGAAATAAATATTGTCTTCCATGTAAATTACTTTGAAGAATAAGCCATGTATTGATGCAGGACTTTCAGTATGTTTGGGGAAATGAGCAACCCTTTGTTTTATATCCATACCAGATGAATAGCCCTTTCTGTATTTACAAAGCAGACACTGGGTGACATGATGAATAGATTCAGGATGTCCCTCTTGAAACATTAACTATATGGCACTGGACAAGTTGCTCTCTTAGCCTCAGTTTCTTCATCTGTAAAATAAGGATATAATAGCACCTATCTCAAGAGTTCTTGTGAGGATCAAATAAGATATTATTTTTAAAACACTTAGATCTCCAAATACAAAAAATGTACTGCTTTTCTTCTTCCCTTCCCATTGTTTCTCAGGAATCCTAGATTCAGAGATCTAAAACTGAAAGGGATCTGGGAGGTCATCAAATTCAACTTTATCATTTAACAAATGCAGAAACTGAGGACTGTAGAAGTGAAGGGGTTTGATTAAGATCACATGGTAATCAGCAGAAGTATTATTTGAATCTAGGTCCTGTGACTTCAGAGCCGAAACTTTTTCCCCATACTGCAATGATGACATATCATCCATCTCTGTGTTCAAGAGCAACTGTGCAAGGCCTGTCCCTAAGTAAATATAGCACCTTCTGTGCCTTGTGACCCAGTAAATATGGGAATTATTATTAAGTGACTCAAGGAACAATAATATTTATCCTCAAAATGTGGTGAGGCAGACCATTCCTGCTCATTCTTCACTTATGATGTCAATATATTCTCCACCTTCCTCTCCTTCCCTTCTTAATTCCCAGACAGGAAAATGAAATCAGAGAAGATAAGGAAGTTACTCAAAGTCACAGACAGACAGGTTCTTAAACCAAGGATGAGAAATCTCATTTCTCTGCTCTGTCTGAGGAATTGTTGGTGCTTTGAGGCTGCTGTGGCTCAGGGTTACCATTTTCCTGTTTATAAAATGGCAAAGGGCTGAAAATTTCAGAAGAGGGTTGTCTTTGAAAAGATCCTTGCCTTTGATAAAAATGTGTCATTTTGATCTGAATAACAGAGTAGTAGGACCACACTGATTTTCCTGACCCCATTTCATTCAAAAGATATATCCTGAGAGCTTTTATGCTCAGAATCAGATAAAGCAGTAGCTTTATCTGGAAGGCATAAAAATCTAAAATAATTATTTTAACACTTGAGTGATTTTTTAAAAAAAGTATTACGTTTATATTTTGTAAAAGACTTTTTTTTACTCAACACTATTAAAACTAAATGGCATAAACAATTATTTAAAATAGGAAGATAAAAGATATTTCTGATCTGCTTCACTTTAGTTGCAATATACTAAGCCAGAAGTCCCCTGAGAAGTAGCCTTGTAGTAACCCCTATCCCTAAATGGATATTCTTTCCTTATAATGGTCCGATGTTGCATGTGTTTCCTCTCATGATATAGCACTCTGGGGTCTTGATGGTTATATGAAGCCAACATTAAGGTGTCCTCCTATAAAGGATTTGAAGAAATGCTTATTATCAGGACATCATTTTGTCCTATTTGCTTCAGGCAACTGAAATTGATGGTAATGGATCTGGAATTGTAGCTATTCATATTTAGAAAGGTTAAGTGACTTGTCCAGAGTCACACAGCTAGAAAGTGTCTGAGACTGGATTTGAACTCAGAAAGATGAGTCTTCTTGACCCCAGGCTCAGTACTCTATATACTTAACCAACTAGTTGCCCATTACTAGCACACCCCTATATCTGAGCAAATATTGAAACATTTATTCTCTAGTATGTTAGAAGTTTTTTTCATGTATTGATTGCACTAGAAGAAATCTGATATCTCATCCAGTTCCAAGCTTCTATGATTCTATGAATATACCCTGGTCCACCAAATATATGCTGACTTCAATGGCTATCACCTGCTCCCGTACTCTCTGCAAGACAACAGATAATTCCCCTGACCCCAACACTGACCTCCCCTTAAATAATTTTCTCATTAAAATCCTGATTGGGAGAAAGCTGTCATGAGGCATCTCTGGTCCACAGCTTCTTTCTTTCCATTCTATTCCCCTGTGATGACATAAGGACAGTGAAACCTCTATTAACTAGAATACTTAATACTGGCTAGTTGGAAGCTTGTGAACTGAAATTGGTGTAGTGGAAAGTGTACTGATCTTGGAGTCAAAAGATCTAGGCTTGAGTTCTGACTTTACTACTTGCTAGGATGTTGCTTGATTTCTTGGGTCTCAGTGTATACCCCTGTAAAACATAAAAAATCATTCATTATCTCACTTGGTTGCTGGGAGAATATCAAAGGAGATAATAAATATGAAAGGACTTCATAACCATGAAGTTATGTTTTTGAATGAGAAATATTTTTCATTTTAATTCTTGTTTTAAAAATCAAAATTTAAAATAATTAGTTCACTTTCCTGTCTATATGAATACAATACACTGAACATCATAGAATCATTGTTTGATGAATGAGTCATAATTCTGATCTGCTTCACTTTAGTTGCAGACTGGTAGAGAAGAATTAGAGAAGAAATTCAGGGGAGTGACTACTTTGGCTGAAACATCAAATGTAGATATTACCAAGTGAGATATTAGCCAAGTAAAACATGGATATGGAAGAATTTATTTAATGCAGAAGCTATGTTGATCAAAGAACTTTTATGGATAGTTCCTGAAAAAGAAAGAGGTCATGAAAAGTTATAATTCAGAATTTTTTATTATCCTAAGTTCATAGGTTTGAGCCACTTATGTACCTCTTTGGAAGATTTCTATAAATGTGTCCCCATTCTCTTCAACAGATAATGAGTTGCATTAATGAGAGTATGACCCAAGGTTATTATTAATTTCTTGGCTATTAAACTCATATGGAATGGAATGCCCCTGTTATATACATACATATATATATATATATATATATATATATATAAACATGTAATATTGATTCTTTTGCCTTATTTCTAAGTAGAGAGTAATGTTTAAAATTTAAGTATGTCATCATTCTGAGGGATAGGTTTGTCTAAATGGAAGCACATTGGTGGGACTTGAAAGCTAACAACAGGAGTAGGGAGAATGATATTTCCCCATAACAGAGTTATTCATCAGAGGATCCTGGTAATCACTCAATGGTGATTCTTCTCTAAGAACCTAATCCTGCTACTTGAAAGGTTAGAGAATCAACCCAGAGAGTGAGTAGTTATGAGTATTGAGTAGTAATGAGTAATCCAAAAGCTGATTGAGAGAAACACACATCTCTATAGTGTGACTTGCCATCCTTATGCACCTATCACATAAAGTAGAAATTAAATAAATGTCTTTAATGATAGATTATTTTAAGAGAGATTTATGAATTCTTGCTAAGTCTAGTTGATTCTCTATTTTTGCAGTTGCTTCAGTCCTCTCTTTTCAAGTCTTTCATTACTCTTCCTGATCCCTCCCCCTCAGAAATCATTACTTACACTAACTTGAGAAGTTGGAAGCCACTAACCTCTTCTCTCCTCCAAAGCCAAATCCTCTTGCCATTATCACCATTCCCCTCTTTTACTATAGTCTCTGATGAAATGGTGGCCTTTTCCCTCAATAAGACCAATTCCCCTAGCTATACCCCAATCCCTTATTCTCTCATCTCTGACAGCTTGCCCCATAATTATATCTCTTCCCTAATCTTCACTCTTCCCTTCTCTACTGTTTCATTTCTTGCCACATACAAACAGATCTAAGTTTCCACAATCTTTAAAAATTTCTCACTTGTGGGGGGGCTAGATGGCACAATGGATAGAGCACTGGCCTTGGAGTCAAGAGTACCTGAGTTCAAATCTGACTTCAGACACTTAATAATTAACTAGCTGTGTGGCCTTGAGCAAGCCACTTCAACCCATTGCCTTGCAAGATCTAAAAAAATTGCTCCCTTGACTGTCTCATTCCTTCAAATTTCCATCTTCTTTCTTTTCCCCTTTGTAATAATAATCAAGCCAGCATGGTAAAGTAACAAGAATTCTGGGTCAAAAATCAAGTGGCCTGTGTTCAAATTTCAGCTCTGTTATTCAATAACCTTTGAAACACCTTTGGCATTTCATTTAACTGTTCTGTGCTTTAATTTCCTTATCTATAAAATAGGTTGGCTTACAACCTATTAAAGCTGCTTCTAACTACCTACTAACTGGGAACACTTAGGGAAAAAAGTTTTTTGTTCTACTCACCTCCATTTTCTCTCCTCCCCATAATATCTTAGTCTTTTGACCTCCTTACTCACCTGAAACAGCTCTTTCTAAAGTTAACATTGATCTCTACTTTGGCAAATGTGATGCTCTTTTCTCATTTCCCATCATTGTTAGTCTCACTGTAAAATTTGATATTTTTACCTTTGATTTTGATATTTGATGTTGGGAACTTCTTAAATTCTCTCTCCCTTCTGGATCTTCTTTTTCAATTTTGCTTTTGTTGTCATTTGTCCTTCTTTCTAGAAGAGGACCATTAACATTGTGAGGGTAATGTCTTAATTTGCCTGGGAATTGGATTTAAGTAAGGCAGAGCTGTTCAAAGTCATTAGCTTCACCCTCTCTTCCAGAGTCATCAAAGTCCAGTGGCAAGACAAAATTTAAGAAGACTGACAATGGCCATAGTGGGTGACTGAGCACTAGTTTTCAGTCTTCTTTGCTTGGTTATCATCTGTATCCCACTCTCTAATGATGGGTATACTATGAATCTCTATTGTCCCACTTTACTCCTCTTTCTACAATCTCTTGTTTAATGACCTCATTAGCAACTTTAAGTTCATCAATCATATTTACAGAGGTGCAGATCTATTTACTGAGCCCTTGTCTTTTTCATGAACTCTAGGACCACCTCACCAACTGATTTTTGGACATTTAAAACTGGCTACCCAGCAGCTATCTTAAATTCAACATATCCAAAATAGTACTCATTATCTATCCTCAAAATATCACCTCTCTTCCAGACTTCTTTGTCTGCAATAGGCAAAAGACAATTGTTGTACACGCTTAGATGTGTGCTTATTATTTCATCTGATAAAATACAAGCTTAGAATTCAGGAGAGATTGTTTCATTTTTGTCTTCATATTCCCAGCACCTGGCATAATGTCTGGTCATATAGTCAGGATTTCATAGAAACTTATTGATTGATTAACTTGTCTAGTAAAAGAAGTCTGGGAGTTTAAGAAATTGATATTGAGCATTTTTTTGTTGATTAATCATTTTTGAGTCATGTCTGACCCCTTTCAGAATTTTCTTGGCAAAGATAGCAGAGTGGTTTGCATTTTCCTTCTCCAGCTCATTTTACAGATGAGGAAACTGAGAGAAACAGACTTAAGTGCTTTGCCCAGGCTTACAATCTGAGGCCAGATTTAAACTTAAATCTTCCTGACTCCAGGAATTTATGTGGCTTTAAGATCTTAAGATTTTAAGATTTTTATTTCAGTCATTCTAACGTTTCATTACATAAATTAATCAATTTTGAGTCGAGAATCATCAAGTTTTTCCTATATACAAGTCTAACCACCTCCTGAATACTGTAGTGGTAAGTACATTAATGATGCTGAGTCATGGTATAATCTTTTGTTCCATAGATTTTTTGGGGAGAAAGTAGTTCACAACAGAGCAGCATTTCAGCTGTAATCTACCACTCTATCTACTGCCACAAAACTACCCCAATACTAAGCAATAGGAGGTATTAAAATGTTGGGGTGAGGTCAGCTTACCCCTATGTTCAAATCTCTCTTTTGGTGGTAAATCAGAAGTTTGAGATAGTTCCCCATTCCTGGCAGGGACTCATTTCAAATTATGCAGATTGATTTGTCATAATAGAGTAGCCCAAGTTGAAGGACTGAAAAAAATTTTCTTTTAAATTGCTACCCTAACCTCCTGATTCATTTCCAGGCAGAATCGTCCCAAAGGACTCAAGGGAAAGAAAATTGAATTCTAACAAAGAAGCAAACATTATGTTATCACTTTTTAGATGCAACAGAGATTAATCTAACCACAAAAATCTGTTCCTACCAACAAGCATTGCAAAGAGTGGCCAAAAATCATTAGACTTCCAAAAAAAAGATGAAATTGGTTTCCAAAACTATCCTAATATTACTGTCTTTTAGCATGTAATAATGGAAAGCAATTTGGTTTTGGGATCAGAGAATAGGTTTCAATGCCATGGTAGCTTCTTACTATACATATGACATTGGGCAAGTCATTTCCACCTCATGTGTCAAATTCTCATTTGAGGCTTGAGTTAATTTTTTTGACTCTTCATCTCATCTATATATGATTATATCCTGTACCCCCATCTTCTGCAGCTTCTTCCTCCATTCTCAAATGTTCTACTTTTCTCTTTTTTATCATATGAATTTACCCAGGCAAGAATCTTAAAAGCCTAGAGAGATATGATTTTTTTGGAGATTTTTCTTTTTCCATCCCACTTGAAGAAGTCCTATTGTTCCTTTTCAAATAGGATTTATTAATTTTTTCCATGCTATAAATAAATACCAAGTTTATCAACCTACTGCTCTACAAATCATGTTATTCCCATTTCAGGTCATACAACAAATCTAAAAACATGAATTCCCCAGGGAGATCAGTCTTCTGTTTTTTGTTCCTGATTGTGACCTACTCTTCTCAAGTTGCACTGAACTTGAATCTTGGATCCACTCTCCATTCTTTGGTGAGTAAGCCTAACCTTAGTTATTCCCCTCCCTTGTTTTTGCCTGTTTTTCTGGGAACTTCATATATTACAAATTTTCTCTTTTGAAAGTTTCAAAGGTACCAAGGTGGCATTGGGAGAGTAGTTTGTTGCTCTTAGGAGGAAAGGTTAAGAAAAGGGGAAAGTGATATAGGCACATTAGATGGGATATTGTTAAGAGTGTTTTAATAGCAACAAACGAAAAATAGAACACATTCCACACACTGAGTAAAGTGGTCACTATAAACTTAACTCACCAAGAGCAAAAAGAAAACAGAACTAAGGACAAATTTACAGATACCTACTCTATGTTAGTCAGGGTATGGACCCAGGAGGTATTTCCAAACCTCTATTCAATTGTTAGTACCTCATACTTGGGAAATTCATGCTGGAGATTTGGGACATTTCTTTTTTTTTTTTAGGTTTTTTTTTTTTTTTTTGCAAGGCAAACAGGGTTCAGTGGCTTGCCCAAGGCAACACGGCTAGGTAATTATTAAGTGTCTGAGACTGGATTTGAACCCAGGTACTCCTGACTCCAGGGCCGGTGCTTTATCCACTATGCCACCTAGCCGCTCCTGATTTGGACATTTCTAAAGAAGGTGCTAAGTCAGAGTCCATTAGAATTACAAAGAAACTTGGCAATCTGTTCAGATTCATGTCTGACTACTTATGACAATCCTAATATATTGCCAGTCTGCAGAACTTTTACTCCCAAAGGTCTTTACTCCTTTAAAACCTAAAATCTTTCGATAGAAAAATAAGCTCTTTAAGACTAGGGATTATGTTTTATTTTTCCCTTAGTATCTTAAACACCATCATAATACTTTTTACTTCAATTAGTTGACTAATATCCAATTCAACCACTGGATAAATTCTGGGATATTATTAGGTGTTTTTAATATTTGATAAATTTGATTCAGTCAATTATGTGATTCATCCCAGCATTTCTTAATGCTGATTGAATGGGATGGGCTCAAAACAAATTGAATAAAATTGAATTGAAACTTGTTTCAAAATCACTGTTCAAAGTCTGAAGTTACCTTTCAGTTCACATCATGCTGGTGGGGCAGGGTTAAGAGGAAGGAGGAATGTCTTCTCTATGGGTAATATGTGGTCATCTAATCTTTGTTGAAGACCTCCAGTGAGGTCTATCAATCAATCACTAAACGTTTATTACAGATCTGTGCTAAGTGCTTCCTCCTGAGACAACTTATTCCCCTTTAAGATATTCTGATTTTCATTTCCTCCATGATGCCTTGCCTTTATCTCAACAATCAGTGGTGATCCCTCCTCCTTCTACAAACTTCTCGTCCTTCTTTTTCAATGTTTTCATCTCATAATCAATTGTATTATAACTATTTGTGCATGAGTCTCATAAGCTTTTTGAGGACAGGGACTGTGTTCATTTTTTATCTTCACTATTAAAGTGGTAAGCAGTATTGTCTTACATAAATTAGGATTATGATAAAAGTCTATTGAATAGAAATAAAAGTACTTCTCCTCTGCCCTTAACCCACTTTCCCTACCCTTATTTCAGTCATCACCTACCCTTATTTCAGTCATCACTCCCTAAGCTAATAGGAGCCTCTCTGTTGAGACATCTATGTTACAGAGTCAGTTCTAGAACCCAAAATGTCTCCCAATCTAATGCACATTCTAATATTTCTCATGTTCATGAAAAAATCAAATACAAATATCTGTATTAAAAATCAGGCAGCATAGTAATCAAAAAATGAAAAAATATATAAGATTTAGACTTGTATATGGGGAAAATTTGATGATTCTAGACTCAAAATTGATTATTTTATGAAACTTTAGAGCTTAAAATCTTAAAAACTTTAGAGCAATATTCTTAGCTACAGCTTATAGAGGCAGTCCAGTTTAATAACTACAGAGAGATAGTCTTAGAGGCAGGAAGACTTGATAAAAAAGGAAAAAAAAAAAAGATAAGTCCAGAAGAGTTGAATAACCTGCCTGAGGTCATGCATTGCCAAAGGAAGAGCAGGGATTTGAACTCACTTCCTAGGTTTTCAAGGCATTTAGATTCTAAATAAACAAGCTGGGGTTGGAGTGAAAAACAGATATAGTATGACATTATAGAATTGTGAGACATAAGAGACTATCTGATAATAGTTGACATTAAGGGTTTGAAAGTGCTTTATTTCATTTGATTATCATTTGATTATTATTCCTTTTGAGGCAGGGCTAATTAGTTTCTCAGTCAGGATTTGAACTCAGTCTTAAAGTCTACTATTATGCTGACTGACTCTCGAGACCTACCACCAGACTAAGATAATGTATCCCTCTTAAAATTAGTCTAGGGTTATCTAGTTTTAGAAAACCCACCTGTTATGCCTGTTAAAATTCTACTTTAAGCAACTTTCAGGTTAAAATTACATTTTTATGATTATGTCAGCTACAAAATTTTTACATGGCCTTCTTATGTCAGTTGGACAAACAATATGGGCCTTGATGTACAATTTATAAATGAGTGTTGTGTTTTTTCAGGGCTTTACACTTGAAATGCTGCTCTATTGTGAACTACTTTTCCCCCCAAAATCTATGGGACAAAAGATACCATGACTCAGCATTATTAATGTACTTACCATTACAGTATTCAGGAGGTGGTATCTTTGCACTCATTGTTGACTGTAAATTAGGAATAAAGACTTAGTCATAGTCAGTTAGAGCTCCTTGGAGGACATCTAGTCCAACCTCTCCAGCTGCTCTTTATTATAGAGAGCGAAAAGATTCAAAGAAGGGTGTAGTGATCAAGGTCTTTGAACAAGGTCAAGTGGCAAAATGGTGACTTGAATTTTGTTCAACAGGCTCTGAATCTAAGGACTCTTTCTATCATTCCATTCTTGGGTTGAATATTTAAAAATGTATTTATTTTATTTTATTTATTTAAGGCAATGGGGTTAAGTGACTTGCCCAAGGTCACACAGCTAGGCAATTATTAAGTGTCTGAGACTGACTTTGAGCTCAGGTCCTCCTGACTCCAGGACCAGTGCTCAACCCACTGTGCCACCTAGATGCCCCTAAAATTGTATTTTTAAAGAGCTGTAAAATGCATCTTAAAATTCATGACTTTAAATCAACATTCTAGAAGTCTTTCCTCAATATCTCCTTATATCACAAGTATACTAGATGACCCTTCAGGACCTGTTTAACAGTGAAGAATTTACAAAAAGACATATTTAATTCAAAAGATATAATCATAAATATACAAATCTATTCTTCTAATTCATAGGAAGCATAATCTTCCTTCACCCTTGTATCACCTCAGTCTCTGAAAAGAGGAGATTAGGTTCCTTAGTTTAGCTCAATCTTGCCAATTTTAAGATGCAGAGAAGATAATCAAAGGCCGCTCCTCACACATGTGATGGGGGATATAGGGATTTCATATTGGAACTGGGCATGCTCAAAAGGCTCCTCAATGGCCCTCCATGAAAAAAATATCATACTGAGAAACCCTAGTTATACCATTCTACATCTTTCTTAACACACTTTGTACTTTTTTTCACTCATGCATTTTCAATGATGATGTCCTTCAAGTGTTTCTTCAAAGTTCCTTATTTGTTGCATTGCTGTTGTTACTGTTCAGTACTTTTTCAATCATTCCTGACTCTTTATGAACCCATTTAGATTTCTCTTGGCAAATATACTAAAGTGATTGCCACTTACTTCTCTAACTCATTTTACCCACAACTAATCAGTATTGGGGACCAGATCTGAAATCAGGAAAATGAATCTTTCTGATTCTAGGTTCCATACTCTGTTCACAGTATCACCTAGTTGCCCTCTATTCCTTGTATACTGCAGGCTGTCCTTATCAATTATGCACTTATTCATTATCATACCAAGAATATTTATTTATTTTCACTTCCATGGAGACTGGAATATTCTATTTTCCATGACCAAATAATTAAAAACATGGGCTTTTTTGTGGGAGAAATTTAAGAAGGCATTTAAAGATCTTTGTTGTTTCTCAAGGGAAATCCTGTCAGCTTTCCTACTTTTTAATTAAAGGACCAACTTAACAAAATGAAAAACTTATAGTTTAATGAATCTCTACATTACACAGGGCATAGATCCTGGAAGTTGGGACAATAATATTGCTTTTGAGATAAAGGTACAGGTCAAATTCTTAAGTAAAAATTTACTTAATATTTGATCTCCAAGCAATTAAAAAGAAATCCAATAACTTTACAAATATTATTTTACTCTTCCTTTTAGTATACCCTGACTGAACAAGATAATTAGTGATTCATTTATATTTTAAACATGTAAACAAAGTTATGGAAGGCTTTAGTGACTCACCCAGTCAGTCACCTGTACAGGCAGAAATAGAATTCTTGAATCTCAAAATGGTGCCTCCCCATAAGACCATTTCCTTTTCCAAATGAGAAAAAGGGAATAGTCTAATGAGTTAAATGAGAAATTTCATAAATCAGGAGACTGCTCAGTATGATTTGGAATTTTCATGATCTATGTTCTAATTCCAGCATCTAATGTGACTTTAAGTCCCTCAATCTCTCTAAATCTTATTATACTATCTTAATGTGTAAGTTGATTTTAAAAATACTTACTACTTTCAGTGTTATTAGAGAGATAAATTAGAATCTGGATAGAAGGTACTATGTAAAAAATACTGTTTCCATATGCAGTTCCATTGCCTTTAAGTATGGCTAGGTAGTTACTCAGAGTATAATATATGAGCATGTCACCAGGAGGCTTTTCATGGTCTGGGTTATAAAATTTCAATTAATTGTCTTCATGAGCATGAGACTTATACCACCTAGTCTACTCAGTTTTTCTCATTTTGGTTCCACTCTGGATTCCTGTCTAATTTAAAAGTATGATAATAATTCATAATTTATCAAATGGTTCAAACCCTTATTCTAACATGATTTTTATACTTTGTCTGAACTTTACAGTTACTCATTAAAGTATAAATGTGGATATTTACTAAGAAAAAATCAAAATCAGCAAACTGTTGTTTTTTAAAAAGAATGATGAAAGTAGTGTAGCTCTGCCAAACTCTGTACCCTCTTCTTGGATATGATGCATTGCTTTGTTATTCTTACTGGGAATAAGTAGAGGAGAATTTCTAAGTATCCATGGCAGATCAAAGTCCAAGTAAAAGGAGAATTCAACACATTGCCCTCTGCTCTTATAAGGACTGCTCTTTATGCCTTGCTGCCATTCTGACATTAGATATCTCAGTCAGCTGCCTCGGGGAACATAGACGCAGTACCTTTCTCTGCTTCTCCTTATAGGTCTCAAAGTGGTTCTCTGGTTGACCCAAACTCAAACATATGAGGAGATGCCCTAATTCAGTGTCTTCCTGGGCTAGCCACCTTTTTACATAATTATTGTCCACAAAGATGATCACTTTGGGAAGGCATGCTGCTAGTTGGAACTCCTAAGAGAACAAGAACAAAGTCTCCTGAAAGATAGGAATATTATCCCAAGAGGTTGAAAGACATCAAGTAATTTCATCATCTTTTTAAAAAATCTCTCCCAGAAAAATATTGTTACCATTTTTCTTCCATTTACTGTAATTCCCTAAGGCTACTCAGCTCCACAACCCCATCTCTTTATGGCTTCTGTAGCCTGATCAAGCAAGCAAGAATTTATTAAGTATGAATCAGCTAATATACAAGCATAGGAGATACAAAATAAAGTTTCTGTCCTCAAGTTTATATAACAAAATATAAATGAAACACTTACTTGAAACTTGAGAGAGGGAAGTTAGGTAGGGTAGAGCACTGGGTTTGGAATCACAAAGACATTAGACACTTACTACCTATGTGCTCCTGAACAAATCACTTAACTCTGTTTGTCTTGGTTCCTCATCATAAAATGAGCTGGTGAAAAAATGACAAGCCATTTCTGTATTTTTTTTCAAGAAAACCCCAAATGAGGTCATGAAAAGTCTGATAAAACTAAATAAGAGAAGGTATCATATAAGATACTATATTTGTAAATGTAAACAATGTACAAATGCAAAATAAAGAAAAGAGAGATATATAGTCTCACAAACAGCTTTTAGTTTTAGGGGTTTTTTTTGCAAAGCAGTGGGGTTAAGTGACTTGACCAAGGTCACACACCTAGGTAATTATTAAGTATCTGAGGCCTAATTAAAAGTGGACTAACTGCCTTCTGGAATCATCCCTACTTAGTGTCTTTTAGTGTCTGTGCTTTTTAGAAATTCCTTCATTGCAGGGGCACCATCCCAAAGACTTTCATTGCACACCAAAAGGAGACATCTATTCTTAATTGTGGAATGTCAAGCTCACTTCATGAGGTCTCTAGAACATTGGACACCATGAAAAATTATGAAATGTGAAAAAAATTGTCTTCGGCATCTTTCTTGCTCATTGTCCAATATTCCTCCTTTAGTGTTTTTACCATCTTGTCTATATGTCACCCTTACCCAAATATACTTTTTTCCTGTTCTCAAGGCAATTCATCATCTACAATAAGTTCTCTCTGATGCTTAATACTGCTTCTCTGTCCAAACTCTCCACAGGAAGAACTTCCTTTCTTAATAGAATGCCCTAGAAGGCATTGCTTTAGTACCAAACAGTGCCTATTACATAGTAGAACTTGATGGGAAAAGCACTGGTTTTGAATGAGAGAATGTAAGTTCCCATTCTGCTTCTATTATGTTCTACCTGTGTGACCTTGGTCAAGTCATTTTTATCTAAGACTTAGTTTTCCTCACCCTTAAAATGAGATTGACATGCTCCCTTCTGACTCTAAACTATGATGATATGAACTGAAACATATTTTCCTGACTCTGCATTTTATTCCCCTGCATTCCTCAGATTTTACTTATCTTTGTAGTTCTTTGTCCCAGTCTTTCAAAATCACAATTAACTGCTATGATCAACTAAAAAGATTTTGGCTCCTAGGAATTACAATAATTCAACATGGAATGGGCTACTTTCCTATGGTTATTTGCTCACTGTTATTGGAGGGATCCAAGGTCATTGTTAAAAGGGGGGAGAAGGGAACAAGCATTTATAAACTCTGCCAGACATGTGCTCTGCCCTTTACAGATATTCACAAAACCCGGAACATAGGTGCTTCTTTTTTGGTATTTTACAGTTGAAAAACTGAGACAGCTAGCAGTTATAACTTTCAGAGTTACACTGATTATATGTGGCTTGGACTGAATTTGAACTCATGTCTTCCTGATACTAGAAAGGGCTCATCCAATGTGCTACCTTGCTTTGCACAAGGATTGGAGTAGACCACCTATTCTGTGCCTTTCTAGTTCTTAAAATTCTATAATTCTATTCTACAAATAAGTTAAGAATGTCCTAGAGGCAACTGTCTCTGTCTCTTTCTTTGTCTCTGTCTCTGTCTGTTTCTCTGATTGTCTTTCTGTCTCTGTCTCTCTAGAGAGAGAGGATGACATCAAAAGTTGATTATCAGGAAGCAGCATTCCTTCATGATGTCTCTAGTCTCTATCCTAAAGGGCAACAACTATTGCCCTGCCTCCATTCCTGACTGGGAAGGGGAGACAGAGACAGAGAGACACAGAGAGACATAAAGAGAAAGAGATGTAGAGAGGCAGAGAAACAAGAGACAGAGAGACAGAGTGACATAGACAAAGAGAGAAAAAGAGATGAAGAGAGGCAGAGAAAGAGATTGGAGAGAGGTAAAGAGAGAGAGAGATGAATGAAATGTGAATTTCAAACCAGATGAAGCAGGTACCATAGCAGGTGTGAGGATAAAAAAGGAGGATATTTGGAAGGCAATAGAGTTTTTGATGGAACCCACTGAATCACTTGTTGGAGGGTGTCCCTGTCCACTGCATTTCAGGGGCTTTTCTCCTTGCCCTCATTACTTTTGTCCCCCTACGATTCATAGAAGCCATAGTGTCCAATAGGTGGGACATTTCCAGGAATTGAAGACCTTGTCTCTTCCAGCTGATAATCTACCATCAGGAAATCCCCACCCCTATGCTGGACATTGTCACTTGAGATAGTCATCTAGTCCAATCTACATGAGACATGTGAAGGGAAACCTGGGTTGAAGGCACAATTTTTTGGCTGCAGTCCATGCACCAAACAGTATCATGAGCTCACCAGCTAGGAATGGTATGTCCCTGTATGCTGTGTTCAAAAACACCAGGGACAAGTTGTTGATGTGTCCCACTAGAAGGATAAGCATCCCAATTCCCAGTGTACTGTACTGATATCCCATGTTATCCTCAGGCTACCAGGAGTTGTATTAGACACATCATATCATGGCAGGTCATTCTAAACAACTAATTTATACTGAAGAGCAACTACCATTCCCATCCTAGTTCCCATTTCTTTTACCAGTGCCCATGAAGTTCCATCTGACTCCCTGGCACAGTTCTGGCTAGTGAAGAACTTCTGTTTTCTTGGCATTCATTATTAAGTCAAAATTAACACCAGTGCCAGAAAATTGATCCATACTTTGTTGTAGTTCAGTCTGAGAAGCTGAGAACAAATAGTCATTCAGTCTCTCTGCTTAAATTCATTCGAAGATAGGGACATCACTTCCTGAAGCAGCCTGCATTCTATTTTTGGATATTTCTAATGATTAGGAAGTTAGAGCCGTCCAAAATGGAAAGGACTGCCTCTAATGCTTATGGGTGATCACATTGTCTAACTCTTCTCCATGTTCTTATGTAAAGATAACATCAACCTGCATATCAGTCCATGACCCTTTATACAGCATATTACAAGTATTAGACACTGGAGATAGAAAGATAAGAGCAAAACTGCCTGACTTTAAGGAGTTAATATTCTACTGAGGAAGGGGCAGGGAATACCAGTAAAAAGATAAATATACAATATAATTTGAGAAGGAAGAAAATGCTAATAAGTAGGAAGATCAGGCAAAGCTTCCTTCCTTTCATAAGCTGAACCTTGACAAAAATTAGAGTTGAGAAATGGAGAACATTACAAGAGTAAAGAGTAGCCTGTGTGAAAACATGAAGGCAAGAGATCAATTATTATACATAAAGACTAGCAATTAGGTCAGTTTGCCTGAAATGTAGAATGTGTGAATAGGAAGTGTTATAAAATAAACTTGAGAAAGTAGACCAGAAGCAGATTGTGAATGACTTTATATGCTAAACTGAAGAGTTTGTATTTTATTCTAGAGGCAATAGGGAGCCATTGAAGTTCCTTGAGCCAGTCAGGTACATGGTCTGATGAGTTTTAGGAAGATTTTCTGGTAGGTGTGTGAAGTATATAGATCATAGCTCTGCTTCTCTAGTTATTCCCCTTAACTGGAATGTCACTTTTTTCTGCAGCTTTTGAAATTGGATTTATATTTCAGCCTCTTCTTTAGTTTCACCTGGTCATTTCAGCTTACATGGTGTTTTTCCTTATCTGAATTCTTATTACATGTAATGTTACAAACAACAAAATAATAATGATGATTATGATAATTAACACCTGCTCAAACAAGATCATAGAATTATCTTATGAAATCATAGAATTTAAAATAAGAAAGGACTATAGAGATCATTTAGTCCTACTCTCTCATTTTACAGATGGGAGAACTGAGTATCTAAGAGGGAAAGAGACTTGCCTAGGATCACACATGTAGGAAATGGCAGAACCTTTTTACTGTTTCATTTATATCTATCATATCTCCCTAACTAAACTGTAAGATCCTTAATAATAAGACTTTTGTTTAATTTTATTTGTATTCTTCACAGAAAATAGTTTAATAATTCTCCCTCATTTTTATTAGACAAAGAAAATAAAGCCAAGAAAGGGGAAATACTATGGTAGAGGGGAAAGAGCTCTAAAGTTATAGGTGTGGCTATGTGGTGCAGTGGATAGAGCACTGGCCCAGGAGTCAGGAGTACCTGAGTTCAAATTTGACCTCAGACACTTAATAATTACCTAGCTGTGTGGCCTTGGGCGAGCCACTTAACCCCATTTGCCTTGCAAAAAAAAGAGCTCTAACTTTTTGAGGTTGAAAGCCTGGGTTAAAATCCCATCTTTAATACTTGGTACCTATGTGACCTATGTGATCTCAGTTTCTTCATCCATAAAATGGGGAGAAGGGTTGTCCTCTAATGTCTTTCCCACATTCAGAATTGTGTTTCTATTATCCTATGAAGCAATTTAGCCAGAAGAGCACAGCTAGTGAATGATAAAATGAGGACTAATGGGTTCAAAATGAAATGAGCTCCTTCCAGGAATGCTGTAAGGCTATCAAGAACCACTTTGTAGTTGATTGTTAAATTTTCAGAGTGAGCATTTACATATCAGAAAGAGCCAAACACTACAAATCAAGGTTTGATTTATTATTTTGCTAATTGTCTAGAAGAAGAAAGTAATAGATAAAGTGTTAGTAATGTAGACTGAATTTAAAAACATGTCAAATGTATAACAGGGAATCTATAGGTGAATACACACTATGCCTAGAGACAAGAGGACCTGGGTACAAATCCTACCTCAGATATTTACTAGTTGTTTGACCCTGAGAAATTCATGTGACCCTGCTTGCCTCAGTTCCTCATCTGTAAAATTAGCCAGAGAAGGAAATGACAACCATTCTAGAAGTTTTGCAGAGAAAATCCCATATGGAGTCACAACTGATACAATATAACAGTTTATTACTTATTCATCATTTATTATTCATCATTTATTCATTCATTAGGAAAGCCAGTTGTTAAACATTTACCCCCACACTGCCTACTTGGCCTTCTTCTCTAAACTTTCACCTCTGACCAAGAGAAATATATTAAATGGATCTTTAGCTTTAGTGGCATTGGGGAAAAAGGGGGAAAGGGATTTTGTTCTTGCCTGAGAGGATAGTATCAAAAATTGATTATCAGGAAGCAACATTGCTTCATAAATGTCTCTGTTCTCTACCCTAAAGGACAAAAATCCATACCTGTTTCCATTCCTGACTAGGAAGTGTGTGGGGGAGAGAGAGAGAGAGAGAGAGAGATAGAGAGAGAGAGAGAGAGAGAGAGAGAGAGAGAGAGAGAGAGAGGGAGAGAGAGAGAGAGAGACACAGAGAGACACAGAGAGACAGACAAACACACAGACACACAGACAGAGACACAAAAAGACAGAGCTAGAGAAAGAGAGAGAGAGAGAGAGAGAGAGAGAGAGAGAGAGAGAGAGAGAGAGAGAGAGAGAGACGGACAGATAGACAGACAAAGATGGAGACAGTAGAGAGAGAGACAGGCAGAAAGACAAGGAGTGAGAAGCAGAGAGTGACAGAGACAGGCACTAAACAAAACAATAGAGAGACAGAGTCATACAGAAAGAGGAAAAAGAAAGACAGAAACTGAAAGAGACAGAGAGAGACAGAAACAGGAGACAGACTGAGACAGAGAGAGAGTTTCTAATTTCCTATCCTCCCATTGCTAACCAAGGATGATCAGAATAAGGAATTCAAAACATCCTTTTTGCTTCTGTCCCACTTAGGAATTGGAGCCAAGTGGACAGGAAATAGAAAATTAGTAGCAGTATACATTGCCTCTTTACCCTCCTTGGCCCCTAAGAATATAAATAAAAATTCAACATGAGAACAGCAGCAGAGCTATGGGGACCACACGATACTATAGAAAGTGGACCAACTCTTAGCTTGGCTGCTTGCTGTGCAACCTTGAGCAAGTCACTCTGATCTCAGTTTCCTCAATTATTAAAATGATTTCTAAAGATCCATGCTTTTATCTTTTGGATATCTATCATTCTCCAAACTCATTCACAAAGCATTTATTAAATATCTACTATGTGCCTGGGTATCTCAGATCCAAGAAAGAAAGAACAAAGGAATGCTAGTAGAAAGAAAATACCTTTTTCACCCTTTACCCGAAGTTCTTTTAATGCAGAGGGTTTCTTAAATTGTGTATGGTATGTGTGCATGTATGTGTGTGTGTGTGGGGGGATGGACTTTTTAGCAGTCTGCTAAAGAAGTCTAAAGGCCCTTCCCAGAATACTGTTAGTGAAAAATAATTCCCCCCTCTCCTCTCATCTTTTCACATGTGTAATGAGGAGTCTCAGAATAGAAGTGCCCTAGGGAGACAGAAGCATAAAAATCACATTGAAGATTAATTGACAGATATTATTAGGTTCTTTCTTTTACTGGGAGAATGTTATGTGGAATTACGTCCTTGGGGAAGGGAAGGGAGAAGGATTTAAAGGAGGGGAAAGGAATAGAAGAGTGATCAAAGCAAAAGTCCATGCAGCTTTATCTTTAGGACTAGAAAGGAACAAAATGAAAGAAATAGAAAATTCTAGGCAATTTGTAAATGAGAAATGTTGTAGAATGAATCAAATATTTAAGGGATTCAGGTAAAGGAAAAGAATGATTTTTTAAAGTGGATTTTTTATTCAATATTGGAGATAAAAGGGAATTAACTGGAGTTTATTATTAAATAAATTGAGATGATTGAGTTTATGAATAAAGCAGAATACAATGTGACATGCACAGATCTACATTTTAGGAAAATCATTTTGGCAGCTGAGAAATGGCAGGAGCATGAATTGGAGAGGGGAAAGTCATGAGGCAGGGAAACCAGCCAGCAGTAGTCCTTGTGAGAGTGATGAGCACTTGTACCAATGTGATAGAGGCTGTCACCTCATGAGAGGATGTACCAGACTCATTGTTACAGATACAATGGTATTTAAGAAAGGTTAATTTAGTAGCAAAGTTCAGGGTGAAGTCTACCAATGTATACCTAGACCAGGGAGAAAACTAAGAGGCTACTGAAGTTACTCACATATGAGCTGAAAGGCTAAGGACTAGTCTCTAGTACTTCTTGCTGTGCTGATTCAATGAATATTTGCTGATTAACCATTGTTGCAGTGGCAGTGAGACTAGGGAAATAAATGTAAACATCATAGAGACATTTCCAAGGATGGATCAAGAGAACATGGTGATTGATTAACTAAAGAGATAGAAGAAGAGTTGCTTAAGGTTTCAACCTGGAGAACTGGAGAAAATGATTATACCAGGGCGGCTAGGTGGCCTAGTGGATAAAGCACCGGCCTTGGAGTCAGGAGTACCTGGGTTCAAATCCGGTCTCAGACACTTAATAATTACCTAGCCATGTGGCCTTGGGCAAGCCACTTAACCCCATTTGCCTTGCAAAAAAAAACCTAAAAAAAGAATGAAAATGATTATACCATTCATAGAAAAGGTAGAATTGGAAAGAACAAATTGCAGAAGAAGTTAAAGATCAGCTATTTTGTTTTAAGATGAATTGACATATGGCACTCAAATGAAGACATAAGCAATCATATAATGTTTTGAGGTTTTACAAAGTCCTTTATAAATATTATTTCATTTAGCCTTCATGGTCATCCTGGAAGGTAAATGCTATTATTTCCTCCATTTTACAAATGAAGAAACTTGAAGTAAAAGAAAAACTTTCCCTTATTTGTAAGAGTTTGAGCTAGTAAAATGTTTGAGTCTACTTTTGAACTCAGGTTCTCCTACCTCTAGTTTCAGTCTTTATCCTAGCTAGCCCAGTCTAAATGAAATAATATCTATAAAGCACTTTGCAAATCTGAAGATGTTATAATTTCTAGCTGTTTTGGATAGAGCACTGATCTTGGATTTAGGAGGATGGAAGTTTGAACCTGGCCTCAGACACTTGATTCTAACTAACTAACTGTGTGACCTTGGATAAATCACTTAACCCTGATTGCGTTGCATCCAGGGCCATCTCCATTTGCCCTGATTCATATCTGGCCACTGGACCCAGATGGCTCTGGAAGAGAAAGTGAGGCTGGGGACAGCACCTCCTCTCTCAAATCTAATTTATGTGTTTGTCACCTTACTGATGTCATGGTCTTCTTCAGAAATGAAGGACAAATATTGTTGTTAATGGGGAAAGAGCACATCTAGATGAAGGTTCAGCTGCAGGGTGGATGGAAAGATCTTATGATTTATATGGCAAATTTGGCAGAACAGATGTTCTTAGAATACATTTGTACCCTAAGGGCCAGATAACAATATTTAGGAAGTCTGGAGGGTATAGAAGCAAGGCAGATGATAAATGGTTCTACCTTACTGGAATGATCATAGCTGTGACTCCCAGCTCATTCAAACTATGTCAGCAACCATGTCAGTCTGGTCTGCATCCAGTGGGGTTAAATGGACCTGTGACACAGGTCCATTTGGATGAGAAGACATAAAGGTCAAAATGAAGTGGGAGTTGGGAGATTCCTCCTTAGGGAGTGGGTATGGGAGTTCATCATGCAATCAGGAGTGGAAAAAGGCAAGGATAGAGTGGTACAGTGAATAGACTACCAGGTCTAGAGTCAGGAAACCTCATCTTTCTGAATTCAACTATAACCTCAGACACTTACTACTAGTTATGTGACCCTGGACAAGTTATCTAATCCTTTTTGTCCCAGTTTCTTCATCTGTAAAATGAGCAATAAAATGAGAAGAAAATGACAAACTACTCCAGTATCTCTGCCAAGGACACCCCAATCAAGATCACAAGATTTGGGTTGAAATAACTGAACAACAATGAGTTAAAATTACTTTGTAACTATAATTCATATTTATCTATCAATCTTTCAACAAAAGTAAATGTGTCCAAGTGCCAGAAATGCTCTAGGGATACAGACAGCAGGCACTCTAGCACACAAATAGGCAGTGGGAAGTTATCAGGAAGAAGAAATTTTTGACTGTGTTTTTTTACTAATTCTCCATTTTTCTTTCAGATCCATCAGAGACATGAACTAGAAGGTGGGAACTCTAGGGAAGAGTTGCTAAGACACAAACGAGCTGGTAAGTGAACTCTTTTGCAAGTATATACCTTCCCATAATTCTAATAAAACATGGAGAATCTAGGTAGTGCAATGGATAGAGCACTGGCCTTGAAGTCAGGAAGGAGGATGGTAGTTCAAATCCAGCCTCAGACACTTGCCACATACTAGCTGTGTAACCTTGGGCAAGTCACTTAACCCTGATTGCCTCTCATCCATGGCCAACTCCAGTCATTCTGATTCATATCTGGCCACTAGACCCAGATGACTGAAGGAGAAAGTGAGACTTGTGATTTAGCACAGCACCCTCTCTCAAACCCAATTCATGTGCTTGTCATGGCATCACCCCCCTGATGTCATGATCTTCTTTGAGAATGAAGGACAAACATCATCACCATAAATAAAACATATGGAATTTATGACTCTTTATTCTCCAAATAGGATAATATGTGGAGAAGAAGCATTTGCAGTGATAGAGTGGGGAAGTAAATATTGGAAGCTGGATTTGAACTCAAATCTTCCTGTCTCCAGGTTCTGCTCACTAATGCAATGAGGCACTTAGCTGCCTAAGGGTTCATCTTTTCCCTCTGATATTTATGCTAGCTGTGTGACCCTGATGAAATCACGTAACCTCTATAATATCTACTGATTCATAAAGGATTAGTATGGGCATTAGTGTAATTATAATTCCTATATCAGGGGATCCCCAAGCTCCCAGGATCACAATTTCTTTAAAATACACAATACAAAATATGACATGCTATGTATTTATAACCTAAACAGTTTATAAATTTGGTGTCTTGGGGAACTCTCTTAACCTTTTCAAGAAGTAAGACACTCCAAAACTTTCACCAGGGACAGGTTATGAGGTGAAGGAAAAGCTTGTGTTTAGTACAGAGAAGGAAGGGAAGAATGAGTAGGAGAAGGCTACTGGGGGGCAGGGGGAGTGGGGGACAGTATACCTTGGAGCAGTCCCAAATTTCTATTCTTTGACAAGCAGTCTTCAAGTGTCATTGCCAAGGGATCAAAGGATTATAAAGGCTATTATAAGTCTACAGCTCTCAGGGACCTTGGAAGTCACTGGGAATAATATTACCTGTGGTAGTCTGCCTATGGGCAGCTAGGTGATACAGTGGATAGAGTGTAAGACTGTAAGACTCATCTTCCTAAGTTCAAATCCAAACTCAGATATTTATAAGCTGTGTGATGCTGCGTAAGTCACTTTAACCCTATTTGACTTAGTTTCCTAAGCTGTAAAAATGAGCTGGAGAAAATGGCAAACCATTTCAGTATCTTTTGCCAAGAAAACCTTACATGGGGTCACAAAAAGTCAGACATGACTAAATGAACTAAACAGCAACAAATCTGCCAAAGTCCAAAAAAGTTTACCATTTTATGAGTATCATAGAGATAGTAAGCATCTGAGGTGAAATCTGAACTCAAATCCTATAACTCCTTAGTGCTAATGGAGAGCAAAGGTGGGCCAGTGAAGAATGTGGATAGAGAAGCTCATCCAAGCAAGTGTACCAATATTATTGTCAGGGTTGGGGTAGGTAGACCAAGGATATACCCTCAGTAACATATCCTCTATGATATTTTTCACTATGTTCACTATGTTCCTGCTGCCTCTCTGTAAGTACAGTCTGCCTTTCAGATCAATAAGGACCTATTTAATCTTATTCTTTATCCTACCACTTATTCTATAGGAGATGTAATTTTTATGCTTCGAGCAGGATATGCCATACTTGCTCAAGGCTTGTTACACCCAGTACTATTTCAGGCCTAGAGACCTAAAAGAACTAATTGAGCTGTCAAAAGTAGACAATGGGTTTAGAGTTTGGTCTGCAGTCCTCTGTTATCAGTTGACCTTGAAGTATATAGACCTTGGGGGTGGCTGGCTAGGTGGCACAGTGGAAAGAGCACTGGCCCTGGAGTCAGGAATACCTGAGTTCAAATCTGGCCTCAGATACTTAATAATTGCCTAGATGTGTGGCCTTGGGCAATCCATTTAACCCTATTTGCCTTGTAAAAAAAAAAGCTGAAGTATATAGACCTTAGAGACTTGAATAAGTTCATGGAGTCCCAGGGAACAGATGAAGCTACCTATGGTAAAAGCTGTTGTTTAAATCATTTCAGTCATATCCAATTCTTCATGGCCTCATTTGGGGTTTTCATGGCTGAGGTGCTAAAGTGGTTTTCTATTTCCTTTTCCATCCCATTTTACAAATAAGGAAACAAGGTAAACAGAGCTAAATGACTTGCCCAGAGTCACATAGGTAGTAAGTAACTGAGACCAGATTTGAACTCATGAAGTTGAGTTTTCTTGCTTCGACGTCCAGTGTGTCATCCATTGTGACACTTACCTTTCCCTGAAGCTAAGGCAGAAATCTGTCCAAATGTTCATATATGCCTAAAATGATTGTGTAAGCATTCATTTTATTCTTTCATTGTCTTACCTCCCAGTGACATTCAAACCAAAACAAGATTATCGTCTAGCTTTTGCCTTTAAAAATAAAGTTTCTCCTCTGTAACTCCATCTCACGACCTGGCTATCCCATGACAGGAAAAGGATAAGAGAGAGGCCAAGTTGGTTTTTTCAAACATGTTTGCTCCCCAAATCAAAATATTTGAAGATGAGTTCCTGCTTCAGGTCCCTGCCAAGGCCTTCTTGGGCTCAGGATCCTTGCTTCCTCTGTAGCAGTTGGTGACCTTACAGCTGTGAAAGTAATGTTTTCCTGAACTTCCTGTTGAGAGTGGACATTTTTTCTTTTTTTTATCCTGACTGGCACTGTCAATGAGAGAAGCTAGTTCTCCCCATGGAAGGGAAACAGCTCCTTAAGGAGACATACCCAATGCTTTCCTGGTTTGTTGTTATCAAAGACAGTAATTATAATGATAAATCAATAAGAAAAATATTATTTCTACTTACTATATACATAGTCCCTATTTGCTCTTGGGGTGGGTGGTGATAGCTCAAAGAAGACATGGGGCATGAAAGAAGGTAAAGAGCTAAATTTTAAGCCTGAATAGCTGAATCATGGTATTCTTGACAGGTGATTCTAGACAAAGTCCTAGAGCTCTGGATTTGGTACAGGAAAACTTGGGATCAAACTCAAACTCTGTCATTTACAAGATATACAACCTCAAGCAAGTCACTTAACTTTTCCACACCTCAGTTTCTACATTAAAATGGGAATAATATTGCTTTGTGGTATCTGTTTTATATAGTTGTTGAATTTAAAACACAATGGCAGAACTTAAAGAGCTATTTAAATACTAGTTCAAAGAACAGCTCACATTTATATGTGGCTTTAGGATTTCAAAGAATGTTATAATTAGAAAGGTGATAAACTACAAATTTGATCTTAAGGGAAATTTTAACAGGGAAATGCTAGAAATTGAAGTTATTTATTGATGGGAATTCTCTAAATGAGTTCAGTTTGTTTACAAAAGATTTCCATCAAACTTTTCATAATTTGTGTGTGTGTATGTGTGTGTGTTTCTGCGGTTGGGGGTAGGGGGACTTGGAGGAAGATTTATGAATATATTGTTAAAGGAATCCCTCTCTCCCAAAGCAGATAGGCTGCTGTTCAATTAATGTTTGTTTCAAATCCATAGGGTTGGAAAGGTGGTACAGTGGATAGAACATTGGACTTAGAGTCAGTAAGATCTTTATTAGCATTTGGACTCAGACCTTTACTAGGGGTATGACCCTAGGCAAGTCACTTAATTCTCTTGCCTCAGTTCCATCTGTAAAATGGGACACACTGAAGAACAGAATGGCAAGCAATTCCAGTATCTTTGTCAAGAAAACCCATAGACAAAAGTCCATAGGTTCACACAGTCAGAACAGTTGAACAATTAATGTGTCAGATGCTATATAAGCACTAAGGACACAAAAAATAACAAAGACAATCCCTGCCCTCAAGGAGCTTACAATCCTATAAAAGAGACAGCATGCAAACAAATATACAAAGCAAGCATTATATAGGATAATTAGAAAATAATTAGCAGAGGGAAAACACTACAATTAAGAAATTTTGAAAAGGTTTCCTGTAAAAGATAAAATTTTAGTAGGACCTTAAAGGAAGCCAGGGAGATCAGTAGGCAGAACTGAAGAGGGAGAGAGTTCTAAGCATGGGAAACAGTCATACTTTTAGAGGAAAGGTTCTTAACCTGGATGCTATAAAACCTCAAAAGGATATTTTTAGGGGTCCGTGAATCTGGATGGGAATAATATATCTTAATTCCAAAATATTATATTTCCTTTGTAATCTTATTTATTTTATTTTATGTATTCAAAAACATCATTTGAAGAGGGGTCCAGACACTTTTTCTAAATTTCCAAAGTTAAAAATCCAATTATCTGGATTGTCCAGGGTTCCATAATTAGTATATGTCTGAGGCAATGCTTGAACACACATTTCCCTGAATCTCAATTGCCTATTCCAAGACTCATAAATATTTAGGTCATACAATTTTGAGTAATAATAGCATCTTCTTAAAGTGGCATAGGGAAGACCTTTGAGTTCAAGACCTGCCCCAGACACTTAACTAGCTAATCACTTGACCTATGTCTGTTTCAGTTTCCTCATCTGTAAAATGGGGAAAATAATAGCAAGAACCTTCCAGGTTTATTGTGAGGATTAAAGGAGATCACGTTTGTAAGGGGCCTAAAGACTTGTATAAATGCTAATTATTATTATAAAAAGATTATTATTATTATTATAGTCACATCAACTTAAAATTATTATTCCATAGTTATATTAACTTATAGTTTTAATTATAAATAGTTATTATATTAGCATATGGTTATTATTCTTATTATTATATTAACATATTATATATATAACATTATATAATATATAACTTATTATAAAAAGCAGAAGAAATATGCATAAAGCAGAGAAAGCCGAACAGTACAATAGGAAATATTTGCTCTGAAGTCAGTTCAAATCTCACTTTTGTTAGAAATTAACCTCCCCAAGCCTCAGTTTCCCCCTCTGTAAAATGAGGGGGTTGAGTCTGGGGTCCCTTCCAGCTCTCCATCTATCTCAGGACTTCCCAAAGGTGTACTAGGAAGAGTTACTCCAGTCAAACAAGGGCAAGGTTCATACCAGCCTGAAGTAGCTCACAACAAACTGTATCCTGAGTCCTTCCTGCAGCCCTGGCAACTATGATTTACTGGCACTTTCTGACCCCAGTCCAGGAAACGTGATCTGCTCCTGAGACTGCCAAGGGAATCTTTGTGTTCTCATGGCTATAATGTTTGTTACAATAAAATACGGTATTACTGTTGTCCTTGGGGTTGTAGGTGGTGATAGGGGCTGGGAAAAGAGGGAGGTTCAAAGGCCGGCTGTTCTCTAGGCTTGTTTCTAGGTCTGCAGTCTGTGTCTGATAGGCCTCTTATGTGGTTACCTGTTGCTTTACTTTTCCAGAGGAGAGAACCTGAATATCAATGGAAGAACCTCTTCATTCTCCCTGGTGGTCTTATTAGGACATCTAAAACAAATTGCCCACCTTGTTATCTCCTTTCGTACTCATAGATCCTTGGTTCAAATCCTATCTTGATGCTTTCTACCTGTGGAATCTTGGACTTTAGTTTTCTCACCATTAAAATCAGGAATTTTGACCAGAGGTGCTTCCCCAGCTCTATCCAGCTCTGGAAGGAGCCTTAAGAAACATCTAACACTGTCTTCCTCCTCCCATTTTGCAGATGACGAGACTGAAAAATCAGAATAGTTAAATGCCTTACTCAGAATTATACAGAAGTAAATCTTATAGCCAGAAGCAGCTTGATACACTTGGAAAGAGCAATGTATTTGGAATTGGAGGATCTGAGTTCAATTCCCAACCATGCCACTTGAAACTTTTACTTTTTTTTTTAACTTTTTTAACTTTTAACTATAAAATAAAGATCCTAAATCCTCAAACTCCAGACCCAGTATTCTTTCCTCAGGATCTTCTCACATGAGATATGAAAGATAAGGAAGAGTATCTTAATTTTAAAAAGATCTATGATGTTTAAAAGTTCAAGACAATTTTTGAGTAATTTAGTCATTCAATAATTTATCATTTATACATTTAATCATTTTATTAATAAGTCTAGTATGTTTATTAATTGAAAAAATAATGATAGAAGAATGAGAGGTGGGCTATTTGAGGATTTTGAGGTATATGATTTAGATTACCCAAATATTGGTCAAAGAGATTCTCAATTTCTATATTACCTGACAAAAGAGAGAATCCACATTCTCCCAGAACTGTTTGAGAAAACACAATAAACAGGAATCCATTATCTTTGACCTAGATTTCCCACATTTGTTGACTTTTGAATGAAGAAGTACAAGAGGGGAGAAAACCCTTAGTTCTGATTCAATTATTAGTTATTAATACAAGAGAGAAATAATCATTTCTCCCAGGTCACATAGTCAGCCATTGTCATTAGAATCCGAACAGTCCTATGAAGTTATTTATGTAAGAAGCTGGACATCTCATCCAGCGTTCCCTGACTGCCACCTCCAGCTGTCACAAGTAACCCAGATGTCTGAAGAGCTCTGTCAAGACAGTTCTATTCTTCAGACTGGAAGATGGATCAAGTTCTTTGATCATGGGATGGGATGGGACTGGACCCATAACTTCATTGTGATGGAGAATTTCTATTGGGGAAACTGCCTCTTATTAAATAAACCACCTGCAATTCCCCTGCAATTTAGTCTTTGAGACTTGCCTGGGGCAGCGAGAGATGAAGTTACCTGCCCAGGGTCCCTCAGCCAATATATGTTAGAGACAGCTCTGAGTGCAGATTAAAGCATATTTTTCCACTTTATTTTTCTAGTTCCACTTTTTATGCAACATGTCTAATATGGAAACATATTTTTAATTTAAATTTATTTTTTATTAAAGATATTCGAGTTTTACATTTTCCCCCCAATCTTGCTTCCCTTCCCCCACCCCCCACAGAATGCACTCTGTCAGTCTTTACTTTGTTTCCATGTTGTACCTTGATCCAAATTGGGTGTGATGAAATAGAAATCATATCCTTAAAGAGAAGTCTAAGAGGTAACAAGATCAGACAATAAGCTATCTGTTTTTTTTCTAAATTAAAGGGAATAATCCTTGTACTTTGTTCAAACTCCACAGCTCCTTATCTGACTACAGATGGTACTCTCCTTTGTAGACAGCCCAAAATTGTTCCTGATTGTTGCGCTGATGGAATGAGCAAGTCCTTCAAGGTTGAACATCACTCCCATGTTGCTGTTAGGGTGTACAGTGTTTTTCTGGTTCTGCTCATCTCACTCAGCATCAGTTCATGCAAATCCCTCCAGGTTTCCCTGAAATCCCGTCCCTCCTGGTTTCTAATAGAACAATGGTGTTCCATGACATACATACACCACAGTTTACTAAGCCATTCCCCAATTGAAGGACATTTACTGGATTTCCAATTCTTTGCCACCACAAACAGGGCTACTATAAATATTTTTGTACTAGTAATATTTTTACCCTTTTTCCTCATCTCTTCAGGGTATAGTAGTGGTATTGCTGGGTCAAAGGGTATGTACATTTTTGTTGCCTTTTGGACATAGTTCCAAATAGCTCTCCAGAAGGGTTGGATGAGTTCACAGCTCCACCAACAGTGTAATAGTGTCCCAGATTTCCCACATCCCTTCCAAGAAACATATTTTACATAATTTGACATGTATAGGAAATATCATATTGTTTGCCTTCCCGGTGAGTGGTGGAGGAACTGGAAAGAAGAAAAATTCAGAACTCATTATTTTGAAAAATGAATGATAAAAAGAGTTTCTTCCCTTTGAAGAAAGGACTCTTTTTTACTTTATATCCTCAGTGCTTAGGATGATACTAACAAAATGACCCTTAACATATAGTAAATTTGTTAACTTGAAAATAAATTTTAGAAATAGGACTTGTACCCAGGTCTTCCTGGATCTGTATTTGGTTTTCTATCCACTAAATAAAGCTGTTTCTCTTCCCTTAATTATATCAGTGAAAAAACAAAAGGACTGGACTCCAACAAATGAGAGATCAGTATTGGGAATTTACCTCCACTGAGAATGGTTTCTAGAACGGATAAGGGAAACTGGATGTTTGGAGGGATATTTACCTGCTTTGTGACCAAAGGGAGAAAAGAAACAAAAGAACTAACATTGATTAAGAATTATCTCCCTCCCTCTCCTCCATCCTCCCGAGTACTAGGACATCATCTACTAGATGAAGTCAACATGTTTATATTTCACTATTTCACTGGGTTGTGGAATGGAAATTTAATTTATGCCTACCTTTACTGGATATGACTGAAAGAGTGGCCCTTGTCAGGACTGCCTGGCAAAATAGTTTTGTTTGCTTAATCCTTTACAACGGAGAAGCCAACATTATTTATTATAGTTTGGGGCCAACTTTCCAGAAATGTCCCTTCAAGATAAGTGCAGTACTTCAGGGATTCATGGGAAAGAAGAAGGGAAGTCACTGTTTGCTTATGCCTTCTGGGGCTACTGATAGATCCACCCTCTCTGGCACTGATGATACTTGGAATAGACCACAGTCCAGATAGGTCATCAAAGTTAGAAAAATTCAGAGAATAACAAGGCCTAAAAGATGACATGGTACAGGGGAAGATTTCTGACTCTAGAGTCTGAGAATATAGGTTCAAATCTCTGATTTGATCTTATATCCAATACTTTCTTTTAGGTCTTGTTTTCCTCACCTGTAAAATGAAGAAACTTGATTAGCCAACTTCTGATCCCCCCCCCCAACTCTGGATTTATGGTCCAAAATTTAGTTCTAGCTCTCTCGAGAAAGTCATTGAGCCTCAGTTTCCTCATCTGTAAAATGAGGGGATTGTACTAAATGATTTTTAAGCTCTCTTCTAGTTCTCAAGTCTATAATCCTTACCACATTGATCTGGTTACCTTCAGACTCAAAGAAGATGTCTTTGACAACAAAGCATTTAAAAAAGATTAAATGGGTAGCAATCACTGAATAACTACTGGCATCTTTGCTTCCTGGGGTCTAAAATTGATATGTTAATGACCCCATACAGTCAGAGTTCCAATCATTCCTAACTCAATTGAAAGTGTTCTTGCAAGGGCTAACTACAAGCTATTAGAAAATGAAAAGCAGTTCTCAAATACTAATCATCACTAGACTCCAGAGAATCCTATTGCCAAAATTTTTCAAAGACCTAGACCAAATAAAGGAATGGAATCAAAAGACTATCTCTTGTGGAATCAGTGATAGTGAAGTTGAGCCAAGTGGCCAATGGATCAGGATACTCTGGCTTCTCTTAACTTCTGTTTGCCTCAGTTTCTTCATCTGTAAAATGAAGATAATAATAGCATCTGCTGTCCAGGGTGGCTGTGAGATAATGTTTATAAAGCACAGTGAATGAATATCAGTGGCTATTATTACTTGGACTTCTAATTTTAACAGAAAACTCTCCTGTGCTTATGTAAATGTTCTTACCTTAGATGTGATTGCTAGTATAATTCCAAACACTGAGTTCGCTATATTTCTATTAGATTGGTAAAGGGGTGGTATATATGAGGAGAGATAATGTTTTGTTCCAGGTCATGCAAGCAAGGCTAAGATTTGAACTTGTGTGAAGAAAAATCTCTGCACTATTTTTCAGAAATAGTAACTTGAAATGCTTGAAATAATAACAAACAGATCGTTTTTGCCTTATGTCTTGTCCTTCCCCCAAATGTTGCTGGTCCAAAAGGTAGTAGGTAAGTTGTTGTTGAGTCATTTCAGTTATGCCTGACTCTTCATGCATACCTCTTCTTGGCAAGATATTGGAGTGAGTTACCATTTCCTTCTCCAACTCATTTTAGAGATGAGGAAACTGAGGCAAACAGGGTTAAGTGAATTGACCAGGGTCACTTGACAATGACTGGTTGAGGCCAGATTTGAAAGATGAGTCTTCCCTATTCCATTCTATGTTCTGTGCCACCTAACTGCCTTGTAAATAGGGCAGGTTCTGCTTAACAATGCCAGGCAGATATGACTTCAGATAATGCAATGTACTTCCTATTTCTTGACAGAGAAATAATGGGCTAGAGATGCACAATGGGATACACTTTCTCAAGACATGGCCACCAGATTGTTTTGTTGTATGTGCAGTGGGATGGGGGTAAAGATTAATAGGTTATTACAGATGAGTCAAACAAAAGAACATCAATAAATTTTTTTAGTGCACAGAAAAAAAAGTATAAACTACAATGGTACACATAGACATTTATCAAAGTTTGAATGTGAAAAGAAAGCTGGGGGGGGCAAAGTTATAAGAACATGAAGATGTCTGAATCAGGATCTTGAAAGAATCTGCAGAAAGAAAGGGGTTTCAGGAGGTGATGGTCAGGAACAAGTGCTTCTGAGGCACAAAGGACAGTCTGTACAAATGCAAAGAGGCAGAGGTCGACATTTAATATATGAGGAACAGAGAGAGATTTTTTTTTCAGGATTTTCCAGTGTGGAATGGAGAGTTTTATACAACCATGCTAAAAAGTCAAGGGTAAGGTTTAAAGGCTTTAAAGACTACAAAATACACAGTCATTGGGTTTTTTTTCTTTATCTTAGATGCAATAGGTAACCACTGAATTTTATTGACTATGGGTGTGACATTGTCAGACCTGGATTTAAGCAAAATCATTTTGGCAGATGGATGAAATGAAGGAATGATGTGGGGAAACTTGAAAAGTGATAAAGGCCTGAATTAAGTTGATAGCTAGATAAGTGGAGAAAAGAGGTTGGGTGTGAGAAGGAGAAATAGCAAGATTTGATGACTGATTATATATGTAAGGTAAGGGAAAGTGATGGCCATATATACATATATGTGTGTTTGTGTACATATGTGTGTCAATCATTGGCACAGAGTATAATATTAAGGATAATTAAGCTCATTGAGGCTAATGTGGTAAGAAGAATAGGAAGATCTAGAACAGAGCCTTGGAGGATGCCCACAATTAGAGTAATATTCTGGAGACAAAGAAGGAGTGGCTAGAGAGGTTAGAAGAAAACTAGGATAGAGTATTCCCATGAAATGCCAAAAGAAAGGATGATTGAAGAGGAAGAGAAGGTGATCAACAGAATCAAATCCAGTAGATAGGTGGAGAAGAATGAGTCCTGAAAAAAATCACTAAATCTGAAATTAACAATTGGTTAGTAAATTTAGAAATATCAAATGAAGTTGAATGATGTAGTAGGTAGGAAGTTGTTTTGCAAAAGGTTGAGGAGGAGTGAATTGGGTATACAAAGAGTGGAACAGTACTGAAACAAACTATATTTGTGCATATAAGCAAACACACACACACATATATTAAGCTCCTACTAGAAACACATGCATATTTTTTTCTGCTAGGATTCTGAGTCAAAATTCTTCACAACAGTAGTCACCAACTCATTGCACTCTGCTCTCTATGAGTAATATTCCATTCATTGTTCCTTCTGCTCATTGTAATGGTCCTTCTCATGTTTTCTTTTCAGCAGCCACAAGCAGCCGTACACCTGAAGAATATGATATTGAGCTTGAAATAAGTTTTGAAAATGCATCCCTTCTGGAGCCTTTCAAAGCTTACCTAAAAAATCTCAGTTTTCCAATACAAATAAATGCAAGCATTGACATTTTAAGCATGAAAGTTACAACAGGTAAGTACTAAGTCACTATTGTATCCTTCAAGGGCATGTGTAAATCAGGAGACTGGTCCTCAAGAGTTCTTCTGAGTGAGAAAAAAATGATTTAATAAACAAGTTCCCCCCAAGGGCAGTGCATAGATATAACTAGTGAACTTAGGACTCAGATCAAGCAGCATGTATCATGTCCTCAAATCAACTTTTTTTAAAAAAATTCAGTTTTATGGGGGAAAGATTTGGGAATGCAAGAGATCATGTGGGAACAATCTCAAAACTCCATCCCATGAGCCATCAATTTTTAGGGGCAAAGATCTCAGGAAACCATGAGGCTGCTTCCTGGAAATCTGTTTCAGAGTAACAGTGAAGAAGAGGGTTAGAGCAAAGATGAACTTAGCTAGGTTTCAAAGTCCAAAAAAGGAAAGTTCAGTAGCTTCTTATTTTTATTCAATATTAAGATTATGTAAGTACAACAGAGGTATTGTGTTGTAATATCTGGAGAGCTTATCATGAAGTCAATAAGACATGGTTTCAAGTTTTGTCCATAATACATGAAGTTATACAGTCTCAGAAAAATCACTTCATCTCCCAGTTTTCTAGGAAATTCTCTAAGACTCTAAATTTCAAAACAAGTGTCAATCTACATTGGTAGAAAGTGTTTATTATTGGGAAATAAATCTCACAAATATCATATATCAAATAAATTCTCATAAATCTAGTCTGAGAAGATCACGCATCAGGAAGTTGAAACCATGCCTTGCATGTGAATTGGATTTAAATTAGGGAGTATTATGCAAACTCACCAATCTCACTTTCTCCTCTGGAGCCATCAGGGGCAAGCTGTAAGATATAGATCAGGGCAACCTGTGCTGCTGAAGAAACAATTCCTGTTACCATCTGCAAAAATATAAAATCCCATCTCTCTCCCTTTCCGACCAATTATGGTAGTGAGTTTAAGGTGGTTGCTGTTGTTAATTTAGTCATGTCCAACTCTTTGTTATTCCATTCGGGATTTTCTTGGCTAAAGTATTGGAATGGTTTGCTATTTCCTTCTACAGCTCATTTTACAGATGAGGAAACTGAGGCAAACATCATAAAGTGTCACACAGCTAGTAGATGTCTGAATCCAGATTTAAATTCAGAAAGATGACTCTTATTGACTTGAAACCAGGCCCTCCATTCTTTGTGTCACCTACCTGCCCAAGAAAACCCAAAACCTAAGGGATAAAAGAGGGAGGCATATAAGAGGTAAAAGAAGATTATGAATGGTAAGGGTTTGTCTTAGGAAGGGAAGTCTGAGGCAATAACTATTGACATAGACATGAGGCTACTATCAAATATCCCCAACATAAAATTCATGTTGTTGGATGATGTGGAGATTTTCCAGGTTCTTTTCCCCCCTTGTAATATTTCCTTGTTCTGTAATTATTTTTTCTTTAGGTCTGCTTAATATGCATACCTAGACAAGATTTTATTTCTTCATCCAATCATAAATTACAGGCAAGGTTTTCCTAGAAATGAGTTTATGTCACAGCTATGGATACCACCTTTTTTGCTTTTGGGTGCTTCTTCCATCATTCATAATGATCATAGATGAAAAGTTGTAAAGAAACTTAAAGACCCATTTAGTCCTACTCCTTCATTTTACAGAAAAGGAAACTGAGATCTAGAGAGGTTAAGTGACAAGCTCCAAAACATTCAAAACAATATTTGAACCCCCATTCTCTGACTTTAAAGTTAATATACTGTAATGTTAGGAAGACTTATCTTCCTAAGTTCAAATTTGACCTCAGATACTTCCTAACTGTGTGACCCTAAACAAGTCACTTAACCCTGCTGCTTTAGCTTCCTCATCTGTAAAATGAGCTGAAGAAGGAAATGGCAAACCACTATAGTATCTCTTCCAAGAAAACCCCAAATGAGGTCAACAAAGTGTCAGACGTGACTGAAATGACTGAAAAAACAAAATATATTTTTTAAGCAGTCATCAAATTTTACATAGTGGTTCCAACTTTCCTCTTTTTTTTTTTTCAGAAGAGTCTCCTCTTCTGAATGCTCAGGTGTTTGGAACTTTCTGTCATTCTAAGTTAGTTCCTTCATTATACAAGAATTCTCTTCATTACCTTAAAGCAGAGTACAAACAACATGGGATAGGGCATGTTCGCAGAAATCTGGGGAATTCTCTATCAGACTACCCCCTGACAATTTTTACACTTAAACAGTAAGTGGTAAGGTGGGTAATAGAAGGTATTCAGTCAGAAAAATCCAGGTTTAAATCTCATACTTTCTAGCTTCCTGGTCTTGAGCAAAATATTTTAACCTCTGTGTGCCTCAGACAATTCCCTAGCATGGACCAACCAAGTCAGAGATGGGTTCTGAAGGTAGATTTAGTTTCAATATGTTGCCAAAATTCCACATTCTTTGTATGTGCTTATGCACAGTGGATACCATTACATTATGGAACACATTTTAACTAATTACATATTTAAAATTTATTATCTTTTGCTTTTTATCATCTTCATTTCCAAGCATATTCCTTTCCCCATCTCTTTCTCAGAGGGGCATCCTTGGTAATAAAGAATTTTTAAAAAATAATTCAGGACAGCTAGGTGTCTCAGTGGATAGAGAACCAACCTTGGAGTCAGTAGGACCTGAGTTCAGATCTGATCTCAGACACGTAATAATCTAGCTGTGCGACCTTGGGCAAATCACTTATTCCCACTGCCTTAAATAAAACTTAAAAAAAATAATGCAACAAATCTAATGAACATATCATTCAAGAATAATAGGATATACAATATTTAATACTCAAAGAACCCCACCACTGAAAAAAAAAAGGATGGAAATTTTCTCTTTTGTTCTTTGGAGCTAAATTTGATAGGTTGTTGTTTTGATTGTTTGAAACAATTTCTAATGATGGCATCTCAGGGCAAAGGAGAGACATTTTTGAACACAGGAAGAGATGCCTTCTCGTTGCCCTCAAGTCTATGTGGGCATCCCTATTCAGCCTGTATATAAAACCACTCCCCTTCCAAAAAAGAGCTGATTTCCGTGCTTCTGCTTTCTCAGTGATCATGCCAGCACAACTTCTGCGCTCACAAAAGGCTGCAGTACAATCTGAGTTTCTAGTCAGAGCTTGGTTATTTTTCCTCATTTCACAGAAAGCTTTGAGGAAATCTTTTTACCTGGAAGACTCCAACCAGCTTTTGTTTGCAAAGCTTCTTCAGCACCCTTCCAGTACATCCCTGTTCCAAGGAACTGACCGAGTTTGACTTGAAACTGTGTATAACACAAACCTATTTACACTTACATCCAGGAAACTATTTATTATATAAATCAGTACAGGCAGCTGATGGAAAGAGTCACAACATGATCTTTTAGCAGTCGGTACATAATACTGTGCTATTGTTTGTGTCTGTCTGTGTGTGTGTGTGTGTGTGTGTGTGTGTGTGTCTGTGTCTGTGTGTGCATGTGTATGATGTTTGTGGTTTTAGAAATTATAGTATCAAGACAAATTAGAAAAGTTTTGACAAAGTCTAATTTGGATTTGTTACAACTGGAAAATTATATATAATCAATGAATCAACAAATATATTCAACACCTGTTATGTGCCAAGCACTTTACCAGGTACTGGATAGGAAGGGAAAAAAGAAAGGAAAGGAAAGGAAAGGAAGGAAAGAAAGAAGGAAGGGAAGAAAGAAGGAAAGGAGGGGAAAAATAGAAAGGAGGGAGGGAGGGATGAAGGAAGGGAGGGAGGAGAAAGAAAAAAACAAGGAAAGAATGAAGGAAGGAAGGAAATGGGAAGAAGGAAGAAATTGAGTCCCTGCCCCCAAGGACCTTATATTTCAAAAGATACACATATTTGTACTTTCATTTGTACTTGTACTTGAGTAAATCTAAAGAAATGTTTGCCCTGCTGCAAGAAAAAACAATCACAACTCTCTACCTTCTGTTTTTTGACTCATGCTAGTATGCAGGCCCAATGGAAATGAGACATTTTGTTCTTGTGAAAGTGGATATAAGTGGCTCCCGGAAGTGTGCCTCAGTAACCTCCCTTGTCAAAGTTATCACACCTCAGTCCCAGAAGACTGTAGCTGCCTCAAGGAAATGCCTGCTAAAGGACCCTATTGTCAGATTCTAAAAGGTAAGCAAGAGTTCCATTTATGTCTTAGCTATTTCTTTTGTTTTGGCTGTTTAACATTAACCTGAAGAATTCTCTAGGCTCTAGTTCCTCTATTCTGGTACTGCAGAAAATTCTTGAGATTTTAAAATACCACCCCCCCATCCCTACTTTATTCATTTAAAAAAATTATTTTTTTTTTGCAACTACATGCAACAGAAAATGTTACCAATCATTTTTGCAAAGTTTTGAGTTCTACATTTTTCTCCCTCCCTTCCCTACCCTCTTCCCCCCACTGCCAGAAAGCAATCTAATATAGGTTCTACATTTATAACCATGCTAAACATAAACATGCGAAACTGAGTGTGTTGTGAGAGAAGAATCAGATCCAAACAGAAGAAACTATTAGAGAGGGAAAAAATTACATAATACATAGGACAACTTTTAAAAATTGAAGATAAGGGGGTGGCTAGGTGGAGCAGTGGATAGAGAGCACAGGCCCTGGAGTCAGGAATACCTGAGTTCAAATCCGGCCTCAGACACTTAATAATTACCTAGCTGTGTAGCCTTGAGAAAGCCACTTAACACCATTTGCCTTGCAAAAACCTAAAAAAAAAATTTGAAGATAATAAGCTTTGGTCTTCATTTAAACTTCACAATTCCTTCTCTGGATAAAGATGGTATTTTTCATCACCAGTCTTTTAAAAATTGTCTTTTATTATTGTTCTAATGACTTTATTCATTTTCATTGTAACTTATTTTATTTTTACTTTTTTTCTTCAATGTATAAGATATTACCCTAAAGATGTCAGTCAGACTCAAGATGGACTTTCAGGATGATCTCAGGAATTCTTCTTCTGCCCTATATAGGTCGTACAAAACAGATTTGGAGAGAGCGGTATGTAACGATTACAGGAGTCTCTAAAACAGTAAAATTCTCTCTTGGTCTTGGTTCCCAGGCCAAGTGAGCAGTATAAAGCAAGCATTCAATAACTTCACCTTGAATTGGGACTACTCTGTCCCCATGAGTGAAGGTCATTTTCAAATTCTTTTCCATATATAGAAAGAAGGTTTGAATACTGCTTACAAAAACTGAGGCTCAGGAGATAAGCTCCTTTGAACTACAGAGTTCAGGAATATAGAACACACGCAATTTAAGATTGGATTGTAAAGCCCTCCTAGGGTGGGAGTTGCAAGTTCTCATTCTAGGCAGAGCCATAAGAAAAGAATGGAACTACACAAGGGATTCTTCTGTAGATAGAAGAATTGTGATTTTAATTTACTGCATTAAAACTACATGACAGGGGGCTGCTAGGTGGTGTAGTGGATAAAGCACTGGCCTTGGAGTCAGGAGTACCTGGGTTCAAATCCAGTCTCAGACACTTAATAATTACCTAGCTCTGTGGCCTTGGGCAAGTCACTTAACCCCATTTGCTTTGCAAAAACCTAAAACAAAAACAAAAAACAAACAAAAAAAACTACATGACAAGTTATCCAAAAACACTGATTCCAGACACTTGTAATAGACAACTATTAACAGAGTAAGAGGTTACTAGCTCTTCTAGTGCCTTTTAAGAACAATTTTACTGGGGAAAAGGATGGAGCCTGAGAGAAGAGCTTTGGGATAAACTGGTCCCTTGAGGAGTAAGATCCCATCTCCTGTCCTCTGGATAGAGAGAGAGAGAGAGAGAGAGAGAGAGAGAGAGAGAGAGAGAGAGAGAGAGAGAGAGAGATGCTGGAGAGTTAGCAAGATACAAGATGGAATGAAGGTGGAGAAGCACTTCCTGGGGGGGTGAAGCTGACCTCTAGTAGCTTGCTATCTTAAGAAACTATTCCTATAAAATGCTAAAATAATTGTTTCTACCTGCTGAAGGAACACAACCATTGTAAGGACCCTCTAATTTTTTTCCCAGTCTGTGGTTTCCCCCACCCAGCTATAACTCTAATCTTCCTCCACCCCACAAATTGGATTCATAAAATCTTTTGATCAGAGCATTTCTACATATAAACATTATCCTAGTCCATGGTTAAGAGCAATGTCCTTGGACATATTCACTTAAGCCAGTTAGAGAGTTACTTCTTTAAAAGAACAGAAGGCTTCTTCAGAGTCTGAGGGACTCAGACCTCCTGAAGCTTCTCTAGGAGGGAGAACTGGCATTCAAAGAAACAGACTCTCCAAGCCATGTGAAACCTATATATATATATGGAGAGAGACTTGCAGATTTCAGAACTTCAGATTTAGAACTTCATACCTCCAAAGGAGATGTCAGGTAGCTAAATATTCTTGGTTATTAAATCAGATATTTTTGAATCTCACAGCAGAGTTAGCTTAATGAAAGGAGGAAATTCTTTTACTATTGACAATGAAAATTAGAGATTATTAACATTAGGATTTAAAATTTTTGTAGAATTTTTCCACATTGAAGTGTCTCATATTGAGAGGGTTTCATTGTTGGAAAAAAATGCAATCCAACCTCTCTTCTGAAATCTCTTTCAATTACTCTTGTTTTTCAGTTCTGGAAAGGTTACAGTATTTTACCAGGCTTCAGAACAGTGATGATTACAGGCTTCAGGTAAGCAAATTATTAGTCTCTTGCTAATAAAAAAAACACTGAACTTAGAGATAGCACAACTGGGGCTGAATCTTAGCTCCAAAACTGATTAAGCCTGTGTTCCTAGACAAGGAATTTAACTTCTTTGGGCTTCAGTCTTGTCTGAAAATGGGAAGAATAATTGGAAACCATGGAATCCTTGAAGTTTGAATCCTGGCTCAGACTCTTTCAAGCTGTGCATGGGCAAGCAATTTCCTCATCTGAACCTTCATTTCCTTATTTGTAAGATAAGAGAGACAGATAGACAGATGGACAGACAGACAGAGACAGAGAGACAGAGCTAGGGAGACAGAAACAAACAGATAGATGGGTGGCTGGTTAGGTGACTGGATGATGGATAGATGGATGGATAGGCAGATAGGCAGATGGATGGAAGAACAGACAAGCAGACAGGCAAACAGACAGACAGGTAGGCAGAGACAGACAGATACATAAACTTGGAAAGAAAAGAGCTGAGGTCTCCAACTAGATGATCACTTATTATATGACCTTGGGCAATTCTTTTCACCATCCCTAAGGCTGTAATTTGACATCTCTAAAATAGAGACGATAATATTTCTATGACCTAACCCACAGTTATAAGTCAAGTGGAATGATGTATGTGCAATGTTTTGTTAACTCTAAAATGTTATATCAATGTCAGCTATTATTATTTTGATCATTTTGGTACATGTGCAGGCCTGGAAGTATTGTCGTTAAATACAATGTCCAGACAGCAAAACCAACACCAATACAAATGAAGGAAGCAAATGACAAAGTCAAAGAACTGATCAATTCAACATATAGAATGGATGCCCTAACCTTTGAAGCATCTTCTGACAGTAAGAACTTCAATTCTCTATATTTTTTTTATAAAGAGAATTATATTTTGTCCAAAATCCAAAACTGTACAAGTCAAGACCTGGAGAATTTCCTTATAGGGAGCATCCAATATCAAATACAGTTCTGTGATTCTCTGATTCCAAAAGTGATTTAAATTAAGCATGACTTCATGTGGAAACAGCCCCATCATGATTCCCCTTCATATAGTACTTCCTTTGATCTGAAACCCAAACTGCCAGTGAAATAAGATCACTAGAACTCTATTCTGTACTCTATTGCCCTGAGAAAACCAAATGTGTGGGTTTTATTTTTAAAGGTAATATAAACATTTGACCATCTTAAAAGGACCACAGACATTCAGAAGAGCAGTGGATTCTACATTTACACTTATTTGAGTTATCAAGTTTCAATATAAATAATATAAAAAAGTTATTCACAAAATTCTATGAGAAAGATCCATTCAATCCAATCTCCTATACTTTTTCTATAGGGAATACTATATGATAAGTATTGATATTCAGAATGACAATCCCCTCACAACACTATGAAGTCTTATTGAGTCTTATTGAATTATTAAAAATAGATTAATTTATATTCAAAATTTTTTTATAATAAATATACATTTATTATATCCCAATTCTCTTAAAATTGGCAATCCATTTAAGATAACTCAGCTAGTCAGAGCACCCCACTCTCTCAAGTATTCCTGGTAAGGAGTGTTTTCTAAAATCAGCATAGTAATGGCTATCATTTTGTTGATAATATGAGAGTAACTGTGAGTGATATTCAAAGATAATTTCTTTTCTAGGAGATAAGGGCCTAATTTTAAATGTATGTTTCAGTGCTTTATAAAAGAACATTTAATAATTTTTAGAAAGCATGCTATTATAAAGTGCTGTTTAAGTGTCAGAACTCAGGACCAGCAGTATGTAGGGGAAAGACGGAGGATGGTATTAAGACTGCAGTCTTTTAAACTCTGGATATGAGACACACCAAACTGGAGAAATCCCACAAAATTTTAAATAATGTCAGTAATCTTTAATTTTCAATATCAATTGAAAAATAATTTTCCCCTTTAGTTAGGATAGCCCCACCATGAGATTCAAAAAAGCTAATTTTGTGACATAACTAACAGTATTGGATATTTTGGGGGAGCTCAAATGACAAAATGATGAAATTCATATATAATATAAATATATATATTATATGTATGCATTTATGCGAATACATATCTTTATGTATATCTATATATCAACCTTGTAACAATTATAACTATCACAAAATGGAAAAGGCTACCTGGTTAAATAAAGAGCTCTTCATTGTTGGAAATACTTAGGGTGTTTGTTTGAAATCTATCAAAGAGATTCCTACATTGGATAAGAAGTTGAACTAAATTAATTCTAAATTCTCTCCTAACAATCTATTATTTTTATATTAATTTTTATTATTTTTGTTTCAAGTTTCATACTTATAAGATGATGAATGATGAATAATTTAATGTAAAGAATAAGTCAGGACAAGAAAGACATCCATCACCTGATCTTTGCCACCTTCCCCTTATCTTCCACTGAATTCAAAATTTATAAGGCATAAAACAAAAGAAAATTTATGCATTATAAACAAAGGAATAATAAATAGAAAAACAATAAATCAATTAGTGACTTTGATTTCATCTGTGAAATACTTTGATCTATATATCTTCCCACTATTTTTAACATTATCATTTGCAGTTTCAATTAAAGCAGATAAAATAGCAAAGTATATCAAGTCTGCCTCGGTTTTTTGCATTTTCAATGTGCCACAAAATTACTAGAGAGACCTTTTGCTTATTGTAGCAGCAATGAGATCCCAAATCAGGGTTCACTGAATAGATTTCTATCCAACATCCTTGCTTTTCTTTGTATTTTGGTTGTGACATCTTTCCTTTGGATTTTTAGATGAAACAAAGTTCTCCATTGATCCAGAAATCATCTATGAAGGGGATACAGTGAAAATGAGATGTGAAAATGAAGTGCAATCCACAAATGTAACCTGGCGCCACCTTGAAAGGGCCACAGACATTCAGAATAGCAGTGGATTTTCCATTTACACTTACCTAAACCGCCAAGTTTCAATATCAACCCTCACAATTTATAACATTTCTCTGATTGATGCTGGTATGTTTGTTTTCTTTTTGATCAGTAAGCTGATTGGAGTGGAATGTGATGAAAACTGATAAACAAAAATTTCTTCAAGTCAAGAAAAATGGGCTAAAAATAAACTGGGATCTGTAGAAATCAAGCAAATCTTTTGGAAAGTATATAGATTCTTCAAGTGTTAGGTTGTTTTGAGTTGGTTGATTGATGGTTTATTTGTTGATAGAGCTATGAAGTTAAGCTCCTAGAAATATAACTTTCATTTCTTAAGTTAAAATGCAAAACAAAAAACTTGCAATAAATGGTATGTGTTGCAATTCAGTGATTTCAAATGGTCTTTGAGGTAGCCACACAGTAACCGGTGGCAAGAATTATTAGGGCAGGGATCCATAATTAATTTTGCTTTTCATGGACTCCTTTAGCAAGTAAACTGCTCAAAATTATGCAGACAAGATGAATCAGAGATAAATCTGAAACCCAAGGTTTTCTGGTTTTGAGACTGATTCTCTCTGCCACTATATTATATATCTCTTGCCCGTGTCCTCTGGTAAATATGCCACAGGAGATCGACCTGACATGTGAGGCTCCTTTTTCATGCTGTCCTATCATGGTGGGGCGGGATATCAGTAGACCACAGAAATTTCTCTTTATCTAATTAAATGATGGGATCATCTTCCCAGTTATCCCTGTCCCCTGACCCCAATGGAAAATCCTCAGATGATAACCTATTTCTACTTCTCTAGTGTAACTCCTCATTTGTAATTGAACATAACCTAGATCATGGGTTCTGAATCTGTAATGTAAATGTAAAACTTTTTTCCAAACTTTCATATTTTCCTAGGGCTTTACAACTTGTACCATTTTGCCACCTTTACTAAACATTAATCTTTATTGCTCACTTGATTTGTCTTCCTTCCTCTTTTCATCTCCCTATCTATTCATTTTTGGCATCCAAAGGACCCAAATTATCCATCTGTAACATTCAAAAATTTCCCCAAACTGAGAAGTCCTTCATCTTCATTTCGAAAGATTTTCCAAATGTTTTGAATTGTTTTAATATCTAAGTATTGATATAGCATGTGACTAGTAACTACAATTACTTTAAAGGTTTGTATTCACATAATAATAAAGAAAAAGATATGCTTTGGTATTTTTTCAGGTGAATATGCTTGTACGCTAACATACGACATTTTTGACTATGGAGGCCAGAAAAAAATCAATGTGATTTCCACGGAAATTGAAGCAACAGAAGACCTGAAGGTGATGTGTGACAACAATCCTGTTTCTTTGAGTTGTTGCACTGGGAAAGATTTTAATTCTAGTAATATTGAATGGAATCAGGAGGGACGGATAAGTATTCCAGGTAAATAGGAAGTTTCATTACTTTACATGACACAACCTTTGTCAAATCACCCTTTAATACAAATAACCCATATTTATATAACATTTCAAAGTTTACAAAAGCACAGGATTTCCCCCAACAACCGTATGAAGCAAAGGCAAATGTTATTAACCTCATTTTACAGATGTGAAAATTAAATCATAAAGGCTAAATGATATAGACAGAATCACATTTCAAAAGCAGGTTTTCTGATTCCAAATTCTGTTTTGCAGTTGAACTGTTAAATGTGCTACAGGCAGGTGGCTCAGTGGATAGAATACCAAGTCTAGAATCAGGAAGACTTGAGTTCAATTTTGGCTTCAAACACTTACTAGCTGAGTAACCCTGGGCTAGTTACTCAAACTCTATTTGCCTCAGTTTCCTTATTTATAAAAGGGGATAATAATAGAAACTAAGGTTATTGTGGACACTGAGGTGGTATAGTAGATAGAGTACTGGGCCTGAAGTAAAGGCAACTCATCTTCCTGAGTTCAAAATAGACTTTATATACTGACTAGTTGTGTGACTCTGGGCAAGTCACTTAACACTGTTTGCCTCAGGTTCCTCAAGTGTAAAATAGATTAGGGAAGGAAATGACAAACCAGTGTAGTATTTTTGTCAAGAAAACTCATGATTGAAATGACTGAACATCTAGGGTTATTGCGAGAGTCATATAAGAAACTATTCGTAAAACACTTGGCACTGCCTATCCAGGGCAAAAGAATGTTAACTATTATTGTTATTATTATTATCATCTCCCTTAGTTATCATATGAGCTGCTTTCAAGGAGGGACTGTCTGTAGTTTAACACATTGCCTGTCATGTAATCAGGGCTTAATTAATAAATGCTTTAATTCATTCACTCATTGATTTCTTCTAATCCTGAAAAAAATATTGGAAGACAATCTTTTTAATACCATTTTCTTTCTTTCCATGTTTTCCATAGAGAAGAGGACTAGCACATTCTTTTTTAAAGTAATAATAAGTGTTAGAAATACGTTTAAAAAACAGTCTTGTGGGAAGCTATCAAAGTCCTTCTGCTACCTCTGCCAGGAGGTGAATCTTCTTTGAACTAGTTGTATGACTTTAGGTAAGCCCCTTCCTCTTCCTAAGCCTCAATTTCCTTATTTGGAAAATGAGCACAAAGGACTAGATGATCTTCAAGGTCCCTTCTAAATCTGATAGTCTATAGTTCTGGGAAATGTGGTATGAATTAAATTTTTAAACAGAAATAGCAATAATAATAACAGGTGACACTTTGAAGGTTGCTCCTCATAGGAGCTTCATAATAATTTTGTGAGGGAGATACTCCAGGTTATTATTAGATTCATTTTTATATAAGAGGAAACTAAAGCTTGAAGAAGTAAAGTGACCAATTATCATTAAGCCATTAATAAATTTGGCTTAATAAGAGATTTAGAACCTGGAGGGAAAAGTGCTAGCTGCATTCCATAAGGTTACTACTGGATTGGTTAATGTTCCCCATAGTTAGCAAAGAATCTAATATGAGTAAATGCAAGACAACATTGCCAAATATAATGATCTTGATAAGTTAGAATGACCAAATGAGGTGAAAATTAATCAAGGTAAATTCAAAATCCTGTACTTGAGTTTGGGGTTCAGAAATTCAAATGAAAAGGGACAGGCTTTTGTGGGCCTTAAATCATTTCAATTTCTTTGTGACCCTATTTTGGAGTTTTCTTGGCAGAACTATTAGAGTAATTTGCCATTTCTTTCTCTAGTTCATTTTACAGATGAGGAAATTGAGGTAAATGAGATTAAGTGATTTTTTTATTGATCACATAGTAAATCTAAATTCATGTTTTGAATTAATGAAGAGAAGTCTTTCTGGTTCCAAGAACAGTTTTCTATTTGCTGAATCACTTAGCTGCCTAAGAAAGACCTTAGTTTATATGAAAAACACAAGGATTTTTTTTGGTTGGCTCCAAGTTCAACATGAGTCAGCAATATGATGTGAGTACTGAAAAAGAGCAGGTGATATTAGTCTCTACTAATTAAAATATAGAATCCTTAACAAAATAATTATTCCACTGAATTCTGCCATGTTTAGACCATATGTGAAGTATTATCTTTAGTTCCAAGTGCCATAATAGGAAGAACAGTGACAACTGTAGTGTAGAAAATGGTAAGACAGGATATGAACACCATTATATGAGAAAAGGTTGAAAGAACTGGAGTTATTTAGTCTAGAAAAGAAAACTTAGATTGCATGGCAAGAAAAATGCCATCAAATATCTAAAAGTGTAACAGGGAGGAAAGCATAGATTTCTTCCATGTACTGTTAAGAGCAGAATCTAAGTTCCTTAAGGGCAACCATTGTTTCATTTTCATTTTGTAGTCTTAGCACCTATCATGGTGCCATGTATAGGATAACTAAGAAATGTTTGTTGAATTGAACTAGAATCAATGGGAAGAAAAATTTAGGTTTGATATAAGGAAGAATATTTTAAAATTTTATTATAAATTTATTAACTATAAGCAAACAGAAATTATAGATTAAATCAATCTTTACCATCCCCCTACCCAGATGTTCTTTATTGATCATGGCAAATTGACTTTCATATTTTTGTTAGAAAAGCAAAAATAACAATTTGATATATTTTTTCTCTGAAAATAATTTTGGTCATCTATTATAGGTATAATTTTTAATCTGTCTGTATTTAATTTTGTTCCCTTAGTTGATTTTACGTATACCTAGTGCCTTTCAAAAGGAGAATGGACCATTTTGTGAGGCATATAGTAGCCTGAACAACCATCTCTCAAGGATGTTTTTAAATGGCAACAAAATATGATGATCTTTTTAAGTTTGGAATAATAACCAACTATTTTTCCCAACCAGGGAATTCCTGAACTGGTGAATGCCCTCTAAAATCCTTTCCAAATGATTCTTTTGATACTATGGAATCCAAAAATTAGAACTATTTGGTCTGTATCTACAGGGGTGATAGTGGCAGTAGCCTTGAGAGGAAGAGGTCAGGCTGACTGGGGCATAGGGGAACTCCCAAACACCAAAGGATTATCCAGGTGTGGGGAGATGTTTTTCCCTCTTCATTTCCTGTCCTTGGCAAAAGGTTAGGAAGGAAGTCACAATAAAGCCCCTTTCAATGTATTCACATCAGTAGCAGCTTGGCATAGAAACTTGAACACTGGACTGGGAGTTTGAACCTATGTTCAAAGTTCATTTCAAATGTTTATTAGCTTATGATACTATGAAAGTCTCAGCCTCATCTGGTTTCCTCACCTATAAAATGGGAGTAATAATAATAGCACCTTTCTCAAAGGGCTATTGTGAAAATCAAATAAGATAATACATATAAAGCTCTTTATAGACCTTAAAATGCTTATAAAAATGTCAACTGTTGTTATTTTCTACTTTCTGTTATTCAACAAGGTGCTTCTCATCTCTTGTCTCTTCTTTTATTGATCTATATTCCTTTTCTTGTCCCTTATCTGTCTTTATATTGATTTGTATGTTTTTGCTCCAGATCCTTTGTTCCAGAAAGGAGTTAAGCAATTTGCCCAAAATCACATAGGTAGGAAGGCAAGGAGGTCTAATATTCAAGTCTTCTGATCCCAAACACAGAACCATAGTTGAAGAGAGAGACATTGAGATAACTAGAGAGAAGCACAAAGTCATAGAATTAGGGAAGAGTGACAGAGATAGATGAGATGGGTGACCCTGATCTTTTAGCCTCTTCAATCCTTCTGCTATCTTCCAAACTCAATCAACTGTCCCTTCTTGGCTAACTAGAATTGGAAAGAACTGGTAGAAGTGAATGTGGTTCCTTGTGGTAAAAAGAAATAAGATTAGGAGTGGAAATATGGATGAGAATCTTAAAAAGTTTGAAGGTGGAGATCCAATATTGTTATACATATTTAACACCTACTGTGTACTTGCTAGGCACTGTACTAAGCACTGAAGATACAAAGAAAGGAAGAAAAAAACAGTCCCTGGCCTCTAGGAATTCAGTCTAATGGAAGAGACAGCATGCAAACAACAAGATGCAAACAGTAAATTGGGGGTAGTCTCAGAGGGAAGTAAGGAAGACTAGGAAAGACTTCTTGCAAAAAATGTGGTTTTAGATGAGACTTGAAGAAAACCAGGTAAGTTTAGAAGCAGAGATGAGGAGGGAGAAAACTCTAAACAAGAAGGACAGTTTAAATGGTCAGAGTTGAAAGGTGGGGTGTTGTGCATGAGGAATGACAAGGAAGTCTATGTCCTCAGAATCTCTGGAGAGAGGTAGATGGGGTAAGAAGACTGCAACGATAAGAAGGGGTCAAATTATGAAAGGCTCTAAAAGTCAAACAAAGGAGTTTATATTTGATCCTGGAGACAATAAGGAACTACCGAAATAACCACACTGTCACAGCTCCATCTTTTTGCTCAATATGAAATTTAGTAACTGGGTTTTAGTAGGTCAAGACAACATGTGCAACCAAAAAATTTAAATAGAACTTGGAAAGGTGGGAACATGAAAAGAGACTAAGGTTCAAATTGAACCATCCAATTTAAAATGTCTCCACCTAGAAGACTCTGAAGACTTTTCTCCAAGATGTAAAGAATCCTTGAAATATAATTGCTTTCTTCCCTTCCCTTTCCCCCTTTCCCCCCAAAGAGACATAGTGGCATAACAGATAGAAATTTAAGTTCACAGCCAAGAAGACTTTAATTCAAGTCTAGCTTTTGACCTAAATGGGCTGTATGACTCCGGTCAAGTCACTTACCCTCTTCCCACTCCAGGCATTTCTTTCTAAATTATAGAGCTGGTACTGACCTGCCTTGGTAGAGGAAATTTCCTCATCTGGGAATCCCCAATGAAACAACAGGTTTGATCCCCATCCCCTACTCAAACTAAATCACTGAGATAGTCATTAATAATAGCCATGAAATTGTTTCTTTGTAGGAATCAGCTCCACAGATTCCAGGTGCAGTAAATATACCATCAAGGCTGATGGAACTCAGTGTCTAAGTGGGTCAGCTGGAACGGAGGTATTCTACATATGCAGATTCCATAGTCCCTCTGGAGCCAAGAGCAACAGGAAGATAAAAGTCACATTTACATCTGTGGGTAAGAATTTGTTCTATGGGATGGTGGGAATTTGTAATGACTTTCTTTTGGTCCAATAATTAAATATATCTTAAATATATCTTTTCCAACACCTTTGATTCCATTTTTTAAAAAGATACCCTACAATATCAGGTGAAAAAAATGTTTCAGGAGGTAATTTGTTTTCTAAGAAAAGGAATGAGGAAATCAAATCACAGCTTTAGGATGAGGATGAGGAAGTCAGAGTCTTTTTGATGATGAGTCTAATGGTATAACAGTGGAGATCATAAATTTACAACCAAATTTTGGTTCTATCATGGACAGTGGAAAAAGCAATAAGTTTAGAATCATATAAAATTTGGATTTCTTTTTTAAATTTTTTATTCTTTACCTTAAATACCTCCAAAAAACCTCCAAAATTTCCAAGTACATAGTACAACACAAAAAAATAATTCATTGTGAAACCATGAATCTTCATTTCACAGTTTACTTTTTTGAAAAAAACAACTGTATTATTATTATTCATCATTTTCAAAGCTATCCTTCCATTCTGTGCTTCTGTGTTTACTTTTTTGCTGTACATTTTTTCACCTCCTCTCCCTACCCTGAACTTAAAGAAGGTCACCAATAGACACAGATACATGTGTGTGTGTGTGTGTATACATACATATGCAAAATCATTCTATACCTACTTCTATTTATCAGTTCTTTCTTTGAAGGTTCATAATATCTTTCATTTGTAATTGATTTGAGTATTTGCAATATTCAACGTAATAAAATTGTAATATTCAACATTTGTAATATTCAACATAACAGTCATTTCACTGTTGTTCTTCAAACAATCATGCTGTTATGGTATCGAAAGTTCTCTTGGTTCTGCTCATGTTTGAGTTTCAGTTCTGTCACTTAACAACCTTTAAAGGTAATCTTGGATAAGTTACTTCCCTTTCCAGGGCCTCCTTTTCTTCATTCATAAATGAGAGGATTGGTCTAGATGACTTTTGTGTTCACTTCCATCTATAAATATCCCTGAGGAGATTCCCTCCTAGATTGATTTTTTTTGGAGTAGATTAAAGATTCCATTCTCTGCCTTACTTCAGTCAAACTGAGAGTTGTTAAAGACCCTACTTTTTTTTTTTGGTTTTTGGAAGGCAAGGGGTTAAGTGACTCACCCAAGGTCACACACCTAAGTAATTATTAAATATCTGAGTTGGATTTGAATGCAGGTCCTACTGATTCCAAGCTTGGTGCTCTATCCACCATGCCACCTAGCTGCCCATGAAGACACTACCTTTAAGAAGCCAAGTTTCCCACTGATGGCTGATCCAGTCATCTCAGGTCATCCCGAGCAATATCTGATCACTAGAGTCAGATGTCTCCAGATGAGAAAGTGAGCTGGTGACTTTACACAGTCCTCCTTCGCTTAAATCCAATTCATTTACAAGTCATGGGAGCACAGCCCCAAAGTGTTCTTTGAGAACAAAGGGTAAACAATAGCTGTAAATATGACACTGTGTTAATGGCATTCTTGCAAAGCAATGTTGGTCTAGGCAATGTTTTGTGGGCTATGACTTTATTAGGGTGTGTTGTAAGGTACACATGCATTATATATTTGTACAATTAATAAAGCCAAGGCTCTGTCTAAGGAGGAGAAGGGCTGACTAGGAAAATACCATTATGGAGTTGATGGTACTAGAGGTAAAGAAAGAGATAAGGTTGTGCTCATTTGACTCTGAAAGACTCTACCAAGCTAAAAAAAAAAGTTTTTATTTGAAGATCAGGCTACCTATGTACAGAAAAGCCCTAATAATTTTATAAAGGTAAAATCTGATTAAATTAAAAAACAAGGATAGTGGAATAAAAGGCAGTAAAAGATTGAAAATATCAATAAATAAAGGGCCTGGGGCCTATCTACATAACTTTGATTAATTAATCATCCTTCAATAAATAGTGTTCCCTAATAGTGACCTGTTTATTTCCATAGTCTTTGAGCCTTTAAAAATTAATCTAATTAACCTAATTTACTTTTTATAACCTGCATTGCCTTGATCAATCATCCATCAACAAATATGTTCTCACAGTAGTTACTATTTATTCTCATAGTCTTTAGATCTGTGTGTTTTGGGTTTTTTAAAGTTTTTTTTTGCAAGGCAATGGGGTTAAGTGGCTTGCCCAAGTCCACACAGCTAGGTAATTATTAAGTGTCTGAGGTCAAATTTGAACTCAGGTACTCCTGAATCCAGGGCCGGTGCTCTATCCACTGCACCACCTAGCTGCCCGATCTGTGTGGTTTTTTTAAATAATTTTTGTTAGTAGCTTTCAATTTTATAACTCCTATATATATCCTTTTTCTCTTCCCTTACCCCTCCTAGAAAGTTAGCTCTTAATAATGTGTTTTTTAAAAAGAAAAAAGTTTCATAAAACAAACAAATATACTAAAGCAATTATGACATTATATATAGTATTCCACAGTCATGGAGTTGAGTCTATGTGTTTATGTGGGTGTAAAGGCATTTTTTTTGCAGTCCTACAAGAGTTGAGGAGAGAGGAAAGGAATTTTCTTTGAGATGAAGTAGGGTCATTGAAATTTCACAAAATTTTCAATAAATATTTCTCTTTTTTAATACTCTACCATTTGTTTATAAGTAGCTTTTAATAATTAAACTTTCTTTTTTAAGAAAGATTTTATGGGGTGGCTAGGTGGTGCAGTGGATAGAGCACCGGCCCTGGAATCAGGAGTACCTGGATTCAAATGCGGGCTCAGACACTTAATAATTACCTAACTGTGTGGCCTTGGGCAAGCCACTTAACCCCATTTGCCTTGCAAAATCCTAAAAAAAAAAAAAAAAAGATTTTATTTGTTTTGAGTTTTTCAACTTTTCCCCCATTCTTGCTTCCCTCCCCCCACCCCCCACAGAAGGCAGTCTGTTATTAGTCTTTACATTGGTTCCATTCAACAAGTACTTCTTAATAAAAGCTCTAAGCACTGTGCTCAGCACAAGAAATGCAAAGATAATCATGGAGCAGTCGGTTTTCTCAAAAGAGCTTACATTGTTAGGGAGGTAAGAGGAATTGGGGGAAAGAGAAACAAAATAGGGAGAGGTGGAACTTGGAGTGGGGGGAGCAATTGGGAAGGGGGGATCAGGAAAGACTTCTTTTTGAAAGTAGTATAAAAATGTGTCACAAAATGAAGAGGTTCAACTATGTGACTTCTGAGGTCACTTTCAACTCCATATTGATGTCGTTTAGCCATTTTACAATCTTAGCTGATTCCCTATAACACCATTTAGAGTTTTCTCGGCAGCTTTTAAAGTGGTTTGCCATTTTCTTCTCTGGTTCATTTTATAGTTGAGGAAGTTGAGGTAAATAAGGTTAAGTGACTTGCCCAGGGTTACCCAGCTAATATGTGTCTGAGGTCAGATTTGAACTGAGGAAGATGAGTTTTTCTGACTCCAGGTCTGATGCTCTATCCACTGTATCATCTGACTGCCCTAAATTTAGAGTTCCTTCATCAGAGGTTTTTTCTGAAACCATCCATTTAATCATTTCTTATAACCCATGAGTATTCCATTCAAATGCATATGCAATAATTTGTTTATCTATTCCCCAATTGATGGGCACTCCCTCAGGTTTCAATTCCTTGCCAGCATATATCTTTTCTTTACAAAAAGTTATTATAAGGAACGATTCTTTAGAAGAGGGTATGGGTTGCAATATGAGTAGAAATCTAGGTGAAATAAAAACAGAAGATAGCAAAAACATTTTTGAAAAATGTAAAAATCCAACTTAAACTATAAAAATAAATTCCTCACAAATACATGAGATTCTTGTTGCACTGGAATAAATTGAAAAAGGAATTATTCTACTCCTTGCTGAGGAATATTCTTATTCTACTTGGGGACAGCTATAATGGTTAGGAAATTTTTCCTTATAAGGAACTAAAATATTCAAATATATTTCCCATGTCCAACTATTACGTTCACTCATTGACTCTTGTTTTTATCTCTAGTACCAGAATACTACTCTTTACTATGTTATCTCTTTAAATATTTTAGTCCTGTGATCTTCTCTTTTCCACCACTTAACCTCATCCCAAACCTTCTCTAATCTAAACTCCCCTAATTCCTTAAGCTTACCTAATAGAGTTAAGAATCCCTTTCTCTGCTGTAATGTATCCAAATTAGGATGCTAGGAATAAATGGAATAACAGTGTGGCTTGGGTTAGAGGTCAACACCTGTGAATTTTCATCCTTTGTCACTGTTGATTATCAGGATATAATTCTAAGCCACAAGAGGAAGTGAACAAGTTCCGATGGGATATGGTGGAAATGTGTGGCTCAAAGCTCCATCAGCAACAAGCTGGAAACTAATCAAACAATGGAACACTGAGGACCCCATCTTGTCCAGACAAAGGACAACATGGTCCAATGTATCCATCTTTATCCTAAGAGGCTCTCCTTCTGGACATCACCCCAAAAGATTGATCATTTTGGCATTGTTTGTGTTTTACTTTTCTTTCAGCCAATCTAACAGTGACTCCAGATCTGATTGCTATTTCTGAAGGGCAGAATTTCTCCATAAAATGCATCAGCGATGTGAGTAGCTATGACTCAGTATTCTGGAACACTTCAGCCGGAACCAAAATAAACCCAAAGTTTTATGTCACCAAGAGGTATCCTGATAGAGCTGAATCGGTACTTACTGTAGAGACTGCAACAAGAGAATGGAATGGTGAGTTGAAAGACCAGATATGAGAAAGTAATTATAAAGTGCTTAATAAAGTGCCTGTCACAAAGTAAGCATGATATAAATGTTAACTATGACTATTATAACACTTTATTGTAAGTTTTTAATATTTTGTTATATTTTATTGATATCTTTTGTATTTAGATCATTCAAAGTTATCCCATGTAAAGAAAAAATAGAAACTAAAGGAAGAAACCAATTCAACAAAGCTTATTAACACCAAATCTAACATTTCATGCAATATTTCACACTCATAGTCCCTCACTTCTGCAAAGCAAGGAGAAGGGAATAAATTCCTACTTTGTTCCAGGTACTTTTCAAATATTATATCATTTGATCCTTACAACAACTCTCAGAGATAGGCGCTATTATGATTTTGAGGAAATTAAGACAGAGGCGACTTACCCAGGGTCACACAGCTAGTAAGTATCTAAAATCAGATTTGAACTAATGTTTTCCTTACTCTACTCTACCACCTAGCTGCCTAAAGAGTGAAAGAGGTACATTCATAGATTTCTTATTTAGGGTCAAGATCGTTCATTCTAATTATCCAGTGTTCATTTTTTTCCTTTCTATTTATATTGCTGTAGTCCTTGTATATATATTGTATTTCAGACCCTACTTCACTTTGTGTCAATTCTTAGGTCTTGTCCTTTTTCTGTGTATTCTTTATATTCATCATTTTTATAGCACAGTAATATTATATTATGTTCAAGAACTACATGCTTAAATCGTTATCCAATTCATGTGAATATTCCTCATTTCTACTCTTAAACTACTCTGAAATACATTAATATTCATAGCAGACAATTATGAATAGTTTCTACAAGGAAATATTTATATGTGTATCTATATACATATCTGTATATAAATATAATATGTAAAAATGTATGTGATATATACACACATATTGCTTTTGATAGATATGAATAGAGCATTTGGTCTTTTAACTCCTCTCAAAGAAATTGATTGCAGGGTTCATCTCCTTCAGGTTGTATTGAACTGTTGGGTTAGAAGCAAGAAGTAACAACTTTATTATATATTTAAAAGGAATAGAAAGTTGTACATAATAGATTTGCAATTTCATGTACAATCATATTTTTATAATACTGTTATCTAAATGTTTTATTTCATAAATTAATACATTTTTAAAAGACTATATAGTATAATGTAATGCAATGTATAAAATATAAAGAACTGCTATAATTAGTTCATATTTCACTCCCATAAACTGACAATAATCGAGTATTTAGTCCTTGAGAACAAAAGGACACTGTGATCAGATCACAAATAGTGATGCTGATGCTTGGGGTGAACCATTACAAAGAAACCCTCAAATCAACTTTTAACAAGGTAGATAGAGACCTGTAGGAGAGATCTATAGACACAAGCCCCTTTAAGGACATAGAAACCCAGAACAACATCAGGGGATGGAAAATAATCCATTTGCAGCAGGAAAGAGTACACTTAGAATATATTCTCCTCTGATTGTTCATCAGCGAAGGCAAAATTCTCTCATTTCCTACCACTTCTTTCCCTTGTCTCTCAAGTATTAAGTGCCCTCTGGCTGCCTAAAATAATCTACTACAGAGGCAGTTTAGTTGGCACAATGGATAGAGCACCAGCCCTGAATGCAGGAAGACTTGAGTTCAAATCCAGTCTCAAATACCTGATACTTACTAACTTTGTATCCCTGGTCAAGTCACTTAACCCTGATTGCCTCACAAAAAATTAATAAAATAATAATAATAATAACAATAACAATAATAATAACCTACCTCAACCACTCTGAGTCTCACAGAACAGTTTTGGATTACTTCTTCAGAAAATAGGAATTGAGAATGAGCTTTCTACATGGTTAGTATTGGTAATGATGACTTTGATATAAATGATTTAGGTGAGGATAGAATTTGAATACAATGACCTCACCCAGACACACTTATAGCCAAAAATCATCTTTCCAAATTACAGTTTGGAGAAGGAAATTATGTTTGGAAAAAGATTCAGAAGGAATGACACATTCAAAGACCTCTTCTCACCTAAACATATATCAATATAATAACTGATATTTATATCATATTTATAAATCTTCAGAAAACTAAATAAATATCATCTTTTTTGAGCCTACAGAAACCTATAAGGTTAATACAGCAAGTATTATTATTATCATTTTGCTAATAATGGAATTGAAACTCAATGAAGTTAAGGGATTTAATCAAAATCTCATATTTCATAAGCAGTAGAGGCAAATATTTGAACTCAGGTCATCCTGCCTCCAAGCCTAATATTCTACCAACTACATTTAATTTCTGTTCATAAAGAAGTAATTGAAGCAAACTGCAAATCAGGATTCCTCAGTTCTCATGATTCTACTGGTTGATGTGTGAAAAAGTATGTATGTTTCCCTCAGAAATTCTGGTTGATACTTTAATGGGAAAAAGTAAAACAAGAAATCTCCAAAGAGAAGCCTCATATTTCCTGCCCCCAGATCATGGTAGATAGTCAACCATTAATCAGACATCACTGAATAATAGATTTGGGCTATAATGTTACTGTACAAATTTTATTTAAATTGAGTGTAGAAAAGTACCAAAAAATTAGTGTGGCAAAGTGAAAAATTCACTGGATTTTTCACTTTGTCAAAAGAAGACCTGGGTTCCAGGTCTAACAGTCTAATCCACTCTCTGTGTGATCCTGAGCAAATCTTAGCCTCAGTTTCTTTATTTATAAAACAAGGCAAAAAATATTTACACTAGCAACCTCTTGTGGTTGTTAAAGGTAAGCACCCTAAAAATTGTAAAATGCTATAGAATCATGAAAAGTAATTATTTTTATTATCTCTTTCTGCCCATCTTTCACAATGTAGTTCAGTCATTTTAGTTGTATCCAACTCTTCATCAATTATTCTTTTTTTTTGAGTAGCATCTTTATTTTTTCACTCAAATGCACATGCATAATTTTAATTACACAATTTCCTTTCATCTTCCCTTCCCATCCCCCTCCCCTCAGTGACAGTCAGGTTAGCATTGTATATATATATTTTTGATAAACATGTTTATAGATTAGTCATTTTTGGTATGAGGAATTAGAATTAAGGAAAAAAGAGATATATGAGAGAATTTTTATAAAGTGTTAATCAGATTCTGAAGGGTTATTTATTGTTTTGTTTGTTTTTCTTCCTCTGGATGGGGATAACATTGTCCCAAAGCCAGTCTAATATAGCTGTCCTAGCTCTCTGAACTGCTGAGAGAAGCTGCTTCCATCAAGGTTGATCATCACACAATGTTGTTGTTAGTGTGTACAATGTTCTCTTGGTTCTGCTCCCTTCCCTCAGCATTAGATCCTGTAACTAACTCATTCCATGTTTCTCTAGAGTCCAACCACTTATGGTTTCTTATGGAACAATAATATTCTATAGTATTCATGTACCATACCTTGTTTAACCATTCCCCAGTTGATGGGCATCCCCTTAATTTCCAATTCTTCACCACCACCAAAAGAGTTACTATGAATATGTGGGAACATGTGGGACTTTTCCCATTTTTTATGATTTCCAGATAAAGGCCTAGAATTGGAATTGCTGGGTCAAAGATAATGAATATTTTTTTGCTCTTTGGGCATGGTTCCATATTGCTCTTGAGAATGGTTGGATCCATTCACAACTCCACCAGCAATGCCATCAATGTCCCAGTCCTTCCACAATCTCTCCAACACTGATCATTTTCCCTTTTTCTCATCTTAGCCAATCTGATAGGTATTAGATGATTACTTATAGTTGTTTTAATTTGCATTTCTCTAGTCAATATTGATTTGGAGAATTTTTTCATATGATTATATGTAGCTTTAATTTCTTCATTTGAAAACTGTCTATTCATATCCTTTAACCATTTATCATTTGGGGAATGACTTGTAACCTTATAAATTTGATGCAATTCTCTATATATTATAGAAATGAGACCTCTATCAGAAATCCTGATTGTGAAAATTGTTTCCCAGCTTTCTGCTTTCCTTATAATTTTGGCAGCATTGATTTTATTAGTACAAAACCTTTTTAATTTCATATAGTCAAAATCATTCATTTTGCAGTTTATGATGGACTCTCATATTTGGTCATAAATTTATCCCCTATCCATAGATCTGATAGAGTATTTCTTGGTCTATTAACTAATCTATGGTGTTGCCCTTTATGTCTAATGCTGTACTATTTTGACCCTATTTTGGTATAGATTATTAGATGTGGATCCATGCCTAGTTTTTGTCATACTGTTTTCCAGTTTTCCCCAACAATTTTTGTCAAATAGTGAATTCTTATCCTAGAAGCTGATGTCTTTGGGTTTGTTGAACAGTAGATACTATAGTCATCTACTGTGATTTCTTTTGAACCTATCCTAACCCACTGATTCATTACTCTATTTCCTAACTAGTACCAGGAAGTTTTGATGACTGCCACTTTATAGTACAGTTTTAGATCTGTTATAATTAGACCACCTTCCTTTACATTTTTTTTTATCAATTCCCTTGCTATTCTTGACTTTTGCTGCTCCAGATAAATTTTATTACTATTTTTTCTAGTTCTGTAAAAATAGTTATTTGATAGCTTGATCTGTATGGCACTTAGTAATTCAACTTGGGTAGAATTGTCATTTTTATTATATTAGCTTGACCTAATCATAAGCATTTGACATTTTTCAGTCCCTTCTTTACTTATCTTTCCCTTTCTCTGAACCCCCATTCCCTGTAGATTAGGATAAATTTTTAAACCCAAGTGGGAGTGTATCTCATTTCCTCTCTGGGTCAAATCTATTGAAAAGAATTTACTTAGTATTCACACTTTTCCTTCTTTCCCTCTAAAATTATAAATCTTTATGCCTCTTCACCTGATGCTATTTATTCTTCTAGTACTATTAACTAGGTATCATCAATCACAATCGATTATTTGATTGATTGATGAGCTCATATTGTTATCAAAGTATTATCACAGATTGATTGCTTGAAAAGTAGCATTATCTCAAATTACACCAAATTATAATTATAATCAATTTTTTACCTTAGCCCCATTTCAAATACCTTCCAATGACACACAATCCTGCTCATGAGCCAAGGTATCATCCAAAGCCAAATCATTTCTTGAACTATTTGTGCCCCTCCTATTTTCTCTCACACTTTACCCCCCCCACTTAACTCCTCATTAAATGAAGTACAGATTAAGTCAAATTTTGATCTAATGAACTTGATCTAATGAACTATAAGAATATTAAAGATCTCGAAATACTAGGAGGCTCTGAAGGTCTCACCTGAGAACTATACAAATGATTGTAAGTTATAGGAGACACTGACTCAGGATTGCCCAGTTTCTGATGGCCTCATTAGACAAAGTGCTAAGCTTCATCAGTAAAAAATTAAAGTGAGTCAAAGAATAATGAGACACTTAAGTTTAAAGTTAGCACCCCTGCTTTTCACCAGGGATTTTTGTCTCAAATATAGTGATGTCACCTTGGACCTCTTCAATGGAGAAACAAGACCCAACTATACTCATATGCTTTAAATTCAATCTCTTCAATTATATTGATCCTTTAATTATCCTAATAGAAGTAAAGTTCTAAAGAATTAGAAGTGTTATATCTCCCTTTTAAGATTATATACAATTTGATGGTCTTGACCAATATTTGTTTTGTTTTGTTTTGTTTTTCCTTCTCCTTTTCATTTCCCTTTTTTACACAAATCTTGAGTCCTGTATTTGGCAATTGAATTCTCTGTTCAGTTCTGGTCTTTGTGTCAGGAAATTCTGGAAGTCCTCTATTTCGTTTAACATCCATCTTTTTCCCCCTGACAGTGTATGCTGAATTTGCAGAGAAGAACATTCTGGGTTGTAATCCAGGTCCTTTGCTCTCTGATATATGGTATTCCAGGTCCTTCAGCCTCAGTGTTGAAGCTGAGAGGTCCTAAGTGAGTCTGATTGTGTTTCCTTTGTATTTGAATTTCTTTCTTTTTACTGCTTGCAATAGTCTTCTTTATTTGAGAGTTCTGGAATTTGGCTATATAGCCCTTGGACTTTTCATCCTGGGGTCTATTTCTGAAGGGATTCTGTAGATTCATTCAATGGTTATATTGTTTTATTGTCAGTAGATTTGGACAGTTTTCCCTTATAATTTCCTGCATGATATTTTCCAGCTACTTTTTTTGATCTAGGCTTTCTAGATCTAGTGTCCTATGATTCATAAATTGTCTCTTTTAGATCTGTTTTCCCTAAAAGGTACTTTACATTTTATTCAATTTTTTCAATCTTTTTATTTTATTTGATAGAATCTTATAGTCTCATAGATTCATTGGTTTTTATTTGCTCAATTCTAATTTTTAGGGTTTTATTTTCTTCAATTACCTTTTGTGTTTCCTTTTTAAAGGTGTTGAATTGTTAATTTTTCGTAATTTTCCTGCATGACTCTCATTTCTTTTTTCCATTTTTCTTCTTCTCTTCTTTGGTTTTTAAATACTTTTTTTAAGTTCTTTGATGAGCTTTTTGATTCAAGTTTAATTTATAGACTGTTTTGGTACTTCTATAAGTGATTTTTCACTGATTTCACTTCAGACATGGCATTGTTATCATCTTTGCCTGTAAAATAGTTTTCTTTTGTTCATTTTACAATTTTCCCTTCCAATTTCATTTCTCTCCCCCCACCCCCACAGAAGCCAGTTTGTCAGTCTTTACATTGCTTCCATGCTATATATTGATCAAAAATGAATGTGTTGAGAGAGAACACATATTCTTAAAGAAAAAATAAAATGTAAGGCAAAATTACATAATAAGATAACTTTTTTAAAAAATTAAAAGTAATAGTCTTTGGTCTTTGTTTAAACTCCACAATTCTTTCTTTCAATATAGATAGTATTCTCTATCACAGATACCCTAATATTGTCCCTGATTGTTTCACTGATTATGTGAGCAAGTCCATTAAGGCTGATCATCACCCCAATGTTGTTGTTAGGGTGTATAATGTTCTTCTGATTCTGCTCATCTTGTTCAGCATCAGTTCATGCAAATTCTTCCAGACTTCCCTAAATTCCCATCCCTCCTGACTTTTAACAGAGCAATAGTGTTCCATAACTTACATATACAACAATTTGTTCAATCATTCCCCAATTGATGGACATTCACTCAATTTCCAATTCTCTGCCTCCACAAACAGGGCTGCTATGAATATTTTTGTACAAGTGATATTCTTACCCTTTTCATGATCTCTTCATAGTATAGACCCAGTAGTGGTATTGCTGGATCAAAGGGTATGCACATTTTTGTTGCCCTTTGGGCATAATTCCAAATTGTTCTCCAGAAAGGTTACATGAGTTCACAGTTCCACCAACAATGTATTAGTGTCCCAGATTTCTCACATACCTTCCAACATTGATCATTGTCCTTTCTGGCCAGTCTGAGAGGTATAAGGTGGTGCCTCAGAGATACTTTAATTTGCATTTCTCTAATCAGTAAAGATTTAGAGCAATATTTCATATGACTATGGATCACTTTGATTTCCTCATCTGTAAATTGCCTTTGCATATCCTTTGACCATTTGTCAGTTGGGGAATGGCTTGTTTTTCTAAAAAATTGATTCAGTTATCTATATATATTTTAGAAATCAATCCTTTGTCAGAAATAGTAGTTATAAAAATTGTTTCCTAATTACTGCATTTCTTTGATCTTCTTACAGTGGTTTTGTTTGTGTAAAACATTTTAATTTAATGTAATCAAAATTATTTAGTTTTTTATGATGTTATCCATCTCTTCCTTGGTCATAAATTGCTTCCTTTTCCATAGATCTGACAGGTAAACTTGATCTCCTAGTTTGCTTATAATATTGTCTTTTATATCTAGACCCTGTATCCATTTTGATCTTATCTTGATATAGGGTGTAAGATATTGATCTATCCAAGTTTCAGCCATACTAACTTCCAATTTTCCCAACAGTTTTTATCAAGAGCTAGTTTTTATCCCAGAAGCTGGACTCTTTGGGTTTATCAAACAGCAGATTGCTATAATCATTCCCTGTGATCTCTTCTGCACCTAGTCTATTCCACTGATCCAGTACTCTATTTCTTAGCCAATCCCAGACAGTTTTGATGACTGATGTTTTATAATATAATTTTAGATCTGGCAGGGTTAAGCCACCTTCTTTTGTACTTTTTTTTTCATTAAATCCCTGGAAATTCTTGACTTCTTATTTCTCCATATGAATTTACTTACAATTTTTCTAACTCATTAAAGTATTTTTTTTGGAATTTTGATTGGTAGGGCACTTAATAAGTAGTATAATTTAGGTGGAATTGTCATTTTTATTATATTAGCTCAGCCTATCCATGATCAGTTGATGTTTGCCTAGTTTTTTAAATCTGATTTTATTTGTTAGAGAGGTGTTTTGTAGTTCTTTTCATAGTTTCTGAGTCTTCCTAAGCAGGTAGACTCCCAAGTATTTTATATTTTCTGAAGTTACTTTGAACTGGGTTACCTCTTTCTAGCTCTTACTGCAATATCTTGCTAGTAATATATAGAAATGCTGAGGATTTATGAGGATTTATTCTATATCCTGTGACTTTGATAAAGTTGACAATTGTTTCCAGTAATTTTTAAGATGATCTTTTAGGATTCTCTAGGTATAGCATCATATCATATGCAAAGAGTGAGAGTTTTGTTTCTTCCTTCCCAATTCTAATTCCTTCTATTTCTTTTTCTTCTTTTATTACTGAAGCTAGCATTTCTAATACAATATTGAATAGTAGTGGTGATAACAGACATCTTTGTTTCACGCCTGATCTTATTGGGGATGCCTCTAATTTATCCTCAATGTACATAATGCTTATTGATGGTTTCATATAGATACTGCTTATTATTCTAAGGAACAATCCATTTATTCCTATACTCTCTAGTGTTTTTAGTAGGAATGGGTGCTGTATTTTGTCAAAGGCTTTTTTAGCATCTTTGATATAATCATATGATTTGTGGTAGGTTTGTTATTGATATAGTTAACTAAATTATCAATTTTCCTAATATTGAACCAATCCTGCATTCCTGGGATAAATCCTACTTGGTCATAATATATTATCCTAGTGATAACTTGCTGTAATCACTTTGCTAAGATTTTATTTAAGATTTTTGCATCTATATTCATTAGAGAGGTAGGTCTGTAATTTTCTTTTTCTGTTTTGACTCTTCCTGGTTTAGGTATCAGCATCATAATTGGTGTCATAGAGTTAGATGGCATTCCATCCTCACCTGCTTTGCCAAAGAGTTTATATAGAAGTAGAACCAATTGTTCCTTAAATGTTTGATAGAATTGACTTGTGGATCCATCTGGCCTTGGAGACTCTTACTTCAGGAGTTCAATAATGGCTTGTTGAATTTCTTTTTCTGAGATAGGGTTATTTAAGTATTAATTTCCTCTTCATTTAACCTGGGCAACTTATATTTTTGTAAGCATTCACCCATTTGACTTAGATTATAAAATTTATTGGCATACAGTAGGGCAAAATAGTTCTGCATTGTTACTTTAATTTCATTTTCATTGGTGATGAGTTCACCTTTTTCATTTATGATACTTGGAATTTGGTTTTCTACTTTCTTTTTTAAATCAAATTAACCAGAGGTTTATCAATTTTATTGTTTTTTTCATAAAACCAATGCTTGGTTTCATTTATTAGTTCAATAGTTTTCTTGCATTTGATTTTATTAATTTCTCTTTCAATTTATAATTTCTAATTTGTATTTAATTGGGGGTTTTTAATTTGTTCTATCTCTAATTTTTTTAGTTGCATATTTAGTTCAGTGATCTCTTTGTTCTCCAATTTATTTAAGTATTTAAAGATATAATATATCCCCTGACAACTGCCTTGGCTATATCCCATAAGCTTTGGTATGTTATCTCATTATTGTAATTATCTAGGATAAAATCATTAATTCTTTCTATAATTTAATGTTTGATCCACTCTTTCTTAAAATGAGGTTATTTAGTTTCCAATTAGTTTTAGGTCTATCTCTCTATGACTCATTATTGCATGTGATTTTTATTGCATTATGATCTGAGAAAGATGTATTCACTATTTCTGCCTTTCTGCATTTGATTATTAGGTTTTTATGCCCTAGTACATGGTCAATTTTTATGTAAAGGCCATGTACTGCAGAAAAGAAAGTATATTCCTTTCTATCCCCATTCAACTTTCTCCTAAGGCTTATCATGTCTAGGTTTTATAACATTCTATTTGCCTCCTTAACTTCCTTCTTGTTTATTTTATTGTTATATTTATATAAATCTGAGAGGTGGAGTAGAGTTTTGCTGTCTATATTTTCCTATAACTCATTCAACTTCTCCTCTAAGAACTTGGATGCTATATCACTTGGTACATGCATAATTAGTATTGAAATTGCTTCATTTTCTATGATACCTTTTAGGAGGATATAGTTTCCTTCTTATCTCTTTTAATGAGATCTATTTTTGCAGCTACTTTATCTGAGATAAGGATTGCTACCCCTGATTTTTTCACTTCAGCAGAAGCAAAATATATTTTGCTCCAACCTTTTACCTTTACTCTATATGAATCTCTGCTTCAAATGAGTTTCTTGTAAGCAGCATATTGTATGATTCTGATTTTTAATCAGTCTGCTATTCTCTTACATTTTATGGGAGAGTTCATCCCATTCACATTCAAAGTTATAATTATTAATTCTTTATTGCCCTCCATGCTATCTTCCCTCTGTTTATGTTTTTCCCTTTTTCACTTTATCCCTGTTCTCCAGTATTTTGTTTCTGAATATCACTACCTTCAGTGTGTTTGCCCCTTGTATCCAACCCCACCTCCTTTCTTTCCTCTTTCCCTTTACCACTTCTTCCTTCTGTAAGTTCCTCTTTTCCTCCCCTTTCCCTTTTTAATAATTGAAAGGTAAGATAAGTTTCTCAACCTGAGTGTGTGTGTATGTTAACTTTAAGCCTAATCTGATGAGAATAAGATTCAGGTGGTTTTTATCTCCTCCTTTCTTCCCCTCTATTACAATAGGTCATTTGTACCTCTTTATGTAATGTGATTTATGCCATTCAATATCCTCCGTCCTCCCTCTCTTTATTGTCTCCACCTTTTAAAGACGTATTGTTTTTAAATCATTCTATCAAAGTCATGGAGAAATCATGAATGTCCATCACTTCTAATTAAGCATAGTCTCTCTAATAGAGTTATAATTATTGAGATTTATGAGAATCTTTCTCACAGGTGGGAATGTAGCCAAGATTCATCTTATTGGAAAGCATTTTTTTAATTTACCCTTTTTAAACCTTTTCATATGTCTCTTGATTCTACTATTTGATGTCCACATTTTCTATTTATCTCTGGTTTTTTCAACACGAAAAGTTGGAAGTCTTCTATTTTGTTAAATGTCTATCTTTCCCCCTGGAAAATAAGGCTAAGTTTTGCCAGATAATGGATTCTTGGCTGTATTCTAAGCTCCCTTGTTCTTCAGAATATCACATTCCTGGTCCTCTGATCTCTTATTGTTGATGCAGCCAGGTCCTCTGTATTCCTTACTGTGTCTCCTTTGTATCTAAATTGTTTCTTTCTGACTGCTTGCAGGATTTCCTCTTTTATTTGATAGCTCTCGAATTTGGGCACAATATTCCTTGGTGTTTTCATTTTAGGATCCCTTTCCAGAGGGGATCATTGTATTCTTTCAATAACTATTTTGCCCTCTAGTTCCATGATATCAGGGCCATTTTCCATCACTAAATCCTGTAATGTTGAGTCCAGGCTTTTCTTCTCTTCAATGTTTTCAGGAAGTCCAATGATTCTTAAGTTGTCTCTCTCCTGGATCTATTCTTGACGTCAATGGTTTTGCCAATGAGATATTTTACATTTTCTTCCTTTTTTGATGTTTTTGGTTTTGTTTAAGAGATTCTTGTTGTCTCATAAAGTCATTAGTTTTCACAGATTCCATTCTGTTTTTTAGAGAATTTTCTTCATTTACCTTTTGCAACTCCTTTTCCAATTGGTCAATTCTATTTTTGAAGGAGTTATCCATTTGCCCAATTGTAGTTTTGAGAGAATTATTTTCTTTTTGTATTGTCCACTTGTATTTTCCAAGGATTTGTTTTATTGATGTGAAATGTTAATTTTCTCTTGCAAGGTGTTAATTTTCTCTTGATTTTCTTTTCCCTGTTTTTCCAATTGATTTTTAAACTCCTTCCTGATTTCTTCTAGGAAGTCTTTCTGGGCTGGAGACCAATTCATATTCTCCTCAGAAGTTCTAGATCACTCTGGGTTAGGATCTTTGCTTTCAGAGTAATTTTCAATGGGTCCCCCTTTTTATCTTCCTAGGATCTTGTGTTGGGGGGAGGGGTTGGATCACAGACCTTTGGTTTTGAAATTCCTGGGGCTTTGCTGTCTGGGTTTAGTAACTCCAGGTGGGCTAGTTAGTAGAAGGTCCTGTTTACTTTCTTCTTTATAATTATTTTTATTTTGCTGGTTACTTTCTCTGATGGGTCTATGACCTTGATTTTAGGCCCCCTCCCCTAGGCCTGGACAGGGTGAGGGGCACATAGGGATACTGATATCCTTGAACAATATGGGTTGTGCCCTGGGACAAGGTGGTTAATCTCCCTATTCAGCTGAAGGAGTTCTGCTGCCCATGCCAGAGCTGGGGGTGGGGGGAAGGGCAGGGAACTGTTACTGTGTTTGTTCTGGCAACTGAAACTATGGAGCTCATGGCCCAAGTCAAGCTGATTGATAACCAGTCACACTCTACAACCCTCTGTGCTGGAACTCTCCCTCCATCCCTACTGGGGCTCTCTAGACCTCTGCTCCCACAATCAAAGACTCTGCAGCTAAGGTTGATCTTTGGACCCACCTCTCCCACAACCAAGGCCTCCACAGCTAAGGCTGGGCCTCTGGCTTCACCCTGCTGCTGCCCCTGGGCTGGCTCTCTGCTCTCTACTCCCAGTTCGCCCATGGCCCCCTGAGACAGACCTTGTTGGTAGATGTTCTTCTCCTAGCTTCTTTTTCTGGGTTTTGTCAATTGAATTTCTGTTAATAGGTTTCTTTCATATTATTTCTGAGGGGAAACCAGGAGACCTTAGCACAACGTCTGACTTTTCTCTGCCTTCTTGTCTGGAAGTCTGTAAAGTAGTTTTTCTATAGTAAGTGCTCTTTTACCTTTTTTGTTCATCTTTGTTGTTTTAGCTCTGTTCCTGGGGTATAGGTAGTATAGATCCAAGCTTATTTTTACTTTGGCTGGGCTGAGGTCTAATTCTTGGCTTGTCCTTGGCCAAGATGTTGCCTATGTAGTCCAGGCCTTGCCTTTGCAGAGGTTTGTTTCCTTCTTTATGTCCAGATTCTGATTTAGCAGTGGGTTTTTTCCCTGACCCAGTCCTGTCTTTTTCCCCAGTGTTCCCAGGGTTCAGACTTAATTTGGGGTTGGGATCCACCATGCTGACTTGCTATCTAACTGCCAGGTCCTCTGTTGTTATCAAACTGTCAGGACCTTGATTGCACTGGGTCTAGCTGGCTTTCCCTGCTCTCTGACCTATTGGCCTTTACTTCCCCTTTTCCCCCTAAGAGATAGAACTTCACTGAAGATTCTCCATGTCTACTGTTGAAAACTTCTTTGGATCTTCTCTTTTTCTTGGTGGGATCTGTAGCTAGAATGTCAGAATAGAGGCTTCAAATTTCTTTGGGAAAAGCTCCAGGGTCATGTTAGCTTCATGCCACCATCTTGACTCCACATTAATTCTTTTTTTTAGGTTTTTGCAAGGCAAATGGCCTTAAATGGCTTGCCCAAGGCCACACAGCTAAGTAATTATTAAGTGTCTGAGGCCGGATTTGAACTCAGGTACTCCTGACTCTAGGGTGGGTGCTCTATCCACACATCAATTATTCATGACAAAGACAGTGGAATGATTTGTCATTTCCTTCTCCAGCCTTTTTTACTGATGAGGAAACTGAGATAAATGGAGTTCAGAGATTTTCCTAGGGTCAAATAGCAAGTAAGTGTCCGAGGTCATATTTGGATTCATATTTCTAATTCTGGACCTGACATGCTAGTCACTGTACCACCTTGCTGCTCTATCCTATCTACCTTTCTCAATGAGGTTCAGATAAAAACACTGCAGAGTTTAATTACTGTTCTATTATTATTCCTATATATTCAAAATTCTAATAGACAACTCCATAGGTAGATAACTGTTTTTTTTAAGCATTAGGATGTATATTTATCCTTTGTGGTTAACAATCCATTTTAATGTATAAGCCAAAATTTATGCAACCAGCATAGAAACAATGTATGATTCATATTTCCAATGGGATGGGAGTATTTTCCTTGGTCTTGTGGTATCTAGTCAACTGTTGCATTCAATACTCATTCAGAATCAAATATCCCTTCTCTTTCTCTCAAGAGAAATATAGACAATTGTGGGCAACAATTTAGAGCATGATCATGGTCTAGTCCCAGTACTGATTGGACTTTCTATGATATTTTAAGTTCTATCTTTGTAACATGGTTGTGGTTGGGTATTTAAAAAAAGGAAAATGAGCATCTGATGTACTATTTTATCGACCAGGTCATGTCTTGCTAGATATTTCATAGGTGCTAAATCTTATAGCCTGCAATAATATGCTGCACAATTTCTACCATTTCCTTACCTAAACTACATTGATCTTAATCCAAATTCTTTAAATATTATCCTTATGTAATCTCTGATAGTGATAAAATTACATTATTTATAAAACCTCTCTGTTCCTGCAAACCAATCTGCATGACCCAAATATTTCTTGGATGCTTCTTCAGCAACATAATGTTAGCTGAATTCATGCAGATGGCTGCCATGAAAGGCTTTTGGTTATTTTCTTTGATCTTTGTACTTCCATAGGTCATATTCCAAATGAAACTACTTTCAGTTTTATACATACATACATACATATATATGTATATATATATATATATATATATATATATATATATATAATCTCCTTGACAAATACCTAGTATTTTACTTCCCCATGTTTAAGATGCTCCTTTTTTCAAAACATTTGGGGTCTAAAAAGTGGGACTGTCTTAAACAATGGTTGTAGATTTTTCTACTTGCATTTTCTGCTTTTTCACACTTGTCTTTGCGCTCATTTCCCATTTGTTACCAATATATTAGCTCACTTTTACCAGGTTCTGCCCAGAAATGGCTCAGAAAAGACTTTTGTGCAGTGCTGAATTCAAGTTAAATTGCAAAAGCAAATGGAAATGATGCTGCTGAATGTGAGTTTGGCTCTCCTCCAGCTGAGGAAACAATCTGAGACTGGCTACAGGAAGAAGAAACCCCACTGAAAATACCATGGCAGAAGAAGGTCATGAGAAGAAAGTCAGCAATATGGCCTGATTTAGAGAGGGAATTGAAGAGATGAATTGAAGAGCAAAGGGCAATTGGAATTCCTGTGTCCACAAAGGTGGTTCAGAATGAGGCAAGACGGGACCACTTCCAAGATGGCAGTGGCTGGGTTCCTCTGTTGGACTGACTGGAGGGTCCTGCAACTGCAGTGCTGGCCTGTGACCAGGTTTCAGCTCTCCCAATGCCACAGGCCTTCCATGCTTCAGCTTTGACAATGAAAGCTTCACATGAACAAAAATACCAGCCTCCATCTTCTTCTCAACAGCACTCTGAGTCTCAGGGAAGAGAAGAGCCCAATCCAGAGTCCTCCCATTCACACCCCCAGCATACCAATCATGAAAGCGAGGGGCAGCTACAGCATCGGATCCTGACTGCAGCTTTGGAGTTTGTACCTTCTCATGGGTGGGACCCCAGAAGCCATTGCAGAAAGGGCTCAGACCCTGGATCTTTCTAGTGCAGCAGCTGGCATGTTTGGAAATGATGGCAGTGAATGATTCTGCATTTTGTGACACAGTGTAATGCTAAACTCAATACTGTAATGGAAGAGGAACAGAAGCGTGTGCAGTTGGGCCAGGCAGAGAAGAGGAAGACAGACCAGTTCCTGAGAGATGCAGTGGAAACCAGACTGAGAATGCTGATCCCATATATTGAACACTGGCCCCGGGCTCTCGGCACACTTATGCTTCCTCATAATATCCCAGCCAGCCTAAACCTCCTCACCAGCATGGTGGATGACATGTGGCACTATGATGGCGACCAGTACACTGATATTAACTGGTATACACGTTGAGCAGTATTGGCTGGCATTTACACCACTACAGAGCTTGTGATGATGCAGGTCTCATCTCCTGACTTTGAAGATACTTGGCGCTTCCTTGAAAACAGAATCAATGCCATGAACATGGGACACACAGCCAAACAGGTCAAATCTACTGGGGAGGCACTGATCCACTGAATGATGGGAGCATCTGTGACTCTCAAGAACTTGACAGGCCTGAACCAGCATTGATGAAGAGGAAGGATAATTAGCTGGAGTACCCAGGAAAAAATGGAAATATATTGACAGCTCTTTGAAAACCATGAAGTGTTGTACCAATGTAAGGTTTTATTCAAAACAAATAAGACTTTGTCCCAAACATGACTTTGTGCAATGAACTATCTATGTACTGGTTGCTTTGCTGACTATTCCTGACTAGAAACTGGGTCAGTTCTTCAGTTCCTAATGCCACATCAGAAATCTTGTGTTCAGCAGCCTCACAGCAATGTGTAGCAACTGTGTTGTTGGAAAATCAAAACTTCACCTATCTGGTCAGGCAACAATGTCCACTGAGTACCTTCCTCTTACCATCCTAGCACAGTGTGGGCCCCAAGATTATATTGATCTTGTCTTAACCTTCTCCTAAGGACTTCCTAAATTATAATTTGATAACTCAACTCTACTGTGGTTCTGTTGTTAATAGTTACTATTACAATGCCTACCATCCATCCCAGTTGAGCTGTAAGAAAAGGCAGCATAGTTCATGTGTATCACACATAATCTTCTTTGAGGAAATCACACACTGACATCTCTGCTTTTCTGGTTAAAGTCCTCCTACTGTGCCTATGAAAGAGGGGGATGATGGGCATCATCTATGATTCAGGTATTTGCCAGGTAGTTATGCTCATTTATACCTTTCATGTGGTCCTGGGCCCTCTGGAGTCTTATACCTACTCTCTTATGGAACTGTTAGTGAATTTAGATTCTGTAAAGATGGTAATAAAAGTGTTTAGAAGAAAAAAAAAGAATGAGGCAAGATGAATTGCTGATGAAAAAGAAGTGACTGATTTCAAAGGAGGACATAATTGGTACTTCAGGTTCATGAACCATAATGGACTAAGCATTCATCCATGCACCAGACTTGCCCAGAGAGTGTTTGTGGTCAACCACAGACTAGAGCACAGGCAGGAGAGCAGTCAGAGCCTCTCCTAACAGAGTAATTCATCATCAAACACAGATGAGGATAAGCTAATGGATAGGAGTTTTGATAGTGATAAGGAACTGTATGAATTTTATGATGAATAAAACTTAAGTTCAATAACTTTATGCAATACTTTTCCCCCATATTTCAAGCCTCAAAATTAAGGTGTGTCTTATATATGGGAAAATATGATATCAGCATCATATTTGCTTTGTGATGTTTTCTTATCCCTAGAACATTTGCAATTTTTTACCAGTTTGTCATGATATTACAATTGTAATTAGAGTGATTTTATGATTTGTTATCATTACTCATTAATATTTAATACTGTATTATTTATTAATCATCATTAATATTAGAAACAGAGTGCTAGACTAGGAATCAGAGGACACCTGTATTCAAGTTTACCTCTGATTTACTAACAATATGGCATGAGGCTTAATCTCTCTAAGCCTCAGTATCCTCATTTGTAAAATAGGGATGATGATACCTGAAGTAGTTGCATCACAGTGTTACTTCAGGATTCAAATGAGGAAATATATGGTGAGGCAAAGGTCTTGGTGAAGTTTTAACCTTAAGTCCCTCAGGACATTATGTATAAGTAAAGTTATTTGTAAACTTTAAATTGCTATGAAAATGTCAACTGTCATATCATTATAATAGTACAGTTAACCTGTTCATATTTCAGGGGTTCCACATTCATGAAAAAATCCTCATAAACTTTTTTGGCCCTCCTTTTTACTAGAGAAGTCAGATTTTTTTTCTTTTTTATGGGGTATTTAAGTGCCTTATTATAAAATGGGTTAATATTATACAATACTATACATATGTATTTATGCATTTCTGGGTTTTTAAACTTTTTCTGTCATCTGCTGACTTTCATGTGTTGTCTGAAACTTCTGCAAACTCCCCTAAATTCCCCAATTAATTCCCTATGCCAACCTGTGATATATCAAAACTGCAATGGGGAAAATCAGATGATGTGGAAGGTTAGCAGTACAATGTACATCCAAAATTTATCTAATGGGATATGACCAATGAAGATTACAGACATTGTTAAATGATACTAGTATAAGATGAATTGAGTTGACTTTTTAAATTGCCTCTGTTTCCTTCCATTCAGGTGTTTATCACTGTATATTTAGGTATAAGAATTCATACAGCATAGCCACAAAAGATGTTACTGTTTACCCATTGCCACTGAAACATGACATCCTGCTCGATCCCTTGGAAGCTGACATTCCTTGTGGGGGTATCTCTTTCTTACGGTGCTGCATAAATGAGGCTGTAGACTACAGAGTTACTTTCCAAATTGATGGCTTGTCCTTTCCTGCCGGTAAGAGCAAATACTACATCATCTGATCATACTGCTTCATGCATTTGTATATGGGCAAGATACAAAGAAAATGGTAAGGCACCAAGGAAAGTGGGTGAAAGAGCAGCAATAGTAGCCTCCAAAATCCTTTGCTGCCACCCTATTTTGCTATACTAGATGGAATGAAGGCCAGAATGTCCATTTCATTGATGATCATCCCTGCATCCCTCTATCTCATCTGTATTCAAATCTTTATCTTGTTGGAGGTTGGTGGGTCCTAAGGTAATTCCCCTGCAAAGTATCTAACCCAAGAGTCAATTTAGGGAATTGTCTTTATTATACTTCAGTTTGTTCATCCAAAAAGTGTTGGGGGGGGGTGGGCTGTATAACTTCCCTGATACTGTAGATTCTAAAATCTCATATTTCTAAAAGTTCCTAAAGGAAAAATCTCTCAGATCTTCAGGAAGGTTCTTCATTCATTCACTAAGTAGTTATAAAATAATTATTATGCATTTCTCATTCAATCCACAAGCATTGATTTACATCTACTATATAAGTCAGTCAGTCCTAGATACTGGGAATGTAAAGGTAAAGAATAAAACAACCTTCACTTTCAAATAGCTTTCATGTCTCCCCATTTCATGAGAGAGGATAGAGAGAAGTCTGAGGTTCAGAGTTTAAAATCCATTTAGGGAACAAGATGTATGAGTTTAGAATAGTTAAGAAATTATAGGGTGGCTAGGTGGCGTAGTGGATAAAGCACTGGCCTTGGAGTCAGGAGTACCTGGGTTCAAATCCGGTCTCAGATACTTAATAATTACCTAGCTGTGTGGCCTTGGGCAAGCCACTTAACCCCATTTGCCTTGCAAAAAAAAACCTAAAAAAATTATATAAACCTGTAACTGATTAAATACTATATCAATAATAATAATAAGTAATGATCTATTCATTAGTATCATTAATCAATTATTCTTAATTATAATAATACAATTATGTATAATAAGTAATTACAGTAATGATAATTATGTTGTATACTATAATGATATGTTAATATATATTATAATTATGATATATAATACACAACAAAGGTGAAGCGATTTACAAATATTATCTAATTTTATACTCACAGCAACTCTAGGAGTTGGGTTATTTTTGTCCCCAATTTCTAGATGAGGACATTGAGCCAGAGAGTGGTTAAGTGATTTGCCTGGGGTCATACAACTAGTAAGTGTCTGAGGCTGGATCTGAACTTGAGTTTTCCTGACTCCAGGACCGGTACTCTTTCCACTTGCCACCTAGCAGCCTATAATTAAAAAAATAAATATTATTTATCTTCAAAGGGCAGGATATCAATGTGGGGCTGAGCAACTAAGAAAAGTCTCATACAGATGATAGGAAATTAACAGACCCTTTAAATATGGCACCATGAATATCAGGTCAGGTTTGGAGTCAAGAAGACCTTAGTCTTAAAGATAGTAGCTCCATGATCACGATCAAGTTTCTTAATCTATTATCATCTCAGACAACTTTTTGACTCTTAAGAAACAGCTCTTGAAGTGGAAAGGTACTCTCATTTTATAGATAAGGAAACCAAGGTCCAGGTATGTTATGTGACTTGCCCAAGGTTAGATAAGCATCAGAAGCAGGATTCAGATCCAGATATTTTAACTCTAAAGATACTTTAACTCTTTCCACTTTACCTGGTGAACTTCTAATACATTTTTGTAGAAGAAATTTCTGTACCAGGAGTTTCCACCACCAATAAAATTATGAGTCTCAAACTATCCACAACCTCTCCCCAAGTGATTCAGTTAGGTCAAAAAGATAGAGAACAACACTGTAAAGGGGGGTCAATAATCAGTATATATCTAAGATGGTGAAGAGAACGGTCTGGATAAAGCAAGGATTTTGCATTAAAGAAATGGTTGGCAAAATCCCATCCACCTAGAGTGGGGAGGTAGGGGAAGGTGTTAAAGAGGAATGTCTTTCATGTTCAAAGCTGTGTTGTGAACCTCTATGAATCTCTCTCTTTTTTTAGTAAAGGAAGCTCAAGGAAATCGAGTATGTTATGCATATAGTTTAATGGCAAACACAACAGCCTGGTGTTCCAAAACAGTTCAGGCATCTTGTGTCTTCATCAACTCA